>NC_056729.1:173737065-173944565 GCF_019279795.1 Protopterus annectens | reverse complement strand
GTGACAAAGGGCGGTATTTGTAGTCCTGCCCTTTGTTGGCATGTAGTGGCATTCTGTGAGTAGCAGTGCTACATATATTTGTAATGTAGTACGATTATGTGAACCATGTGGATTACAGAAACATAGAAGCATTTTGGCAAGCATGATTCCTTATGGCAAAAGTGTAACACATTTAAGGCATAAGCATTAGAGAGGGTTACTATGAGGATTAGACAGTTTATTGATGTATTACACTGATTCATAGAGATAAAAGCAAAAAAGGCCTCATTCACATACAAAACACATAAAGGTCCTGAACTTACACGAGTAATGTGTGACGGAACCATGGATAAATGGATTGACATGGAGCTAAAATGAAGTGAAAATACTTCACATTATTGTTATTTGAGTACTTTTGCATGCATGGACAAACTACTGAAGGGGTCATCTGGGGGAAGTGGTTCATTTAGTGTCAACTGAAATACTTGTGCATACTTGGTCAATGTACTGAAGGGATCGCTGGGGAAATGATTCATTTTGGGTTGTGTAAGTGCTTGTGCTTATGTGTTTTATATGTTGCAAAGTAGATATAAAAAATGCAGCAATACTTTTAAAAATGGATATGCATATAGTGAACCTTTCGGTTTACAAGAAAACTTCATTACCATATGCCCCTTTACACGATTTCTCATTTACATCTTATTAAACTTAATATGCTTACACTAAATCACAGGCATTGCACATTACTGTAAATTACCTCTGTGAATCACACCCTAGCTATGCTCACTCAAACTTTGCAGATAACCTTACCACATCCAGACAACAACAATAAATACCACCCAATGTCCCATGAGTAAAAAGTAAAGCATTCTTGAGTCTTAGACATGAGGGGGATCCACACTTATCCATTCCACACTAGCCTCAGTCAAAGGATCATATGGAGAGACATCAATACAAAGAAACAAAAAAATCTATGAGAATAGCAATACCACAGTTCTAGAATCTAGGAATGTTCCATTACAAGTACAGAGTCTATCACTAACTCAATCGCTAATAGGCAGACATTGAAAAGAAAATTACCTACTTCATTTATAGTAACAATTGCTGTAGATCAGATTTACTTTGGATGAACACATCATGTTAAATTAATCAAGATGTGAATTGATTGCAAATGAAACATCTGAAGGAACATAATATTACAGTCACAAAAAAATGACACTAGGAAGATCACCATACACTCCTAAGTAATCATTTTTACAGGTGGCAAGTCCCCATCACACACACACCTCTACACAAAGGACTATCCTATTTTTTTAATTTATCAAAATGTTTTGGGTTTCTAATAGTGTGGTGGGAATCGATCCCATTCCTGGCTTGAAGTGTGATTATAGTTTATGAAATTAGTATTGCTTAAGTCTTTAATGTTTTCAGGAGTGCTCTTCTCAGCACCTTGCAATGTACTCCATCCTTCTCCAGTTCATGTAGGGCTACATGTATCAGTAACATATATTTAAGTACACTTGAAGATTCTCTTTTTAGTGCTGTTGTTCTTAATACTATTGGAACTGTATGGGTCTCTTTTTCCCACATTGCTCTAATTTCTGCTTGCAAATCCTAGTACTTTATAACTTTGTGTCTGTCAGAATGCTTGACACAATAATCATGGAGTGTAGCTATTGAATGATTAAAGCAACTTTTGCCTTTCTGCGTGGATGATACTATCTGTTTTTCATGCATCTGTTTTCTTTTCTGGTGTTATTGGGTGATGCCATGTGATCTGAACTTTATCATTTTCAGTAATGATTTTTGGTTCATGTTTCCAATGTTTCCCGCTACTTCTTTGTACTGCAGTGCTTGTACAATCCCCATTACAGCAGTCTTGCTTCATTATTATGCCTTTCAATATACAACCCCCCCCAGACATGAATGCATTGCAACAAGAAAAGATATGTGCCACTGTTTTTACATTAGCCTGGTTCTTATACTTTTTCAATAGACTTTGTAAACCAGCATGCATGCACCCCACTTACTCAGGACACCATTATTAGCCTTTCATCTTTTGCTTTAAATTGACCTCTCCTTAAACATTCCTGTGTCAAATCCTGGTCAGCATGTGGTTATTCTAGCAGTTTTCTAAACTTACCACCATTTTCTATTTCCACTCCTCCCCAAAATGCTTCTGTTAATCTAAGCAAATATATCATCCTGGACTTCCTCTTTTGATGCATTAAAACTATTTACATGTTTGAATCTGATGAAGTCAGTAAATACGTATTCAATTCCACGATTGCAGAGCTGTACATGTAGTCAGTTTTGAGGCCCATTAAGCTGAGGGATATATATATATTCATGGCATTCCCTGCTCTTATGTATCATTTGATAAGCATAAAGCATTTTCTTGTTTTTTCTATCCAATTGATTCATTGCTGTTCAAGGCCAATCAATCATATCAAAACTGTAAGTTAGAACAGAAAGAGCAAATTTGTTTATTGCTTGGACCTCAGTCTTAGATGTCAATGTAGTTTTCAATATTTGCTTTGCCCTCATTGTTCTTGCTGATCCTCCATCTATTCTCAAATATTTATACACTCCTTCCTGCTTTTTTCTTTTTCATTTTATATCACACTCCTGTCCCAGGTTGATATTTTCTTAGTGCTACATATTTACTGTTGTAAACATCACTCTTAAGTCATCTGAGAAAGTTTTAACCATTTGCAGTTTGCTTTCATATCATCTGATGGACTGTATAATTTCAAGTCACCCATAAGAAGTAGATGCACAGTCTTCAAGCACACTTGATTTCTGGAAGTTTAATGGGTTAAGAGCGAGACAAAACTGCACGGGCAACAAAAAAAAATCACCCTTGAATCTCTCCTTTTGGATCTTTATGCCTGAGATAATAATTGGCCTTTTGTCATAGCTCATCTGTAAAGTGGTTTGTTACTGTTTGATAGTTACTACAATATAACTGATCAATGCTGACTATATCTTATACATCTGTAGGCATTCATTCCATTATCCATGAAAGTATGATGTGTTGAATGCTTTTTTGTAATCCATCCATGCCATACATAGATCTTCCTCATTTATACAGCTCTCTAGTATGGTTTTATATAGCAACAGATAATCATTCTGTTTCATATTACTTTGTTTTTATTACCTTTTTGTTCTACTCCCATGAGTCATTCTTTTTTGTAGACAGGCTCATAGGTTCATACGTTTATACTAGTCTAAGAACCACTGGGGTATTTACAAGCTTAGAAGTGCAACCCAACCCAGTTTTGTCCCAGAGTTCCTTGGACACTTTTATGGTGAAGTATGTTAGCAAAGTTGTAACTAAGGGTTATCTGTGTAGGGGTATGTTAGTTGGGGATTAATTTATTTATTGTCAATCTATGTCTGTTAGCCACATGGGGCCAGACCAAAGGTGAATTTGCAATTTATCATCCAATGATCAAGATTTCTTTTGAATAGAGTCAGGGATGAATTTTGCTTCACATAGATGAGAAGCCTGTTTCATAGTCCTTTGAGATGTGTATCTGTCCCTCCTTCAAGGTGTATTTATCTCATAGACAAAGTTCAGGTCCTTGGATCTAGTGTTTTTGGTGCTTTTTGTATTGCGTATGTGTGAAAAAGTCCTTAAGAGCTGCATCTGAGAATGTCTTATATTCTAGGCATAGACTGACTCTCAGTAACTTGTAGGAGACTGAGTACAGAGACAGGACATTAATGTGATCTGTGTAGGACAGCAACCTTTGATGGCATTCCAACTATTGCAGGTGCCTGGTTAAGTACATGCCAAAGGGGACATTGCACTTAATGATGAGTCAGATAAGGGCTGAATAGAGGGGTACTATTACTTCCTTGGACCTGGATGCCATGCCCTTGCTTATGAGATGAGAGACATAGAATGATTTTCTTACAATTGTGGCTAAATGTTGATCAAATCCAGATTATTGTTTTTATATTTTCCCAGATCCATAATAATTGGGCCAACTCTTAGGGGTGTTTTATTGGTGAAGTAATTAGCTTTAGTGCAGGATTTCTCAAAGGACACTATAATGCATTTATTTGCATTGAATTTTAATCTGTGGCTTTCACAACAGTCATTTGTTTGTGTTAGACCCTCTTGCAGGATGTTGGCATCTTGAGAGGAATCTATGATAACTCCCAATTTACAATTATCTGTGAAATTGGCAAGACAGAGACCTTTGATATTAGCCTTGACCCTCAAGAAATAGATGCCAAAAAGGAGCAGACCCTACATAGAGCCCTGGGGTATGCCATTGGTAACTGGTCTCTTGGCGGAGGTGGCCTCACAGATCCTGACCTCTTAGGTCCTATCTGTGACCCAGCTGGCAATCCACTAAGTCATGTAGGGATTTATGCCAAGTTCTGAGAGTTTGTCAAGAATACCTGACTGGAATATCATATTGAACATCTTGTCCAGGTCAAGGTAGGTGGCATGCACCATTTTCTTCTCATCAATAGCCATGGGGACACTCTTGAAGAATTCTGCCATGTTAAGTAGGCAAGACCTTCCCTTAACAAAGTCAAATTGGGATGATTCCAGTCTCGGAATGTTGCCAATGTCCTTGTCGATCATTTTCATGACAATTCTTTCCATGACTTTGTGTACTAAAATTGTCAGCCTGATGGGTTTGAGGTTCCAAGGGTCAGTTGTTGATCCACCCTTATGAGGAGGGATGACTGTTGCAGCTCTTCATTCACCTTGCACGTAACCTCTTTTTAGGGTATAGTTGAACAGGACAACACTGATTTATAGACTGTATTTTATATAGCATATATCATGGCTAGAAGTAGGTTAAAAATATACAAGATAGCTATGTGTACAAGACCCAGGATAAAAAAGTGCCCAATCTTTGTAGGTACTCTGACGCAATCACTGGAAAAAATGACAGTGTAGAATCCTCAAGACATGGAAAATTTCATACAATGGGACTAGGCCAAGCCCAGGGAGAAAAAAATAACAAAAACTGATAGGCCAAAAAATAGACATAAAGACAATAGAGTTGACTATTGAGGATAAGAAAGAAATTATGTATTGTTACTATTATGCAAGAAGCCCAGAATTCCCAGATAGAAGATATACAAAATGATTAAGAGAGAGATTAGAGGAAAGAAAAATACATTACAAGAAAAACTACAAGGCAAAAGGAATTGAAACACCACCAAAAAAGAAGAACTACATAGATTTTGGAGAAATATCTAAGAAGATCCTGTGGAACATTACAAAGATGTTAAATGGATAGAAAATGTAAAACAAAGAATAAGAAGGTCAAAGGTACAGGCTATGAAATGGGATGAAGTAATGGCCAGAGAGATTGAAAAACCCCAGGCCCAGATGCAGTACCTAACTTCTGGCTAAAAGTATTAACATCTTTACATGAAGATTTAGCCATGAGTAAGAACTATTTGTATGCGCACCCTGACCAGATAGTTAGCAACAGGAAAAACAATACTCCTACTTAAGAGCCAACCTGCAACCTATCCCAAAAACTATAGACTAATAACTTGCCTTTCGATGATGTATAAACTATACACTAGAATTAATGCCAACAAAGTTTATTGTCATTTAGAAGAAAAGTCAATCATGGCAATAGAACAAAAGGGAAATAAAAGAAAGTCATATGGAACAAGGATAATTTATTGTTAAATAAAGTCATAATGGAAAAATGTAAAAAGGGAAAGAATCTAAGTATGGCATGGATAGACTACAAAAAAGCATTTGACAGTATCATGCATTCAGGGATTAAAAAGTGCTTAAAAATGTGTAAGATACACTCTACACTGATTGATTATATTATGGCAACCACGAAAAGAGGCAAACCATTTTGCAGTTACGCCATGATAAGGGCAAATTATTATTCTGGGGATAAAAAATTCAAAGCGGGATATTCCAGGGTGACTTTCTATCACTGATGCTATTCTGTCTTGCCCTTAACCCATTAAGTTGTCTACATAACAGATTAGGTCATGACGACGATTTGGCTCCCAGAAAACAACAAAGTGTAAAGACTTCTCATCTTCTGTTTGTAGATGATTTAAAACTGTATAGTTCATCAGATGCGGAACTGAAAGCACAACTGCAAGTGGTCAAGACATTTCAGATGATATAAGAATGTCATTTGGTCTCGATACATGTGCAAAAGCAACCTTTAAACAAGAAAGCTGCAGCAGTAAGAAAACATCAGTTTGGGACAGAAATGTGATATAAAAGAAGCTGAGCAAGAGGGAGTGCATAAATATTAAAGAATTGCTGAAGGATCAACAATAAGACATGAACAAATGCAAATAAAACTTAGTAAGGAATATTTTAGAAGACTTAATACTGAAAACAGCATTGACATCTAGGAACAAAGTCCAATCTATAAACCAATTTGCTCTTCCTGTCCTAACTTACAGTTTTGGAGTGACTGACTGGCCTTAAAAAGTGTTGGATAGATTGGACAGGAAAACATGAAGGATGCTTTATGCTCATCAAGTGATTTATAAAAATCAGTGCATACAAGATTATATATTTCCTGTTCTGAAGGAGGTGTGGGCCTCCTCAAAATTAATTACATGTATAGATCTGCAATGATGGAACTGCATATATATCTGCTGACCTCACGGGACCCAAATGTAGTGAAAGTTTTAAAACATGAGGAGAAAAAGTCTAAGATTATTTCCCTGCTTAGTTTGGCAGAAGCATATTGATGTCAAGCTGGAATGGAAATCAAACCAGAAGTAGATAAAACTCAGGCAGCAACTGAATGTGCCAAAAAACAAAATAAAGAATATAAGAAGGATCAGATGAGAAGGCAAGAAATGTGTAAAATGCATAAATATAGTTGCAAGTACAGAAAACTCTTGGAACAACTTCATGTTGATCAGGATCAAATGAAGGAATTCTTAAAGAATGGTGGATTTAAACCAAAAGATAAAAGGTTAATATTGGTGGCCCAGGATAGTGGACTATGTACATGTTGGCTTACAAAGTCCACTGAACATGTGGGAGAAACAGACAAATGTAGATTTTGTAAAACGGAATTGGAAACAGTCACACATATTTTGCCACTTGTGATATACTAATGGCAGAAGGACTATATGCTAAAAGGTATAATAATGTGGCAAGATTGCTGCATTGGGGATTGCACAAACATTATAATATTTAAGTAGCTGAAAACCCTGGAAACATTATAGAAAATTATGAAGTTTATATCACATGTGATCACCCATTAGCAACAATTCAAAAAATAGAGGCAAGAAAACCAGATATAGTAGTCCATGCAAAGAAGACAAAAGTAGCATTGATCATTGAAATTGCTATATCCAGTGACTGTAGTTTCTTATGTACAGAGAGACACAAAGTCATAAAATACCAGGATTTGCAGGCAGAAACAAGGGCAACATGGAAGAAGGATACCCAGACCATTCCAATAGTAGTAGGAGCAATGGGACTTATAAAACAGAATTTACAATCATACTTAATTATGTTACTGATACATGTAACTGTATACAAATTGCAGAAGGAGTCATTACTGGGCACATGGTGCTGCAAAGAGTTCTTTTGGCTAACATCCAAGATTGAAAACATACCAATTTTATGAACTTGAATCATACTAACATTTAATATTTATGTAATGTTAACTTAGGAATGGGGTCATTTCCCATCATGGTATTAGAAACCCAAAAGACGTGGAGCAATTAAAAAAGAGACATTGAGGGACATTGCCTGGACCCAATGAAGAGTGTTTTTGGCCTTAGCAAGCATCTTCAGGACCTGTACCCTGTTGATTGATGTTGGTGGAGGGGGTTATGTTAGAAGGGATTTCTCAGGGGGGAGTGGGGGTGAATTTAGAGCTAAATTTATCAGCAAGTAGATTTGCTCTGTTACCCTTGTCAGTAAAGGTTGTGCCATTTACCACTACCTTTTATTATTAGTATTACCTTTTAGGTTCTGACATAGCTGAATAAGCCCTTGTGATTATCCTTAACCTGGGAGGTCATACTGATCTTGTAATTGGCTTTGTTGGGCTTTATTAAACCTCATAGTTTCTTGTTAAGTTTAATCAGGGAACTCTTGTCTGTGTGAGAGTTGCTCTTTCTGATTTTGGCCATGACTTTTTTCTTTTGTTATATAGCCTGTTACGGTAAGGATTCCCCTGTGTGGTTTATTTTTGGTTTGGTTTAATTAATCCAGCCTCAATGCAGCCATTGCATTTTGTACAGACTTTCTGTCATTACTTCCGCATAGGTAGCTGTTTTCTCAGGGTTTGGGGAGCTGAGCATTTTGACAAATGGTTGCTTAACTGGATGCAGTATGCTTTAGTATAGTTCCTAACTGTTATGGATTTAGTTGGCTTTTTCTGGGTTACTTTTTATTTTGAGGGAGACAACTTTCTGGTCCAACCTCACCAATGAGGACGTGACATGGGAGGGGGCAGAGTTATCCATTGCTGATGAGTACAAGATCTAAAATTTTTGTTCCTGTGGTTGGAGAGTGCACTATCTGGTCCAGGATGTTTGTGTTGATAAAGTCCAGGAAATGTCATATCTGTGCGTTAGAGGCAGTGTACATTTTCCATCTATAGGGAGATAGTTAAAGTCTACAATGAACAGAGTATTTGGTTGGATATGGTGAGCATCTCTAGTAAATCTAGGTTAAGCAGTGTGAGCTTCATGGGTCATTGAGAGTGACCAATTGCTAGCCAGGACATGGTAGGGAACCTTGTCTATGGAGACTTGGACATGGATGAAATATAGGGCATCATCATGTTTAACCAAACTAGAAACATCTCCATCTTTAGCACCTTCCTGTTTACACGTGTGGAAAGCAATGTAGTCTTTCACTGCCCCAGTATGTCCTGTGGATATAAACCAAGTCTCAGTAACAGCAAAGGTGTCTACATTCGGCAGTGTAGGAGAGCTTGTAAGGTGTGCAGTTTCTTGTTTAGGATCCTAGCAGTAATACCTTAAAGTTGCTTTGAGGGTTTTTTTTTTTTTGTGCTGTGTTGGTAGCTTTATAATTCTGAAATTGCCCGAAAAGACTCTCTGTAGATAGATACATGTTTAGCTAGTGTTCAAAAGCCTAGAGGAGCAGGTATAGATTATCCTTGGCAAAGCAAAGTGGTCTGTTTACTATGTCCTCCCATGATGATAGGTTTTGGGTTCCTGTGGAGTGACTAGAAACTAAGGCAAGTGTTAAAATCAATCATTTGCTGTTCATACCATGGCATCATCCTTGGTAAAGGTACAATGCTGCTCAGTGTGAGGCATGTAGCTGTCTATGACACAAATTCAGAGAGATCCATAATGTCTCTTTTCAAATGGTCCAGTGAGGTATGCCTTAGGTCATTTACATGCATATGGACTATGACAGAATCATATTGGTACCTGTGCTACAGTGACTTGAGTGCATGTATGATATTGAAGTTCCTAGCTCCAGATAGGCAACTAGTCATTATCTTCTCCTTGTCCAGCTAGGTGACAGGATTATTTGTGTGTTATACAATAGAATCTGCTATGACAAGAGTGCTAGGTAAAGTGTTTGCTTGCCTTATGGGCTTTGCTCTTCAGGGATCATTGGGTGTAGGCTTATGTGTGATGCTAGGTGTTGCTTTGATATGTGCTTTAGTGATTGCTGAGGGTTGATGTTCTGGTTTGATGTTTTAGGAGGTCTTTGAGAATTGGAGACATTTATTTTAAGTAGCTCAGCATTAGAAGGTGTATATGTGTGGTGATGTGTAAAAATGTAGTGTGCATGTTTTTGATAACCTTGTTTGTAAATGAGATCTGTGCCAGCAAGGAAGTTGTGTATGTACATCTCTTGCATACTGTGTTAGTTTCTGTAAGGATTAAAAGGATGTCTGAGTGCATGAGACAATGTATTCATTGTCTCAGGATGTCCATATCCCCATGCTTGCAACAGAGACATTAGGAAACTTTAAATGATGGCTATAAACTCTGTCTTCATCAGTTCCAGTATATAATGTATATACTTTTGGAAGGTAAAATATTGGTCTATTGTTTTTAGGATGGCTTGCAGATTTAGTCTACAGGAGGAGTATCAATCTTAACTTCCTTACCTGTGTAGTGGACTTGTCACAAAGGATCTATTATAGACACAGCATAGGGTTACTTATGACAGTCAAAAGAACAATACTTCGTAAACAAAACAAAGTTCAAGCAAGACAATAAAATATAATTAACTACATAATAATAAGGTTCAGAGGTGTAACCTCTTATTTAGTTGCTGTGTTTCAGTGACAGGTCATTTCCATAACAAAATAAAATGTAGAATAATGGTTTGTATATTCCTGTTTTTTTATTGTTTTTTTTTTTTTTGTTTGCTTTTTTTTACTCAAGCCATTTTCAGAGACTAAAAATATTGGGCTCTATGGTTTTTGTGGGCATTGTCATAACTGTTTCCTGTGACTAGCATGACAATGGCATTGTTATGCTAAATTTACATTTTCTTTATTTATAATACAGCAGTGAATACAGTCATTACAGAGCTGTTTAATATTGTCATTTACTGTCACTTCACCAGTGCTTTTGAATGAGGTGATGTGACAGATTTTTTACAAAATTATTAAACATAGATGATTTATGTAATATAATTATTTGGATCTCTAATTAAATTAATATGAGTAAATGCAATTATATAACTGCAATTATTATCTCTAAATCTAATAGTATTATCTTACTATGTTTCCACTAAAGAAATATATCATATTTAACCTTTGGCTAGACTTACAAAATGCAAACTACTTCTGTGCTGTAGTAATAATAATTAATTGTTCCTTTAATGCTGAAACTTATTATAATGATGTTTACAACAATTTGTAAATTCAGTATCTTAACATTGCTTGATGATTTGTTGCTGAGTTTCCATATTCAACTGCATTACAAAAGAGATTTCAGCAACAAGAAAATGAAAATCTCTAACATATGTTCAAGGCAGTAGCACTGGGAACAGATAAAATAAATTATATGATGTACCTGTCAGCAACGGGAAATTGCTATCTGTTGAAAGGTAGAAAATTAAAGATTATGCTTTCAAAACATGCAATGCAGCTCTTAGTTGAAATGAAAAAGTGAAGGTTAGTGTCTGGGCATGTTTTTTTTGCAATGCCTAACTCAGTGTAAATTCTTTTGTAATCAGAATTGTCCTGACAGTTGCATGACTATTACAATGGTGTGCTTTTGCCACAGAATGCATGGCCCTGATTTGTCATATCTGCAAACTATATTTGCACCAGTACCATGTGTAAGAGTGACATGGTGTCACACTATCTTAACTGTAATCTAGCTCAGTCCAAAGGAGTAAAACGGATGGATGTTAACAAGATACTAGCTCCTGTCCCATTTCATATGGTATCAGTCGGACAGGCCGTTTATAGAAAATGATGCACTGATACATTACATGCAGTTTTTAAGTAGGTAAGCATGTATCTATTTAATTATTTTTTGCCTGGTAGGTGAACTATCCCCATGACCTTTTCAGTCACTACTCATGCCAAAAGGCAATTACAAGTATACACACTCGAGAAACAAATACTCTTAGTTTAGGCATATGGACATATATTAATGGTATATGTAATACACTGATCTTTTGTTAATTGCAAGTAATATTATTGTTTTGTCAGTACAAAGACATATTTGTATACCATTTTATGTCTTTGCATTATAAGAAGTTATTTTCTATCTAATATACAGAAATATATACTTTACTAATGAGTTTGCCTATGTTGCCGGTCAACTTGTAGCATATAGCAGCTTGAAACAATACAGTTTTATCACTATCTTTTTCTAAAATCATGCTATCCATTTTAGGGATTGGATGTAGTAAATGTGACATTAGTGACTGTGGCCAGTTGATGTTATTAAACAATTTATCTTTGGGTAGGATTCACGAAGGCTTGCACGGAGTGTAAGAGACGTGTAACACTCCATGCAAGCCTCGCAATCCAGGAACAGCCCTAAACTCTGTGTAAGAGACCAGCTAAAACGTCTCTTACACGGACTGGGCGTGGACATGCTAAATACCTCACTTGCAGCTGAAAGGTATGCAAATGAGGTATATTAGCGATCCACGAAGCAGAAACCAGCCCGTGTAGAGCGTTTTAGCTGCAGAAATGTACTCAGTTGACAACTGAGTACGTTTCTAAAATTCTAACGGAGCCATGTCAGCTCCAAATAAAGGGTGCATATGTGTCAGGCAGCATGCCAATGGCCAAATATGTGGCCATTGGCAAGGTAACCCGATGCAAAAATAATAAAAATATAATTTTTTTTTCGGCCGATGTTTAAACCCAGCGCAGCCCCACGCAAACAGGCTGCGCTGTATAAAACATAAAAATGAAGGTTATAAACCCACAAATGTGGGTTTTATGTAATACATGGAATGACAATGCAGGGACCAGCAGACCAAAAACAACATGGCCACCGTGTAGTGGTTGCTAAGGGGGGAAGCTGAGTGTAAGACATGTAACTAAGCATTAGTAGGCAATCTCATGTAAATGAGGGTTAGGATACTGAATCTCACAGTCACATAGCAAATGAGCACAGTCTGAGTAGTGTAAGAGATACATAAGGGGGAGGAATAGAGTAGGAGATAGGTGAAATCACAGGGGGGAATGGTAGAAAGAAATGCAGTTCATTGGAGGTCAGTGTAACATGACAGATGACAGACACAGATCAGGGAAAGAGGAGTGCCACAAGATAAGTCTGGGAAAGTCAAGAAATGGAAGGTGTACACTGTTACTTACACTAAAGTTTCTTGCTGGGCGTGCATGCGCACATGTGCATGCCATGAAGCGTGAGTAGGGAAGTGTGCGTGAGTGTAAGGCAGACTGAGCATATGGGAGCGTGTTGGTAGATGTTTAACACTGTTTGCGCTGTCGTGCGCGCGTGTAGGGCAGACTGAGCATGTAGGAGCCTGTTGGCAGACCTGTAACACTGTTTGCACTGGTGTGCGTGTGTTTTAACCTGAATAAGACGATTGTAAGCCGTGTAAGCATGTGTGCGCACGTGTAAGCCACTGTGAGCGTGTTTCTGCTGGTATGCACGCTGCTCCCTCCTGACGAAACAGAAAGGAAAAAGGAAGCAACAGAATTAGTAGGAAGCTAGCAGGGAATACTGCTGGAGCTAGCAGGTGAAAACAATTAGAAGCAGGCAATTACACAGGCAGAATAGTAGCCCAGCCCAGCACTTAAAACTCTGCAAACAGCAGTGCAAGATGTTTCTCTCAAGAGATACTGCAAGACAGGAGTAAGCTAATAGAAGTGAAAACTGAAAAAGCTTCACTCAGAGCAGAAATGTTAGGGGCTGCCATAGCTGTCATAATGAGACATAGGTGACTTGCTGAGGGTGGTGACAATGCAGATGGTGCCAGACAACCCACAGTGAGGAGACAGAGAAGAGTGTACAGGCCCAGGGTCACCTACCACGGGTTACATGAGCTGGAGATAGTAGAGCACTATAGAGTGGACAGAGAGCTCCTGCAGCAAATAGTTGAGCTGTGCAGGCCACGCCTCACACACAGAACCAACAGAGGGAACCCATCCCAGTGGAAACCAAGGTATGTGTTGGCCTAAGAATACTAGCAACAGGTACCTTCCAGAGACCAACTGGTGATATGATGGGGATATCACAGGCATCAGCCTCCAGGGTACTGCACCAGTTCCTGGATGCCATGTCAGCACATGTCGGTGATCATGTATATTTCCCCAATCCCCGTGAGGTATTGGCCAGCAATATGCGTCTCTTCCAGCAAATAGCGAAATACCCTGAGGTAGTGGGTGCAATAGACTGCACGCACATACGCATCAAAGCACCAGCCGGTGAGCAGGGTAGGGCCTACATTAACCGCAAGGGCTTCCCTCCATCAACTGCCAGGTCGTGTGTGATGCCCAGGGCATAATAATGAATGTGTGTGCTGGCTGCCCTGGGAGTTACCATGATTCCCACATCTGGCATTTGACGCAGCTGTACCAGACATTTGCCAATGGGGACATCCCACACGGACACCTAGTGGGGGATGCAGGTTATGCACTGGAGCCGGGGCTGATGACACCCATCAGAAACGCACACACACCTGAACAGGAACGCCATAATGAGGCACATGCACAAACACGTAATGTAATAGAGCGTGTGTTTGGGCTGCTCAAGTCATGGTTCAGGTGTCTGGACACATCTGGTGGAGCCTTGCAGTACACACCAACTACATGTACCCAAATTGTCATGGTATGTGCTATGCTACATAATATGATCTTGCGAAAACAGCTGCAGCAGGACCAGCATAGTGCTGGGCCAAACAGCCCCCCACCATTGCCAAGGCCATCACAGGCAGAGCGTGACTCGGAGGAGGAACAACCTGAGCCTGCCCCAGTAGGTAGAAGGAGGCGTGCCCAGTATGCCCTGGCCTTGGCAAAGAGGCAATGCATAGCACATACACTGGCTCAGTAGGAACCCTGGGAATGATACCCCCTCTGACTCACTCAAATAATAACAGGAATGCCTAAAATGACATGACCTGCTCACAAACATGTACAGGGAGTGTAATATGCGCATCCGACAGAGGCAGCCCTGCAGCACCACCTGAGGCATGAATGCCATGTGTTAAGTAATGTAACACCATGTACTATATGCACATCTGAGGACCCTGACTAACATCCACCCTCACCAAGCATGAAGCCACAAAATGACGATGGGATGATAAATAGCAATAACTGGCTGAAGTAATGCAGGTAGTCAACGGGGAGCCAATGTGTTCCAGCCTGGGAAGACATGCAGAGCATGACATGATGCACCACCTGCTAGGGGTGGCATGCACCTATCAGTCCAGGCCCCATGGATACTGGCAAAGGCTGGCAGTACCCACAGCATGCCCTAAATAGGTAAGTCTCAAAACACAAACCCACCTTCATAGGTACCACAAGGGATAGGAACCTAGATGTAATGCTACCCAATGCCAGAAGTCTAAACAGCAAGATGTGTGCAGTGTAAATTTATTTATTTATTTATTTATTTATTTATTTGCAGTTGGTTTACCAGGATAGTCCATTGGGCCTAAAAGAACCCATTTTCAATGGAGTCCTGTGGAGAAAAGCTCCAAAAAACAGACACACAAAATAGGTACAAACAATTTAAAAAGCCCTTAAAGCAAACCAGAGGGCAGGAATAAACAATAGATAGCTTAGATACTTATACAAATGTAAAATAGGATACAGTCATTGATTTTGCATTTGAGGTAACATTCATATAATACAGTGTAATAGAAATAGGTAAAATAGATGTGAGTTGTGTATGACTTTAGAGAGGTAGAGTTGTTTTGTTATAAATGAATGTAGTTATGAAGGGAATGATAAGATAAATAGGCTTTGTTGAATAGCTTAAGAATGGATGAAGGATTAAGAGTTCCATATTTTTATGATGGATGAGAACAGGAACATTCCCATTGCAACTTTAGATGTGTGTGTAGAGATTTTTTGAATGAATAAAGATTAGAGGTGGTACGAATGGATGGTGGGAGTGAGTTCCAAAGACGGGCTAGGTTAGAGGATAGAAGGTATTTGCCTGGGGGACGTGTTGGTTTATGTACTTCTAGTAGGTTTTGGTTGTTAGACCTTAAGACTCTGTCTGGTAGATGTAACTTAAAAGCAGAAGACAGGGAGGGACAGAGAGGGGTTATTTATGAGCTTATGGGCTAGGGTGAGCTGAATGTAGTTGAGCTGATGAGGAAGTTCAAGCCAGTTTAGTTTTGGAGAGAGGAACAGTGGTGGGTTGATGACCTGTGGCCGCTAAGCGAACTTGGCGATCTTATTGTAGCAAGAGGAAAGTTGTTTCTTTAGAGAGGACTGAAGATTTGTTAGGAGAGGTGAGCCATAGAGCAGGGAGGGAATAAGAAAGGAAGAGGAGAGCGATTTTAGAGGTCTTTGTGAGGTAATGGTTTTGACGGTAGAGCATACCCAGCTTTTGGTGGGTTTTGATATTTAGTTGAAGATGAGAGTTGAAATTAAGCTGGTTGTCAATTTGGACACCAAGTAACTTAGTTTCGGACACTAGTTCTAGAATTGAGTTGTTTTGACTTATAATCAAGAAATTGTTTGTATTGAAGGGAGTAGTTTTAGAGGGGGTAAATACCATGAGTTTGGTTTTAGAGGCGTTTAGAGCTAGGTGGTTTGTTTTCATCCAATGCTCAGTAATTGAGAAAGCTTCTTGTGTGAGCTTTAGAAGCTTAGGGACAGATGAGGCAGAGCAAATAATGGTAGAATCGTCAGCATATTGGATAATGTCAGAGAATGGGATGGATTTATGAAAATCATTTATAAATATGTTAAAGAGGAGAGGACCAAGTATGGAGCCTTGGGGAACTCCGGTGGGGTATTGAGAAAAGAGGAAGTGGCTTTTTCCATTTTACAGCTTGGTGTCTGTTTGATAGGTAGCTGGAGAACCAGTTTAAAGAGGAGGAGAAAGGTTAAGGTTGGAAAGTTTAGTTAGGAGCAGACTGTGTGAGATAGTATCAAAGGCCTTAGAAAGGTCAAGTAGTAGGGTGGAGACAATTTTCCCGGAATCACGTGCTTTATTGATGGTTTCAAGAAAGGAGAGGAGGGCTGTCATGGTGCTATGGTTTGGCCTAAAGCCATGTTGTGTAGATGTAAGAAGGTTATTTTCTAAAAGATATGGTAGTAGTTGAAGTTGGACACATTTCTCTAGTAGCTTAGAAATGGGGACAGGATAGCAATTAGGCGGAAGTTGTTAACACTGCAGTTTTTCCACCTTTATGGAGGGGGATGATGAAAGCTTGTTTCCAGAGTTGGGGCACTGTACATTCCAGGATTGAGCGGTTGATGAGAATGCTTATGGGATAGGCAATTCCATCAGCAGCTATGCTAGGAAGTATGAGGGGATGTTATCAGGTGCATTAGTGCCGGGCTCAAATTTCCGAAGAAGTTTCTTTATTGTAGAAGTGGATATAGGTTTTAATGAGAAAGGAGCAGAGTGGGGAGGGAAAGTATTTGATACTGGTAAGGATGATGAGGAAGTTAGAGTAGGTGAAGAGTTTGTAGCTGGGAATGGGAAGTAAGAGAAGTGCATGGTGGTTTTGCGGGAGAAGGTGAGGGGGTATTGGATGATAAGGTGGAAGTAGAAAAGGAGGAAGTTAGTTTGCTAATAGAGTCAATGAAGAAGGAGTTAAATTGAGTAGCCAAGTCTAGGTCTGGGGCATTTGGATCAGGGGTGGGGGTGTGTGGTTTGCTAGGGTTAAGGAGGGTAGAGATTCATTTCCAGAATCTCTGTGGATTTGTTTTATTATTGTTTTGAAGGGTAAAGAAATAATTTTGTCTGTCAGAGATAGTAAGCTTTTTACTTTGTTTCAGTGTTCTATATTCAATGTGGGATTTGGTGGTCTTAATTTTCTGGTAAAGTGCCCAGGCTTTATCTCTGAGGCCATGGCTGCTAATGTATTTTTGGTAATCCAGGGGCAGAGTTATTTTTATTCTTTGTCCTTAAGGGGCTTGGGAATCAAGTATCTTTAAGAATGTAGAGTTAAAGTGGGAGACTGCATCATCTAAGGATAGTGTCTTTAGATTGTTCCAATTAATCGCTTTTAGAGAATTTGAAAAGTTTGTTGGGTTGAAATTTTGTGGTTGGGTAGTAATATAAGTGTGGGGAATTGAGAGATGCAGGGAGTCGATAAGTGAAGATGGGCAAATGATCACTTAGGCGTCGGAAGAATACGCTGTCAGAGTGATAGTGTGGGTGTGAGACAAGGATCCAATCTAATATACTGCCACAGGAAAGGTTTTAGATGGACGAGTTACTTCGTTGATTAGCTGGGAGAAGTTATATAGGTTAATGTTAAGGGGTTGGTTGGAGATTGAATGGAGGTCCAATTGATATTTACATCACCTAAAATTATGGTTTCATTACTAATGTTGTTGGAGAGCCAAGAGAGGATGTCTTCTAATGTAGAGATATTGTCACCAAGGGGATATAGAGATACAAGACATATGTGTTTATGCTTGTTGACTTGTAGGAGGGTGAGGAGTATTTCAGCATTGTTGAATTGTGGAATAGGTTTGTCGTAGGGGTAATTAACAAGGATGTTGAAAATAAGAGAGCTACACCACCGCCTTTTTATGGGACCTGTCTTTTCTAATGATAGAGTAGTTAGGTGGAATTATTTGAGTCTTTTATAGAGGGTTTTAGCCATGTTTCTGAGATAGATAGGATGTCAGGTTTATTATATGTGAGCCAGGCATGGAGGGTTGCTATTTTGTTGACTATGCTTTGGGAGTTTAAAGAAGTAAATAGAGGCTTGTGTATGGTGGTAGAGGTAAAGGGGCCTGGGTTGGGATGAATATCGCCTGATAAGAGACAGGTAGCTAGGTGAAGGATGTGGTTGGAGAGGTAATTAAGTAGTTTAGTAAAAGGGTTGGGTACTGTTGTGATGGTGAAGGGTTTTCAGTAGTGGGGATGGAGAGTTTAGGAGAAGTGAGTAATTTGTAGGAGAGGAAATAGTGTTGTTTTATAGGAAACAGATGGGGAGAGATAGGTGAGTGTGAGTGTGAGAGGGGGGAAGTTTGATGGCGGTTGTGTGATAGAGACGTGAATGGTAGCAGTTTCTAGGTTGGGTGAGGTAGTGAAGATAGGAAAGGTTTAGAAGTAATAATAGTAAAATAGAGATAGATGAAGGTTTTAAAAGCATGATGATTAAGGTTACTTAGTTAGTAGTAAGCTAAATGAATTAAGTATGTTTTAAAGGTAAATATAGGAGGATGTGGTGGTATAGGAAGACTTAGTGGGGAGTGCAGAGTTAAGAAGGAGGTGGTAGAAATGGTAGAAGCTGGTGTAAGTGGAAAGATAGGTTCAGTTATCAGAGTTAAAGTGTAGATCTGGAGTCTGATGATGTAGCTAATTAGAGGTGTGGTAACAAGGAGGTGAATAGAAGATACTGGGTGTGTCAAGGGTATCGGTGATGGATTGGTGTAGGGAGGAAGTGGGTGTGGTAAGAAGAGGAAATATAGCTAGTGGTGCTGGGGGCGGGTGGGAATTGGGGGCAGGGTAGGGGAGCGGAGTGAGCCCGTAGAGCTTAACGGAGCGGGAAAAGGAGAAGGATGAGAGCCAATCAGTGGAGCTTAGATTGCAGGAAAATAAGCTGTAAGAGGGTAAGTAAGGTTCTGGATGTAATAGGTGGAGTGGGCTGAGAGTTCGGTGAGAGATGAAATAAAGGCTAGTAAGGGAAGAAAGAAAGAAGTAAGTAAAGTAATGGAATATCAGTGGGGAGGGTTCCCACTTGTGGTAAGTGTAGAAGTACACTAGGTCACTAGGGCAGTGAATGGGCTAAGGAGGATTGAATGGGAAGGAGCCTGTAAGGATTAGAGAAATTAGAATGAGGGTGAGAGTAGAGAGGCAAAGATAAGAGGGGTATAGGCCACTGGCTGTCCTGGCGGGGAGATAAGCGTACACAAATAACAACAAGGAGTAAAATTACAGAAGCTTGGTAGCAGCAGATACGTGCTTCCTCAATGTCCTGGGAGACTTGCTTCAACCTTCCCAGCAGGGATTAAGACAGCAGAGAGGTAAATATTGCAGGACCACAGAACAATGGAAGAATCTGATGACTTTAGTTGGGTATAAGTATCCACCCAGGCGAGGTCCCAAGGGGAAATATGCAGGGTAAAAAACAGTTCCTCAATGTCCTTTGGGGAGACTTGCTTCAACCTTCCCAGCAGGGGATTAAGACAGCAGAGAGGTAAATATTGCAGGACCACAGAACAATGGAAGAATCTGATGAATTTAGTTGGGTATAAGTATCCACCCAGGCGAGGTCCCAAGGGGAAATATGCAGGGTAAAAAACATTATGGAGAATGTAGATATCAGTCCTGTAATAGAAAACTGGGTCAAGGCTCACATCAGCACCCTAACACTACCAGGTCACACCTCATACTGTGCTGTACAGCTGCAAAACATGGAACAAGCTACAAAAGGAGGGTGACTAGCAATAAATGTCAAGGATAACCACACCACCATGTTGGTACCACAACAAGAAGCAGCATTGAATAGCCATGGTCAAATACCAATGGCTAAAACTGCCTCTCAGTATATAGCCTGCTGCAGACTACTGTCCTAATACCAGGAACTGCACTTGGCCTATGTTGGAATACATGAATATATCAAGCCCCCCAAACCACATTATAATGCCTGACTGAAAATACCCAGACATACACCGGGAGCATTATACTATCACCAACACAGTCGGAAAAAAGTTCCCAGAATCCATAAACCAAAATGCCCAGGATCAACGTACCACTCCCACAAGAGGGGTAAGCATACTGGATGTGATAATCAGCAACATGTGTACTGGATGGCAAGATGAGAAGTGTATCCCTCACTGGTAAGACCAGACCATAGAGTAATCACACTGGATATACACATCCCGACCCCAGTCCCTGGCCAAAATACTACAGTGAAAAACATGTGTAAGGCATAGGTTGCACCCCTCCAAACTGATGTGGAATCCACGAAAGGCCCTGTGCAAATGTAGAATATGGGACACACCGCAGAACATGTTATACAGGCATTCCATGAACACAGCCAGGAATGCTTGGAGTATGCAATCACAAATAACAACAAGACATATTGCCATACACGCAGGCATCTGGCATGCTGGACTCCAGCCATTACCAAACCATGCAAGAGAATGAGGAAGCTACCACATGATAGAGCAAACATAAAAAGGGAAGTAATCACTGATCAGTAGTATGGCAATAACATATGTCCACACATACAATCCACTAAGGCCAGCCACAACAAGTAGAATCTGTGAATCCAGAGGCAATGTGACACCTGTCCCAAGTACACAGACAACCACAACTCCCCCCAATAAATACAAATATATGTGATAGATGCAACCATGTATCCAAACCAGAGGCTGAGCTCCCCCAACTCAGTACTGTCAAAACTAGTCAGGAGGAGAAGGTAACCACATACATCACAAACCCAGTCCCACATAGACCTACCACAACTGTAAACCAAACACATAAACACAGAAAAACATTCCCAGAGGCCCTAATTACAAACACACCACACCAACAGAAGCCTCCAAAGCAGATCCCAAGCAACCACAACCTCCAAACATAGCACATGCAACACATAGTACACAAAGCTGGTGTGCCAAATAGTCACAGGCCAGAAGGCGAAACAACATGCCTGATACAGTTGTAATAGGTGCCTGTATAGGCAGACACACTGCTGTCCCACTCACCAGACTGAACAAGGGAAAGGGTACAATAAGCTGCCTGTAGGCTACCACAATATGCCACATAACACAAGTACGCAGGTCACCCCAAAGCAAGCAGAAATATGATGCACTCAATGTCCATGCTGGTGGGAATGACCTGAGATGTACCTCCCTGGACTACATGAAAAGAGACATGGATGAGCTCTTTGAGTATGTACCCCAGACCGGTATGACACTGGCCGTGTGCAGCATCTAACCCTCACCAAGAATGATGCCACAGTACAAACACAGAATGATCATCTTTAACAGGTGGCACAGTTACAGCTGTCAGTCCAAGAGGGTCTAATGTCTGTCTGCTTGAGATGTCATGCATGACAAGCCATGCTGCTGTTCCAGGGATGGCTTACACCTGTTACCCCTGTCCGTCTGAATACTGGATAAGGCCTTTGCCACCTCCATAGAGCCGTATGTAGGCAAGGCCAAAAAGACTACCCACCACCCTAGAAAACATAAGTGGTAAGAAACATAAGGGTAATGCTGACCAATGCCAGATGTGTAAACTGCAATATGCATGCCCCTGAGGCACTTCCCAGTATGGAGAACATGGATGTCTGTGCAGTGACAGAAGCCTGCTGCAAGCCTAGTGATAGCACACCAGCACTACCAGGTTATACCACATATCATGCGTTATGGCCCCAACACCTGGACCAAAACATCAAAGGAGGGGGAGTATCCATATGCAGCACAGACACCCATACGGCCAGGTAACTGACAATACACAAAGCAGCGGAGACCACCCATGTGCACCTAAGTGTAGTCAAAACTGCTGTACAGTCTGTAACATGCGACAGACCACACTCTCACACACAAGAACTCCACCCAGACATCCTGAAGACACTGGACAGTATGAATGTCCCACCAAATACCAGACAAGGTACTCAGAAATTACCACATAGGTGGTAAACCATTATGTATGCAAGGAGTAATCAGGGACCTAGGGACACAAGTCGACAGTAATCTGTCATGTGACACACACAATGCCAATGTGGCTAGGAAGATTGTCGATATTGGACACCGTATCATGAAAGAATTCACATCTACATCAACAGAGGTCACTGTGCCTCTGTACTGTTCCCTTATCACACCCATAATCTATTACAATGACTCATATGGGATGTACTGTACGTGACACCTGCAGCGGTTCGGAAGACCTCAAAGGTACCCCACCAAGAGGATAAAGGGTGTCAAATATATGTCATATGCTGCCTGGCTGTAGACACCCCAGCTGAATGCAGTCACAGACTGCCTACACAGAGACATTGTATGTCTGTTGTACAAGGCCAAGTCCAACACAGGAGTAATGGACATGCTCCACCACAGGAAATCAAAGCCATTGGAGCTGTGACAGTGACAGATGTCAGCCTCAACACATAATGAAATAGGATGTGCTGGAGGGACAGATACATAACCCAGAGGCTCCCCACACCCAGAAACAGGATCCCAATCCATGTTAGGCAGAGCCCCTCACTGACACCCCTCAACAGGAATATTGCCAAGTGGATGGATGATCGTACATGTATACTGGGGGTCTTCACTGTGTCACGACCAGACAGAGGCACAGTAAAGAAAATCATAAATGGCCATAATAGTCACATAGCAAGGGGCGAAAGACACACACACTCTGGCTTGGCTTACTAATGCCCTAGGGTGGATAGCCTAGTATGAACCCATGAACCTATGAAGATACAAATTGTACAGGACACTAAGGATAATCACAAGGCTTACTTAACTGATGGTAGGAACCATGTTGGGAATCCACAGATATGCTCGAATCACACAGATATTACAAACAACATACCAAACACACACACATATTGCCAACATATGACCTGACAGGTGCAGTGCAAACACCCCCCCTCCCAGAATGCAAATTATCTATCCCAGCAGACTGCTGACCCCTGACATTGCAGATGCTGAGGTAACAGCCATCATCTGCAAAGCAAAACACACAGCAGCAAAGGTATGTGATGGTGTCCTGGGCTGAGGCCAACATGGACTCCAAGAATAATGGAATGCCAAATCACACTACTGCCCAATGTCAGCCTTACCACAGGATATGTACCCAAAGAGCAGTGTACAACAACAGTGGTCCTTCACAACAAAGGTGTTGCCTGAATGGATACTGCAAACTACCACCCCAGGATCCTGACAAGCTTGGTCTGCACAGCTATGGAAAGGATCAGTATGTACTGCAGACATAAAGCTATCGTGGACCTACTGATACTGGACCCTACACAGTGTGGCTGTCGTAACTGCAGATCCTGCCCCTAAACATGTTTGACCCATTTGAAGCAGTCATTAAGGTCATTGATGAGGGCAATGTGGTCCACACAGCGTAGCTGGTCCATGCATATGCTTCTAGACAATACCCTACGAGTTCAGTATGGATATGTTCACCAGCTTAAATATATACCCCTATGTCAGTAGAGGGGTTGCAAACCAGACCGAGGACAGAACTGACATGGTCAGACATGCTGCATCCATGTCAGACTACAAAGCAGATATGAGTGGCATCCCACAAGGCTTGGTCCTGGCCCCCCCCGTTCTGTATATATGTCCCATAGGTATAGGCCAACATGGAAGGACTGTGACTGAACATGTATGCAGAGGAGTACAAACAGCCCACCATATCCGACCCCCAGCTGACACAAGCAACCCACAAAAGGGCCACCTACAAACAGACAACTGGAGCCATAGCCATGTCAGCAAGCTAATTGCAGAACTGTGGATAGACAACCACCATGGATATACAGTAAGTGCCCACAAATTACCACACAGGTGGTAACCCATTACGTACCTAACATGTAATGAGAGACCTGGGGACACAAGGTGATAGATATCCTGCACTGGACAAACATGTGGCTGTAGTGTTCGCAGAAACATACCATATACCCACCCAATCATGAAGGTTGTCAGATGTAGATAAGGGGAGGTCACTGTGGCTCTGCAGTCATCCTTCATCAGCGTCACAATTGACTACAATAGCCCCTGTGGGATATACCTCAGCAGACACTTCCATCAACTGTAAAGTCCACAACAGTACCCCACCAGGAGTAGCAAAGAGCATGAACAGATGCCATGTGTTGCCTGAGTAAACAAACTGCAGCCCCACACACTGCCATACTGCCCATCTACAGGCAAGCTGTGCCTGATGTATGAAGCCATGTCCAACCTGGAATCAATGAACATGCTGCACCTTGTACAATCTGAATGGCAGTGAGCTATGCACATGAGAGACCTGAACCCCAGCACTGACATACATAGGACAAGCTGTACAGAATGATCCATAACACAGAAGGCACCCCCACTCTTGAGTAGACTACCGGTACAGGTTAGCCAGAGAGTCACCTAGCGACACCCCTCAAGAGGAATCCCGATGAGTGGATGGGAGATGGCAGGTTAACCCTGGGTATCACTCTTATGTCAGAGGTAGACGGAGGCACAGTATACCAACCATGACATATGTCATGGCAAACTCCAGTTACACTGTGTGTCGAAGGACAAACACACCCTGTGACTAGCATCAGAAATGGCCTAGGGAACATCGCTAGTGTTTGCCAATGTCCACCTATGTTGTGGAATACACTACCAATGTTGGACGAGCCTGGTGTAGGTAGTCCATATCTGAACATAATGCAACATGGTCATATGTGCACAACTGGCCCCTACACAGTCTGTTGTGCACACTATGAAGATGTCAAGCAGTGATAGGACTAAAGCCCAGGATACTGTCCACCACAGTGAAAGTACTGAACCAGTACACTATACGGTACTACAGTGTTAGTTCATTATGAAAGTATGTTGACAACTGTCTGCAAAGTATCCCATGCAATCCCTGCAGGCACAGTATAATCCCTGTTGTGGCAGACACGAAGCAGTTGGCCAGTTAGTACACAACATGACACCCAACACACAACCACAAATGTGAGATATTGTTGAAGTTCACACACACCCAAATATGTGGTGGACTTCAGAATGCAACATATGGAAAGCTCACACTGGGCATGCTCGCACAATTTGATAAATGAGGCATATGTCAAACAACATGCCATGGAAAGGTTGAACTGGGCATGCTCACACACTTAGGCCATATCTCCGTTTAGCAGTTGGCCACACATATCTGGTATTTGTACGTGTCATTCCAGGAACCAACCACAACACAGCAATCTGCCCAGTGCACACAGTAAATGACTACAGAGACATAAGTGATATAGTGGATCGCCGTCATATGCAAACATCTTCCACAGATACACAAGTTGGTCATAGGAACAGGGAATGCTATGGCAATAAAGACCTGCAAACAGTAGAACAGCACAACAAATATTGTGCATCTGACAATTGAACATATGGGTGTAGAGGTCAATAATAGGCTTGTTGCCCGAGGGAATGACAGCTCAGCCAGAGTGTGCTTGGCATCTGCATCCCCAGTACAGTAGGCTACTGTGCCACTGTAAAGTAGGTCACATAAGGCAACGTGTGAGGCTAGTGAGCTGTGCCTCTGTCAAGCAGGGGCACAGTGGAGATCCCAGGGTTTGAATGTGCTAAGCCACAGCCATGTTTTTGGTGTGTGCTGGAAGAGGGTTGCAGAGGATCCCTAACAGTAAGTGGCCGTCAATAACAGACTGAGGGGAGCCCTATCTGCATTGTCTGGACAATTCCACTGTCAACACTGTGTTGTGATGATTATGTGGGAATGAAGTGTCGTGCTGGAACTGTTCACAGATGTCCTCCCTCTGTGGGCTACAGCTCTGCAATGTATTAGCTCACTCTGTCTGTTGGACGGCTCATATATGGCTGGAGTACACCTGACAGGTGTCTTGTTGTAGAGCAGTCATGGGTATATGTGGGATAGCATGATCAATGCAAACCGTACACATTCTCATAGAATGCAATTGTCAAGGATTATGCTGAGTGGCCAGTATAGTCCCCCAGCATGGGTCCTTTGAAGTCGGCCACCCCAGTCTTCACAAGCGTAGAGTCTGCTTGTGCTAAATACAGTTTGTGTGCAGTGACAACCTTGCCTGGGGGTGGGGATTGGATATGGATGTCCAGGGAAAAGTGGGTATGGTCAGATATCAACAATGGTGGTCTACCTCTGGTGTGGAACAGTGAGTACCCATGTTGCAGATGGACAGGTGCAATATGTATTCCCCCATGTGGCTGTGGTGTGTGGTTCTGCCATAACACATGGACCCACAAATTGTAGTGGATGTAGGGTAAAGTGGTAGTGGCCTGAGTAGTTCTCACACACAATATGCCTGTACCTGATGTTAACAACTGGAATGGTATATGTGAACACTTGCATATCCCGGCACTGTTCCCAGGGAAGCTAAGTGTGTGTCCTGGATGTGGGTGTGGTGTTCTGGACTGGTTGTGTTGTGTGTTACAGGTCCTGTGGTCACGAAGCATGGTATAGAACATAACCTGCCAGTGCGATGTGCATATCTGACCCTGACGTAGGTGGCTGCAAATGCATATATATGCTATCCCCCACCTGACAGTTAGTACTAGATGTACATAACTCTGTAGAAATAAAGATGTCAGCACCCCATAAATACAGCAGGTGCAGACCAGACGTCCAGTAATTCAGTTAGCGCGCTCTGCTAATGCATTTCACTCAAGTGTCATAATATAGGTAGGTAGGAGTTCGAACCATGCAATTGCTCAGTGTGTGTGTGTGTGTGTGGGTGAGCGGGGTTGATGTGTGTGCAAGTCTGTGTGAGTAAGATGTCCCTTTTGGCAACTGTGAAAGCACTCTACAGGATGCACATTCCCCTATCTCAGCACGGATGATGTCAGCACCCTATAAGTACAGCAGGAGAAGGGAAATCTCCCAGTAATTCGAATAGCGCGCTTTGCTAATGTGTTTGTCACGAGTGTCATAACATGGTTAGGTAGGTGGTTGAATCCTACAACTGCCCAGTGTGTGTGGAGGGGGGTTAGTGTGTGTGCAAGTCTGTGTGAGGGAAATGTCCCTTTTGGCAACTGTGAAAGCACTCTACAGGATGCACATTCCCCTATCTCAGCACGGATGATGTCAGCACCCTATAAGTACAGCAGGAGAAAGCAAACCTCTCAGTAGTTTGAATAGCGTGCTCCGCTAATGCGTTTGTTATGAGTGTCATAACATAGTTAGGTAGGGGTTTGAATCCTGCAACTGCCCAGTGTGTGTGGAGGGGGGTTAGTTTGTGTGCAATTCTGTGTGAGGGAGATGTCCCTTTTGGCAACTGTGAAAGCACTCTACAGGATGCACATTCCCCTATCTCAGCAGGGATGATGTCAGCACCCTATATTTACAGCAGGAGAAGGGAAGTCTCCCAGTAATTTAAATAGTGCACTCTGCTAATGCGTCTCTCTCAAGTGTCATAATATAGTTAGGTAGGAGTTTGAAACCAGCGAATGGTAAGTGTGTGTGTTTGGATGTGGGGAGTTTGTGTGCATGCAATTCTGTATGAAAAACATGTGCTTTTTTGCAATCAGGAGATCACACTACATGATGCACATTACCCTTTCCAAACAGTGATGATGTCAGCACCCTATACATACAGCTGGAGAAAAGACACCTACCAGAAATCCGAATAGCGCAGTCCACTACAGCGTCATTCTCAAGTGTCATAACATAGTTAGATAGGGGGTTGAAACCTGCAAATGGCAAGTGTGTGTGTGTTTGGATGTGGGGAGTTTGTGTGTATGCAATTCTGTATGAAAAATATGTGCTTTTTTGCAATCAGGAGATTACACTACATGATGCATATTACCCTTTCCAAACAGTGATGATGTCAGCACCCTATACATACAGCTGGAGAAAAGACACCTACCAGTAATCAGAATAGCGCAGTCTGCTACAGCGTCATTCTCAAGTGTCATAACATTGTTAGGTAGAGGTTTGAAACCTGCAAGTGTGTGTGTGTTTGGATGTGGGGAGTTTGTGTGTGTGCAATTCTGTATGAAAAACGTGCTTTTTTGCAATCAGGAGATCACACTACATGATGCACATTACCCTTTCCAAACAGTGATGATGTCAGCACCCTATACATACAGCTGGAGAAGAGATGCCTACCAGTAATCCGAATAGTGCAATCTGCTACAGCGTCACTTTCAAGTGTCATAGCATAGTTAGGTAAGGGTTTGAAACCTGCAAGTGTGTGTGTGTTTGGATGTGGGGAGTTTGTGTGTGTGCAATTCTGTATGAAAAACATGTGCTTTTTTGCAATCAGGAGATCACACTACATGATGCACATTACCCTTTCCAAACAGTGATGATGTCAGCACCCTATACATACAGCTGGAGAAAAAACACCTACCAGTAATCCGAATAGTGCAGTCTACTACAGCGTCGTTCTCAAGTGTCATAACATAGTTAGATAGGGGTTTGAAACCTGCAAGTGTGTGCGTGTTTGGATGTGGGGAGTTTGTGTGTGTGCAATTCTGTATGAAAAACACGTTAGTTTTGGCAATCAGGAGATCACACTACCTGATGCACATTACCCTTTCAAAACACTGATGATGTCAGCACCCTATAAGTACAGCCAGAGAAGAGGAACCTCCTAGTAATCCGAATAGTGCGCTTCGCTAATGCGTTTCTCTCACGTGTCGTGACTTAGTTAGGTAGGTGTATGCATCCGGCAAGTGTGTGTTTTTCTGGGGGTAGTAGGGTGTGTGTAAATGCAAGTGTGAGAGAACAGATCCTTTTGGCAAATACGACAATACACCAGATGCTGCATATTCCCCCAGTAAACACAGGGGATGTCACCACACTATCAGCATAGCCAAACAGGGCTAGTTGGCCAGTAATGCCAATAGTGCGCTCTGCTACTGGGTCTATTACCATTGTCAGAGTACAGATAGGTATGTTTTGGTAACCCACAACTGCCACGTGTGGTTGTGTCACACATTATGACCTTGTGTGGGTCTTTGTGCATAACAATGCATGCCATTGCTGGTTTAGCAATGGCAATGCACACATGATGTATGTGTGTGACACATACACATAAATACCTGTGACCTGCAGTAGTTACCATGTCTGACACATGCCTCGAGTGGATAAATGGTATTTGCAATGCATAACGATATGACGGTGTCTTACTGTGCAGGCACCGCAAGCGGTATGTGTCTATACAGTGTGGGTGTATATGGTAAAATACCTACAGCAGGTGATACACATCTGGTCTGGGCCATATAGTCTACATGTAGTCGATGTACAGGTGCTGCATGTTCCCACCTGTTGTGGGAGTGGTAGCATGTCATTCCACTGCAATTCAGTGACCACATGCTGGGAACCCTTCAACTAGTGTGTTGTAGCTACAGTAATGCTCACGCACAATGTTTGGCTGGATGCAGTCCAGCCATATAAAGACAGTTCTTGAGACTTGCATATTGCCAGTGTGGTTATGGAGGATAGGTGGGTTTCCTGTGTATGGGAGGGTTGTGTGTGCCAGGCTATGAACCAGACGGCAGTCCGACACACTGTTAGCTGCACATGAATAGGCCCTGATGCTTTGTGCTGTGCCAACAACCTGGAGGTGTGTGTATCTGTGGTGCCTTGGGATACCACCCCCCTGTCCAGTGTTACATGTGTAGGGGACGACAGGCATGGTATGAGGTATAACCTGGCAGTGATGGGTTGCACCTGTGAGCCGTGAATCAGGACTCTGGTACTGCACAGACATTGCAGTTCACCATGCTGAGGACAGTGTCCAGTGCATGCATCTTGCGGTGTACACTGCTGGTGTTGTGTAGCATCACTGTTAGTGTCCTATCCTGTGTGATACCCATGGAGGTGGCTATGTAATCCGTGTCCTGCAGCATAAGGCAGTATGTGTGTATCAAGGGGCTTCGCCAATATACATTGGGCCATGGGTGTCACGTGCAAGCTGCCCCTCGCACATCACTGTGGCTTCCCTAGCATGTAAGTACATTTTGACAGCCAGTGGATACCCTATGAATGACATTGGAGACTGAGCAGAATGTAGACATAGAACACCCTTCCTACATATAGTGGTAGCATACTTGGTGAGGGTATGATGGCAACCAAGATCAGGCTCATACTGGCCCATGCCACATGCTGAGAGATCCCTTCTATGTTCCCTATCATGTAGTCCAGGGAGGTATGTCTCAGGTCATCCATAGTGGCATGGTCAATGACTGAGTCATATGTGTCCATGCCTCTGACTGACCTGTATGCATGTGTTTTGTGGTGGACCATAGTGCCCCAGAGGCATTTCACTGTGACCTTCACCATGTACAGCCTGTTGAGCGGGACCCCACTGCAGCGGCCAAGAGAGGTACCTGACACATCTGTAGCAGGTGTGTTGTGTAGCCCTACAGGCTGTGAGTGTGTGGCACACGGGATGTGTGTGCCATGTGTGGCATGTGCTCTTTTCCGACGTAACATATGCCTGTGTGCCAGCTGCGGAGGTGTGTGATGCTCAGGCAGGATGCTATTCTGAGTCCCCACGTATGCCCCAGTGTGGTCAGCTTGCTGTCAGTGCGTGTCTATGTCTGACTGGTATTGTAGTCACTGTAGTATGACATGCCACCTGACAGGGTATGGCATTACTGGGTTCAGAGTGCTGAGTCCCCAGATTGGCTATGTGGTGGCATCCCACACATGTGTTGTACGTTCCTGGCCAAGGGTGATGGTTGACTGCATACATGTGGCAGCTGTGACATTGCCACATGACTCACATAAACCACAACTGGACCATAGAGGTGATTCACAGGTTACCTTTACACATGCTACCCTAGTAGTGTGATTGCCATGGTGAGTACCAACACATAGGGCCAATGGGGAACAACATACTGAAGGTGTGTATGTGTGGGTGTACTGCTACTGTTTCATAGCACTGGCATATATGACTGCACACGTGGGTAAATGCCAGGTAAGACATGTGCAATGTGTCTTAGGCAACGTACATGCGAACAGGACAGACAGTGACGTTCTGTCATGTGTAAACTTGACATACGTATCGTACACTATGCAGATGTCACTAGGAGTCCACAGAAGCACTGTAACTCTGCATTGCAGGTGGAAGCAGTGTTCCAGGGAACCCAAGCGAACATGCATGCAAACAAAGCTACAGTAAGCAGGGCTGGAAGTAGTCCATTGTACAACAAAGAAGGGGTAACACTAACAGTAGGTAACAGTGCAAATATGTAGGCACTATCAACATGTACCCAGGAATGCACAGCGCAGATGCCCATGGTAGAACTGATATTATGTCATAGTTAATTGTGATTTGGATTACATTGGTACTGCACACATATCAACATGCGCAAACATCCACATTGCATACTTGTTGTGGGCAACTTGCCACCATTACTGTACATGTCCATCATTGCATATCACTACTTTCATTAGCTTCCCCCCTGTGCTACCCATGTATGTGGCTCTCTGTTGACATCCTTACCACCGGTATGCAATTATGTGCAGCTGTTACACTTTGGTATGTACTATGGGTGCAGATAACAATTCAGGACAGTCATACGGTTACTGCATCAGGCATGCTGGGATATACACACAGTCATATCAGCACACTGTACTGTTACCAACATGATACTACTAATACACTTCTATGTAGTCACCCTGTGCATCAGCAACGTGTTTACCTGTTCCTGCACTGATGTTGGAGATTGCTGGAGGTGGCACAGTTTCATCATATGCACAGGGTGTGAATTAGGTATGCCTGAGTCTGCCACTGATACCACCAATTCACATGTGTGTGTATGTGTGTTGGTGAGGGACAGCAGTACAGGGTGGGGCACTGTTGGTGCAGTGTGGGCATGTATGTGGTAGCCCTAGGTGTTAACATTTTGCATGTGTGTATGCACGCACACAGTTCCACCTCATGGCTGCCATATACAGGGGTTTGTGTACAGCCACAGACTGCACCTGGCAGGTCATACAGATCAGTGTCTTTGGGCATGGACATGGTACCTGTGTATGGCAGGGGTGCTACGGACCATATCCGGTACTAAGCCAGACTGGGTACTGTCATCAGAAGCGAAAGTGTGTTGACTGGACACAGGTCCCTGTTGGGACTGTCCAGAGCCACGTGCATGTGGTCTCCTGGGGTGTTCCGATGACAGCACAGACCCAGCATTGCTGGGGCTGCTGCTGGCACTATGGGGGCATGTGCGGGCCTGTTGTCATCCGTGCCGACTGCCAGCTGCTGCTGTTGCTGGCATACGGCACGCGTCGGCCCATAACCGCCCACCATTGCCCTGGCTCATGGACATTTGGTTGTGGAACTGCTGTAATATGTCCCCACAATGTCTGTCTATGACATCGGTGAAATTACAGATAGCATCCACGATGTCACACATACTGTCAGTCATGGCTGTGCGACATGCTCTCAGCTTCCTCAGACCCTGTCTGGTGTACCTTTCCATACGCAACTGTGCCTGCATGACAGCCCGAAACATAGCTGAGGTTGACAGCCCTCTTTGGGCACGTCTGCCAGAGGCAGTACGCCCACAGATGCTCCCACGAGAGCCCATGGGCAACTGTCTGTGTGGTACCATCGCAGGACCCTGCCCATGGCTGCTGTGTGGGGGAGCATGTGCCACAGATACCACATTACCCTGGTCAATGCCCACTGTATCCTGTCCATCACCTAGGGACAATGGTGACAAAGGATGTACTGGCAGGATGACTGTGCGCAATGATGGGGTTGACAGCTGTGTACTGTCAATTGGCTGACCAATGGTGGACCCTGACACACCTTCCTGTACCATTACACAGATATCATCATTACCAGTACCTGTGGCACCAGATTCAGGTTCTCTGCTGCAGGACACCAGAGCAGCACCAGAACCTGTGGGAGGAAGACAGGAAACACAGTTTACAGTGTCCACACAATGTTACCAGTGATGCACTTATGCACACATGCACACATGCACACGTGGACACATGCACACATGCACACATGCGCACATGCACACATGGACACAGGCACACATGCACACATGCACACGTGGACACATGCACACATGCACACATGCACACAGGCACACATGCACACATGCACACGTGGACACATGTACACATGCACACGTGCACACATTCACACATGCACACATGCACACATGGACACATGCACACATGCACACATGCACACGTGGACACAGGCACACATGCACACATGCACATGTGGACACAGGCACACCTGCACACATGCACACATGCACACCCCACAGGATACACACAGAGCACTACTGAGTTACACTAGTATTACTAGCACTATCAGGACTATTATAGGTATTGTTAAACACACTCACCAGCATGGATGGCCTGCCTTGATGTAACACCGGAGGGACCTGCAGAAATGAGGAGATTAATGTCAGTGGGCACAACTGTGCCATTGATACTGCATATGATACAGTGCAGTAGTACACCAGTTGCCTTTCACACGTCAGCTGCTGATATTGCCAATATCACACATGCAAAATTATATACTATGTTGACAGCTACATACCACGGACACACCTTACACATGCATAAACTAACAGTGTACAGAACAGTCAAGTGTACATATGGCATATTACCTGCATGCTCCATGTCATGCTGCTGTGTGGATCCAGCCTCCATCATGATGCAGGTGTATTGCTGTTGCTATTCTGGGGCTGGAGCCACAACACTTAGGAGTAGCCCCTCCAGTCTGGTGAGGGGGGGATGTGTGGCCACCCCACCTCCTGTGGCAACCTGTTGCCTGTGGATATCCGACGCACGCTGATGGACATTTCTGATTAAATCACTGCAGTGATGTCGTACCTGCTCATATGTCCTATTATGCATGCCAATGTCATTTGACCCACGGACAAGGTCTTGCCACAGTGCAGCCCTCTCCTGCTGATTCTGGCTGGTGCGGGAAAACAGTATGTCATAATCCGCACCAGGCTCTGGTGTATCTCCTCATCTTCGCTGCAGAGTAGGCGGGATTACGCTTGACGCCATCTCCCTGGAAGAGAACACAAACAGGATATCAGCAGACTATGTCAGCAATATATGGCACACATACTATACATGATACTCAAGTGTAGTGATATACTACTACTCCCATATGTTGCATGTGTGTGTCTCGTGGTGGATACACAAGTACATGGCCAGATATCAGTGCTCAGCCAACACCTGTGCAACAATACCTGCCACATTCCATACAACATAGTAGCATGCCCCATCGGTCAGCACACTGTGACAGGTCCAATGCACAACCTCACTCTGGGGGTTCATACCAAGGTACTGTATGTGGAACACCATCCACTAGTGTGATGTGGACACAAGTTACTCGGCTTGGATATACATATCCCACCACCACCACCAGCACAGTAGACTACTTTGATATGTATGTGATTAGACAGTTATTCAGTTGTTAGGACTGAGATGGTATCCATGCAGCCCACTGGGCCAGTGGAAGCCACAACCCACACTGCTGACCCCTTTGCGAATGCTTACCACGGACATCCCACAGATTACATGGAACTTGCACACACATTTCTAACCCAGACCCTATGCACAAAGGTTAGGCATCCTGTCCGGTGGACCCCAGCCAGAGGCAGATTGTATAACAATAGCAGGAGGCTACTGCAGGACAGAGCAGATTCACATTAAGGGAAGGCATCTGTGGTCAGCACTGGTAATACGCTACGGTCTCTCATAACAATGGCCATGGCCTACTCTGGGAAGGAAACGGCCACAAACACTATAGATAACCACAAGGCCTTCTTCAGTTATGTTACACATATGGACCAAACGCCTCAGATATACTCTGAGTTAATACACACCTACTTAACATTCACCAAACACACAGATATTGGCAACATTCTTGCAGACAGGTTTGGTGCACATATTCCCCCTCCTTCTCCCCCACAAGTAGAAATACTTATCATAGCTGAATGTAACCTCCCTATCATCTCACATGTCCAGGTGAGGGCCGCCCTCAGCAAAGCAGAACACACAGCATCACTGTGACCTGATGGTATCCCTGGATGTGTGCTACGTACAACCGCATATAAGACTGATATTTAACCTTGGTCATACTACAGGATATGTACCTGAACACTAGCATACAGCAACAGTGGTCCCACACCACTAAGGAGGCACCTCTTCTGACCCTGGGAACTACCGCATCATAAGCATAACCGGCCTGATCTGCTAAGCTATGGAATTATTCAGTATGGGACGAATATACAGTGATATTGGGTACCTGCAGACACTTCTTCCTGGCCAGTTTGCTTTTGTGATGGGCTGATCCTGCCTTTTGAACCTGGTTGACCTTTCAAAACAGTCACTACAGCCATTGATGAGGGCAATGCACAGACAACTGCTGCCAGGATTATGGCCTAACACTGACTGACATGTAATGCATAGTCATCCCCTTTTGGTGGGACTACGTACACACAACATATCACATGGACATAACTATAGATACAGACCTATGACACATTTGGAGGGTTCACAGTATGCAGACTATTAAACTGCTACTTTACATTACCTGTGTTTGTCGCAGCTGGTTGCATTACCACTACTTCTGCTTCCTGCTGCTGCTGGCACGGCTTGCTACTGTCACTGCTGACAGCTTAGACTCAGTGTGTAGCGTGTGTATTTTTTTTTCTCTCACTCTCTGTCTCTGTCTGTCTCTCTCCCTCTGTCTGCTTCCAGACAGTGCAATGAACGTATTGCATGTGTGGAGTGTTAGTACAGGATGCTTTTGTAGGTATCTGCATAGGTCCATGTGATGGCCTCTGCACCAATTGTAAGCCAGCATTTGCTAATTGCATGCAGCCAGTTGTGTACTGATTGCAGTTCTCACTGTGATTTCAGGACAGTGCTATAAAAGGGTATGTGAGATAGGCATTGCCCTTTCAGATTGTAAGGGCGGGGACCATGCTGATATGCTGTGGACACTGTTCTGTGAGTGTAAAGGTTAGTATCTCTCTCATGATTCAGGCTGTGTTGTAGATTCACATTTCTCCATTCCTCTCTCCTGTTCCCTGTAGTAAGTGTGTATGCACAATGACACCTACAACTATATATATATATATATATATATATATATATATATATATATATATGTAAATATACATACATTTATATATGTACATTAACTGACATTATTACCTACTAGCTACCAAATAGCATGGCTGTTTCTGTTCACACACTACTATTATGGAAATCCACTAGTTTTGACAGTAATTCTAAATTACATGTTTTGTGTACTACACATCCTATATTCCCTTTACATTCATTCCTACTATTACATGATATATTTATTTTAGCATAATGTTCTTGTATAAGAGTCATGGCTTAGTGGCAGGTTATGCAGACTACTGTTTCCAAGGTCCTGGGTTCGGGACTGACAGTGGGATTTTATTTTGCTTTTGAACTGACTACAGGACCTGTCAATCAGAGTGACTAAGGCACTTTTAAGCAGTTGTAACCGGGTTAGTGCTGGTTTGCGCGGAGCTCATGCATGCGCACTGGCGTTCAGCTCCGTGCACACACGCGCACACCCGCTTACAACCGCTTAACAGTGCTTACTCTGGCGCACACCCGCGCTATTTTCTTTGAAAGAAATGAAAATGGGGAGACAGGAAAGTGGTGAAAAAGGGGTCACAAAGAGGGTAAGACAGTAGGGAAACAAGCTTAGGATTTGCAGGAGGGATGTAGGTAAGGCCCATAGCTGTCCATTTCTTCATCAGCAACAGCTTTGCATATGTATCTAATTTGGTGTGACATTTGAAACGTTCCACCCCTGAGAGAGGTGTCAGGACAACAATAATACTTGTTGTACAGCCAATTGTAATTGATAGTTTCCATGTCCAGCAGACATGTGTGCGGAATGGGCAGCTATGTATGGGGTAATTTTTGTGGGTACAGAGTGCCCTTTTTTTTTTTCAGGTGAGAGTGGTATGTCAGGTGAAGGAAGTCGGTATAGCTGGGGAGGTAGGTTGGGTAGGTCAACAGACAAGACAAACAAGACGATACAGGGGTGTATGACACGTGTGGGGGTTACACAATTGACGGGGACGGAGGTTTGGATATCCAGAGCCCATGAGCCCACAGATAGCAACAGTGGAACTGATATCCCCACCCATGGGCAGTTGCCACTGTTCCTTCACTGCCCAGGACGGGGCTGTGCTGGGGGCTGTGTAGGCCGGGCAACAGGCATGCCCGTAAGTTGTGCCACCTGTGCCTCAAGCTGGCGTAGGGGCCCAAGAACAGAGTCCTGGATCTCCCTACGCACCACAGTCCGGATGCTACGGAGGGTGAGTGGTGGTTCTCCTCTGGCCACACTTGCAGAGGGGGGATGAGCCCCATCCCCTGCAGCGCTTCCACCTGCAGGTGGCACAGGGCCACCGGAGGAGGGTCCAGACTGGGCACTAGTGCCAGGTGCACTCGCCAGCTGAGGTGGGAGAGGAGGGTCCGCTGGAACCCGCCTTCCCTGTCGTCCAATATTTTGCATTATGTCATGACAGTTTGGGTTAGTCACATATAATACCATTCACAATTAGTTGTAACAGCATGCATTAGTATTCCCATTAACCAAACACATACATATTCACACCATTGAACAGTGAGCATAACACATGCATAATTTGAACAGCAATACACAGTCCAACAACATGCAGGGTTGATTGATGGCAACAGGCCATCAGGTTTGGATGTATGAACAGGGCAGATGCATCAACGGACATGCAAATATTTATGACCCAACAGGACAAATGTCCAGGGGTGTTAATTGTGATTGCACATGCCATTTTCATGTGGAATGGGTTATATGTGGTTATAGGGTGGGGTGAAGAAAATAATATTAACACCTTCGAATACCAATACATATGCTGTACATTTCTAACAGCTGCACATATATACACACTACTGTTCTAACTACAGTTTCCTATATGATAACTACTTCTGTTTGGTGATAGGACTGTTACTGCTACATCAATATACATTTTATTGTTCTTCATACACATTCATATCTGGCTTTGTTCAGCTACATCATCCTGCTACATTTGCTTTATATATCTATAGACAACTGTGGATGTTTGGTATGTCAGACAATCATACTATCTGCATATTGCAGACTGAGAGCAACATATCCAGATTTTGGGATACACATTCCAGATGCAGCAACACTTTGAACAGATTTCGCTGTTTGGTTTTGCTTCTCACATGCATTTCATTCTGTACTGACTGCAGTATACTTTATTCAGGGGTTATTACTACTTTATTGGTGAATTCATAACACTTTCTCACACTCTCTCACTTGTTTTCATTTTACTATTCAGGATGGTACTTACTTCTAGGCTTTATTGACATGTTTTACCTGTAGTTATTACAATCCTTTCCAACAGTCTCACTTCTGTCATGTTTCAGTATTTCAACAGGGGTATATTTCACACATGTGATTTGCTCATCTTCTGCAGCTATACTTTTCAGCCTGCTGCTGGTTGTGTACTATTATATTACAGGTGGGGCATCTTAATTTCAGACTTTATTTCAGACATTTTAATTTTTCTGTTTGGATTACAGACTGCAACACACTTTTGTAATCAAGCAATACTTGCAAACACTCTTACAGTTGTTACTTGCACATTCTATTACATAGTGACTACACTGCACTCTTTTGCTAACTGTCATACTTTTATATTTCTTTACAGTTACTGGGAGAGGATTACTGACCTGCCTGGTGGTGCAACCGCACCAGCCTATCGCCATAGGCTCTGCGGTTTGCAGAACGGACACCTGCAGCTGTAATATAAATGAAGTAATATTGGAATACACATCTCCATAATATCAGCTAGTTTAATTTCTTACATGCATAATTACATGTAACTTACTCAGTAGTGGGGCGTTGGGCATTTGCTGGGCCTCCTGGATCCAAAGGGTCAGTTGGTCCTGCTTGCGTCTCTTCAGGTCCGCATGGTGGTGACGAACCTGCTCACCAGTCCTTGGAATCCCTGTGGCACTGGTGAGATCATGAGCCAACTGGTCCCACGCCTCAGCCCTATATGCTCCCCACAGGATCTGGCCCTGCATGAGTTGGGCCTCATGATTGTGGACTAGGAGCCAGACTATGTATGTGGACTCCTCAACGCCCCACCTCTGTGCTCGAAAGCAACTACCCTCACCTACTCCTGTCATTCTGGCTGCAAGTCAGTTCTACAATTGTTTATGCTGTGTATTCCCGCCTATGGGGCTTATATATATGCCATTTTTCCCGCACTTATCTGTGATTGGCCATTTTGGAATTGTATCAACTTCACAAAACCTGCTTTGTCATGCTCCACTTTGTATTCATTCCTATATATTTGCTATTACTGCATTTATATGTACTGCTGTCATGGCTTAGTAGTTCAGTACCTTGACTATGGTGCATAGTATCTTGGGTTCGAACCTGGCTACTGCTTTTTATTTTTTATGACTGTCTAGACAGGCTGAGGGGTGTGTCTGTGTAAAGGCAGTTTTGATACGGCTTGCTCAACGTTGCCCGCCGGTTAGCTTGTTGGCGCGGTGCGCAGCTCCACACAAACGGGGTATGCTGGTTTACGCCTCATTTGGCTATCAGCATGCATATTACGCTCAGCTCAGCTAGGGGCACACAGTTTCAGCGTGTTAAACCACTGCTCACCTATGGGCACTCATTTGCACCTGTTGAACCACTGCTCACCTTTGGGCACTCATTTTGCACCTGTTGAACCACTGCTCACCTTTGGGCACTCATTTTGCACCTGTTAAACCACTGCTCACCTACGGGCAGATGCACTCACCTTGTTAAACTGTAGCTCAGCTATAGGCACATCTGGCATTTTTTATTATTTTATCTCACATTTCTTCAAAATAAATGAACTATTTCATTACATTTTACATGAACTATGATTTTATATGTGTACATGTTTGTCAAGGACTTGTTTTGTGCTTATTTTACTAAAAATAAAAAATGGTGTTGTGGAGGCTCGAACCATGAATGCCTGCTCTTTAACCGATGTCTCTACTGCTACACTATTGCTTTTTGTCTTACTTTGCATATGTAGTTCTTATATGCTTTTCCACTGACTGCTAACTGTGGCTAAGCTACGGGCACGCCCACGCAAACGTGCGCACTCACGGGCAAACATCTTTACGTTTAAAAAAAAATATATAAGATGTTCATTTATATATTTTATGTTCATAGTCTGTGGGGGCATGTGTTGTGTTGTGTTTATTCACATTTCCATGGCCTCTGTCGTGGGTGTTTACTTTGGGCAATTTTACTCTTCTGGGGGCGTGTCCGCTTGCAGGGCTCGGCCTACGGACACGCCCCCTACTGTCTTCCACAGACCGTGTTAGCCTTCGGTGTGATTCAGCATGCCCTCATGCATATGCATGACATGCTGACGTCACACCGTTTAACTGCAGCCTCCGTTTAAGCCATGTATCTCTTACACGGAGGCTTCGTGAATCCTGCCCTTTGTCTTTATTTTGACTTCTACTTGTGTTATTATTACTTAGTTGTTGGAACTATATTTATTTGTATCTGTGTTGCTTAATGATTTTCCATCTTAGTGTATTGGATTTCATTGCTGACAGTTTGACTTCCACATCCAGATTTAAAAATGATGTTTGACTGCATTGTTAATATTATTTGTTCATAACAGACAGGAACAAAATATGCTTTTCTCTCTACAAAAAGGTACCGTAGCAGTCTTACAATGTAAACATATCTTAAGATTTTAACCAAATTATAGTAAATAAATTACTCAGCTTAATCTTGTGAGTTGCAGCTATGAGTCAAAAAGTGGCTTAAATTAAGGCCCTTGAATAGGGTGTCATCTTTATATATTGCATAGCTAAAAGTCATTATGTGTCTGCAGATTTGTGGTGTACTGACTACCGTTTAGACATTGCTTGAGGTGGTCTTCATGTCCTAATTATTTGCTGTGTCCTGTAATATATGTATATATATATATATATATATATATATATATATATATATATATATATATATATATATATAGATATATATAGATATATATATATATATGTGTGTGTGTGTGTGTGTGTGAGTATTATACATTTTTTTTTTATTTTTGCTATTCTTTGTTCAGAATTGTTTTAGGACAACATGTGTACTTCTCTCCCAGGCATTATGGTAATCTTAGAATATAAGCACAGCACTGAAATGACAGATTTCTTTTGCAAGCTGTGGATAGAAACCAAAGAGTGGTTTGAACCTAAGTCTGCTGAATAGGGTGTCAAAAATGCCAAAAGCCATTACACGTCTGCAGATTGGTAGAGTGGTGTGAACCTTTTGACATGTTTACATACCAGCACCTTGAGGGGATTTGCATGCTCCATTCGTTTGTTGTGAGCTGTAACAATGGCATACTGTATTTGCCATTGTCTGCAGTTTGTGTGTGGCATGAAATCTCTATCAATTTGGCTGCCTTTATATCATCCAGTAAGTTGCAGATACTTTTGCCTATTTGTTACTTGTCAAAAATTGTACATTTTTGTGATGGAATCAGCTGCACATTGCAGGTGAGCGACATATTTTGGGAGATAATGCTTAATTCCAACAATCCTAATTGTTTTCATGTGAATAACAAAAGTGGGCCTCAAAATTGCTAAGAAAATTTGAGGCACTAGAATAGCACCAAAGACTGTGCACATATTTCAGCTGTTGTCATCCTTTGTACTAACTATCACAATATGATTTTGCTTATTATCTTAAAATCTTGCATCCTGTGAATTGCACTGTTGTAGAACTGATTATTAAGGAAGTGAATAGAAGGCCACAAATGGACCCTTTACCTATGAAGAAAATAATCGCCTCTGAGTGCTTTCCCACTTCAGTTCTTTTTTATCTGTATGACTGGCATGTTATACTCCATATTTTGAAATTAGCATTGTTTAATAACACTACAAAGACCCACTACATTTTCTTCACAATGTTTGTCAATAGCTAAAAAGCACTATATATATATATATATATATATATATATATATATATATATATATATATAAATAGGCTGAGAAGTCCTTAAACTGGTTTGGGAGTGAAACAATTTAATCAAATCCTTTACCTGAAAAAGAATCGTGATAGTTAAGTCAATAGCTGGGTTTTTGAATACAAGTGAGTCAAAAAACTTAGAACTGCTGACAAACTTTTCCCTCTACACACTGAGAAACCAAAATAACCCACCATTGTTAAGCAATTGTGATTTAAAATATTACTCATTGTGATGTTATAGTTTTACATCTTTGAATGGTTGTAGGTGTAATAAGCATAGTAGTTTGAAATGGCTATAGCATAAACCACTGAATCTGTCAGTCCAAAGTAGTTAAGAATTGAACCAAGGCAGTTGTCGTAATTCTAGTAAATATTGCACTAATGGTGTATATACTTAAGTGCAATAAGCCTACTTAATAAATTCTCCCTATTCCAAATATGGGTCCACCAATATAAATCCCACATCCTAGTGATCACTGAAAGCTGGATAAAAAACATACACATCCAGGACAAAGAATTAAATACACCAGACTATGCTAAATGTTGAAAGGACTGTCTAAAAGAAAGAACTGTAGGTGTTCTCATGTTGTTGTTGTTGTTGGGTCTTTCAGCTTTTCCCCGATTAGGGGTCGCCACAGTGGAACTCCGGTCCGCTAATGATTGGCAGTAGATTTTTACATGCCGAGTTGCCGGCTCTGATGTAGGTGTTCTCATAATAGTGAAAAAAAAAACACCAATCTCAGCTTACTACCCAAATCAACCACAAAACATCTCAGGCTTAGAATCTTTCCTTGTCACCATTGCTTTATCTAACTAGGAGAATTATACATAGGATGCATTTAACAGAATTTTCATCTTGCCCTGAAGCTGCAACTTTAATACTACTCTGGTTTTAGAACAATTTCCATGGTGAAGAGATACTCCTTAGTAACTTCAGTATTCCTTCTAAAGGCAATACCAAACAAAGCCAGGTCTGTCCCCCCCATTATATTCCACAGGCTGTCTGCATCATTCCCCATGGAATTGCTGAAGTATTCTAGTAGAATTACAGAACTGTTAGTGGTACCCTGTCAAGAACTGCTCCCACTTTTTTCAGGAAGGCTGAAAACTATGACTAGCTGGAAGGAACAGATACACAAACAGAGAAAGTTTTTTTCTTTCATCTCTCAGCTTCATTGAGTCTGCTGTTTTATCTACTGCTCAAAATTTCAAATATACATCAACCAAATAGTGGCATATAACAATTGTAGGATTTTTTTGTTTACATTGTTTAGATTTTTTTGTTATATTTCTAATTGTTATGATTATGATTGAACATTTTAAAGGTTTTAAACATGTGATTACCCAACCAACAAGGGATTGGCTGGGATATGCTTTTTAAACAAAGTTTTGTGCATCATAGTTGAAATGGTCTAAAGAAGCAGAGGTAACTCTGTAAAAGTGCTTACCTGTTTATATCTTCATTCCCCATACACATTGAGAGTCATTTTAGTAGCCATGTTTGGAAGGAGTTTGTTTTTTTAATACATTTTTGAATAGTGGTTCATAAGTATCCTGATACCTGCCATTGTGGAGCAACTCCAGAGTATATGAGAAAAGGAGAACACCCCAGTCAAAAAGTCTGTTTCTAGAACTAATGCTTCATATAGAGTCAAGACTCAGTAAATACAGCTGGCACTTTTCAACCTGCTAAGCCAGGGCTAGAATAGATCCTGCCTCTGCAGTGAGGTGATATTCCATGCCCCAGAAGCCACTGTTTACTGCCTGTTGTATAAATCATCAAAATCCAGCCCCATCCTGGCTGACACTTGCTTGCCGTTGTTGCTGATGTTTGCATTTTGATGTTTGTTTGTTATTCTTCCATAATTTTTATTGAGCTTGACTTCAACCTGGTTATATTGATCATGTGGTCGCCAGGTACTCACCAGTGAACCCCACACCCTGATTTTTTTTTTTTTTTAACGAAGTTAAACTTCATACTACAAGTGGACATAAACAAGTTGCTGTTCCACTGGTTCTGAATATGATGATGTTTTCATGAGTATAACATTGTGCTCAATGTCAGGTCATTTTCTGGTTTATTTTATAGCTTTATTACCTAACAATTTACAAGTACAAATTGAACACCATAATAATATGACAAAAAATATGACTTAAATATGCAATGGAAAATAGTTATGAGCAATTTCAGAACAGCTGCAGTAATATAGAATTATTACCAAGTAACAAGACGAACATAGTAGCAGTACAAAATATAGGCTGTGTAAAAACATACTACAACATATCGGGTAGATGCACTTACTCAAAGTTCACATGCAAAGAGTCTGAAACAAATGTTCCATGCAAAACAATGTTGGAGAAGCAAAAGTAAGTCTGGCAAGTAAGATTAGTGCAGGTAGAAACTCAGGTTTGAATTTAAAAAATTCAATGTCTAACCTACTACACTCTGAAAAGCATCTAGTTTGCAATATTTTAATTTAGGTCTTAAGTGTTATAGAATTATGTTTCAGCCAATGTGCAGGGTGTACTGAATATATTAATTGCATTTAATGTGATGTATGTAAAAGAAACTTGTTTTCAATGTATTCAGGTTTTTATTATTTGTTTTGATTGTATTTTGTAAGATCTCATGATGTGATATGCTGCTGTACTGTGACTGGGATTTTAACGTATTTAAAGGGGATGCTATGTGATTTTATTAGATTCTGAAGAAGTCATAGAAAGACAAAGGTGCTTAATATTTTTGTGAACAAATTCTTAAAACTTATATTGGTACCTTTGTGAAGTTCAGTGAACAGTCATTTTTGAGAAGTGCTGCACTTTTTCTGGCTGTTCTTGGTGTAACTGGTTGGTGTATCTCAGTGTTTGACTTCTTGGGATAAAAGTGCAAGGAGTTGTGACTCTTGTGTCTGTACCTCATCTCCTGTATGAGACTGTATGTAGCATTACAGTCATTTCCTGTATAGTATCTGCTACCGGTCTGTCAGCTATTATTGTATGTGTAACTACTATTCCTGTTCATCTCCTGTATAATATGTGCTGCCATGCTGTCAGCTATCATTGTATGTGTAAGTACTATTCCTGTTCTTCTCCTCCTGTATAATATCTGCTACCGATCTTTCAGCTATCATTGTATGTGTAAGTATGATTTCTGTTCATCTCCTGTATAATATCTGCTACCAGTCTATCAGCTATCATTGCATGTGTAAATACGATTCCTGTTCAGCTCCCGTATAATATCTGCTAACGGTCTGTCTGCTATCATTGTATGTGTAAGTATGATTCCTGTTCATCTCCTGTATAATATCTGCTACCGGTTTGTCTGCTATCATTGTATGTGTAAGTACTACTCCTGTTCAGCTCCCGTATAATATCTGCTACCGGTCTGTCAGCTATCATTGTATGTGTAAGTACTACTCCTGTTCATCTCCTATATATTATCTGCTACTGGTCTGTCAGCTATCATTGTATGTGTAAGTACTACTCCTGTTCATCTCCTGTATAATATCTGCTACCGGTCTGTCTGCTATCATTGTATGTGTAAGTACGATTCCTGTTCATATTCTTCTTCTCACTTGTTTTATGTATCAGCAGAGTCTGGAGCCATGTTCCACATTGTGGTGCTAATTACATGCCAGACCTTCCCTCTACTATCCTGCTCATTTCTCTCTGGTTTTAATCAAGCTACAGTCCTGAACACAATTTAAACTTGTCTGTCCTCCTTATGTACTTAATTGTCTGCCTTTGAGCACCATTGTCTTCTGTCTAATAGCTGAGCATAGCTTTCCTTTGCCCATCTCATACTGTCTCCCTGTGATTGTGTTTGAGGCAGTTACGACTATATGTGTTGCTGGCCTGCTTGACTATTATGACCATCCATTATTCTGTACTTGCACATCTGTCCTTGCATTCAGTGTTATGGGTTACAATAATGTGTGGTTTCTTATTTTACCCCTCATCTATCCTGTAGCTTTCAATATGACTCTACTTTTGTATGTTTTTTTTTTCTTTTTGCATACACATAACTACCCATGTGGACACCTTAATAATGTGCACTTTTTTGTCACTTTTGCATTATATTTACTATAAATGTCATCAGTACAATACTCCCATGTCTGTGTGTATCTTTGGTCATTGCAAATCTACTACTATGTATTGAAGGTTGGTAGTCTTAAACATAATCTTTTTAACATGAAAAATGTAAGTGTAATTAGGGGATATGTCTAGCAGGGCCAAATTGTGTTATCTTCCCTTGTTCCTCTTCTGAGAGTCACAGCAACCTTGCAGTTACTATATCTAAGTTGGAGTAAGGTTTAACACCAAGTTTCAGAAATCACTATTATTTTAATACAATCACAGCTTTATCTTTTGAAGTGTGTATATATGTGTGTTTGTTGGAGGGGGATCAGATACCACATTTCTGTTACAGAGCTCTTTGCACTTCCCTGTTTTTTATTTATTTATTTTATTTTACATTTGTTTACCGAGATAGTCCAACTGGATACATGTCCATTTTCAGCGGAGGCCCGGGGAGAAAAGCTCCACATAGACAAACTTACATAGATTGCACAGAAGTAGTGATTATATACAATGGCTTAGTAGTGTTCCCTAGTAGGGGCTCACAATTCTCATGGACAGAGACAATTAAAAGTAAGAGACATCAGATTGGAAGCAGAGCTTGGTGACATAGTTACAAGTTATGATAATTACAGAATATGCTTTTAGTTTATAACTTAATCAGGGTTGTTACATGGGCATAGCCAATTCCCTTAGAGATATTGTTTGAGTTTTTTTAAGAGACTTTTGGAGGATTGTAGGGTTATTAGGTTTTTGTTCATAAAAATGTAATTTTGTTCATACATATGCCATTCATCAGAAGGGAATGTTACATAACCTGTCTGCACATTTCTTTTATGGCTGTTACCTGGCCTTTGATGTCATGGTTCATACACCTGAGGTACTGAACTGCAGCTAGGTAAACTGATGCTTTTGTGGAAATGTATGCATCTTCTGTTGTAAGAAAGAGGACTGAATACTATGCTACATGCATACATACATACATACATACATACATACAAATATTTCAACCATGGCCATTAATGCCTTTCTAGCCTGCCAATATACCAAAACATTTGTTTGCATAAAAAGTGTCCAGGCTGTTCTTAAAAATATCTAAACTAGGACTTCCTTTAATGTAAATTGGTATTCTGTTCCATGCTTCAGCTACTCTGTCAGAGAACCAATTAGTGCACCTCTCATTCCTATAGAATCTTCTACAGAGGTTATCTGATGATTCTCTAGTACTTTTTGATAATCCCAAACATTCCCAGAGGTAGTTGTCTCTAAATGCTCTATGTACCTGAATAAAATCTCTTCTTAAATATCTGTAAGAGACACTGTACAAGTTCAGATATTTTAGTCTTTAACAGTAAGTTACATTTTCACATCCATGGATGCCCTTGGTATCATGTTCACTGCACTCTTTCCAGTTTACTCATGCTTGTTTTCTTATAGGGTTTCCATATCATTATTCCATACTCAAGTTTGGGTCTAATTTAACTAAGAAACAATGACTTCATTATTTCTGATTTCCTAGACTTTATAAATCTTTTTATAAAGGTGTCATTCTAAGAGGATCCAGTATCTGTCTACTTGGGATGACATGGTCGACAGACCACAATGCTTTTCCAGAGATGGCCTGCACCTGTCACCCCTGGGATTCTAGATACTGGCTAAGGGTCTTGCTGCCCCTATAGTGCCTTTTTTAGGCAAGGTTCAAATGACAAATTCACCACCGTAACAGGAACAGGCAAGCAAAAACTGAGGGTAATGCTACTCAATACTAGAAGTCTAAATCTCAAAATGCACTCACTCGAGGCACTCCTTAAAATGGAGAACATCGATATCTGTGCAGTGACTGAGACCTGGTTCAAGGCTCCAGAGAGCACCCCTGCACTACCAGGCTATAACTCAGACCACACTGTACTGCTATGTAACCTGGACCGAAACAACAAAGGCAGAGGTGTGTTCATATTCATAAAGGATATCCACACCTCCAGGCTAGTTGCATAATGCATTTGAGGTTATCCAAGTGCAACTAACTCTGGGCAAAACTGCAATCCAAATTGTAGCTTGCTACAGATCCCCCACCATGCCCCAGGATTCCCACTCCTCTTTTCTTGATGTACTGGAAAATATTAGGGTTCAACCAAACACCCTAATAATAGGCGACTTCAACTACCCCACCATTACCTGGGAAAACTACACGTGTACCAACTCCTTAGCTCAACGCTTTCTGGAATTCATAAACTCCAATCCCCTGGATCAACTTATCCACACCCCCACCAGGGGCAACAATATCCTAGACCTAGTCATTACCAACATGAGTGAGCAGTGTTCCACACCTGAAGTCAACTCCTCATTGGTCCGATCCGACCATAAGCTAATCACCCTTGATATCCACATCCCGCCCCCACCCCCCATTAAGGAAACCATGGTAAAATTTTCTCCAAAGCCAACTTCATGCTTCATAAGACAGAAGTGGTGAACTTCATGACACCCATGCAGATGGCAATACAGTTACAACTGCTGAATCCTAAACAAATGCACTCTATAAGCACTTACACGAGTGCATGGATCATGCTATCACAAACAGAACCAAGATGCTATCCTCCAAAAAAAGGAAGCCAATTTGGTGGCCCCCTGCCATAAACAAACTGTACAACAGAAGGAAGAAACTGTTGCAAAAGAGAGTAAAATCCCATGAGTGGAGGAGCTCCCTGGTCAGCCTCAGTAAGAAGCTGAGATCTCTTATAAGATCCTCCAAAGCTAGCTATGAAAACAAAATTGCCACTAATTCTAAGGACAACCACAAAGCATTCTATACCTATGTTAGGAATCTTGATGGCAACACCCAGATCTGAGTTACAGCAGAACGGCATGAAAATTACAGAACCAACTGATATTGCCAACATCCTGGCAGATAGGTTCAGTGCTAACTTTACCCCCCCACCCCCTAAAGGGCCCATATCTATACAGGAAGAATGCAGAGTCCCTGTAATCACAACTAAGCAGGTAAAAGCTGCACTCTGTAAAGCCAAAAACACAGCATCCATGGGACAAGACAACAACCCAGGCTGCGTTTTACATGAACTTCAGAACAAACTGGCTCCCCACATAAGCACCATGTTCAATAATAGCCTCACATCAGGCTTTGTGCCCACTGAATAGAAGATAGCAACAGTTATCCCACTCCATAAAGAGGGAGCCACCACTGATCCTGGGAACCATCGCCCTATTAGTCTGACGAGCCTGGTCTGTAAGTCCATGGAACGCATCATCATGGAACTCATAAACAAAGACATTGGTAACCTCCAAACTCTGGATCCCACCCAGTTCAGGTTTGTGAAAAACAGATCATGCCTCCTGAACCTGATCAACTTCTTTGAGGCAGTCACCAAAGCCATAGATGAGGGTAAGGTAGTTCACACAGCCGATCTTGACCTCGCCAAGGCTTTCAACACCATACCCCATTCTGGAATTATAGCTAAACTCACTAAACTAGGTATAACTCCCTACATCACAAGATGGGTTGCCAACTGGCTCACTGACAGAACCCACACTGTAAAAGTTTCAGACTCCAAATCTGACCTCAAACCAGTGACAAGTGGAGTAACACAGGGTTCAGTCCTGGGACTTCTCCTGTTTGGTATCTACTTCCCTGAAGCACAGGCTAACACAGAAGGCCTCTGGCTAACGAAGTTCGCAGATGACTGCAAACTAGGAGCCATAGTCAAGTCCCCAAATGATGTGGACATCCTACAGAAGGGCCTCGATGCCACAAATGCCTGGTGTCAGAGTTATGGCCTCAAGCTCAATACCAAAAAGTGCAGTGTCATTCCCTATGGTAAAAATTCTGTACCCATGAACTACCACATAGGCAGCAATCTACTTAACACCGAATGTGTGATAAGAGACCTTGGGACCCAGGTGGACAGTATTCTCTCCTTTGATAGTCACATCACCACAGTAGTCAGGAAGTCCTTTTATGTGGCACGCCTCATCATAAAAGGGTTCTCATCCAGGAAAAAAGAGGTCATTGTTCCCCTCTACTTGACACTCATTAGAACCATTATAGAGTACAATGCCCCTTTTGGAATGTACCTCACAAAACAGCTGCAGCAGCTGGAAAGGCCACAGAAGTACCTCACAAAGAGGATTACTGGCCTCAAACAAATGCCCTACACTGACCGTCTCAAAAAACTCCAGCTTTACTCCGTAGCATATCGCCTACTCCGAGATGCTTTCTGCCTAACATATAAAGCTATGTCAAACCCCGAGCTGCTGGACATGCTACACCTAAAGAAATACCAATCCCTCTGAGCTACATGCTCTAGGGACCTAAACTTTGTCACCACAATAAACAGGACATGCTGGAGGGATAGATTCATGTCCCAGAGACTTCCCATACTCTGGAACAGGCTACCCATCTATGTCAAGCAAAGTTCTTCATTAGCACTCTTCAAGAAAAATCTTGATGAGTGGATGGGAAATAGGAAATACACCCCGGGGATCACTTCTATGTCTCTGCTCGACAGTGGCACAGGAAAATAACTTTCTTGGGTGGCGTAAGCCAGGGAACCTTGTTGGCTAGGCTTACGTAGGCCCTTGGGCCGATAGCCTAGTACCTACCTATGAACCTATTAACCTGTACAACCTATAGTTCTATAACTATAATTACCCAATTGGTTAATGCAATTAGAAAAACTTAGAGCTGGATCTATCCATATATGCAGGTTATTAAATGAATCTACAGTTTCAATCACTGTGTGTTGTAATAAATCTTCACCTTTTAGTTTATATCTCCCAAATCTCATATGCTTAATTTTTGATGCATTTATCAGCATATTATTCTCCTGTGCCCAAACGGTCAATTATGTCAAGTTATTTTGCAGACATGCCCTATTTGTGATACATTTAATCAGTTTACCCACTTTCAAGTCATCTGAATACAGACTGTAGAACACCCAAATAAAAAAGATAGGTCAGAAAGATGCAATCAAAACAAGTAAGGGCGTCGGACAGAGCCTTGTAGGGCACCTTGACTGTAAACAAGGATTTCACCTGTCCATTTGCTGTATGATACTTGCCATGTCCTGTTTGTAAGCCATGCAGCTATCCATCTTATCAAAAGTACATCAATACCTAGTTATTCTAATTTATTGATCAGTGCTTTGTATGTGACTCTGTCAAATGCTGAAGTTAAATCTATATAAATTACATCACAGCACAGTTTTTCATTCATAGCTGTTATTATATTGTTATAGAACATCAAGTTACAGATGGTGATAGATCTATTTTCAACATATGGATGTTGATATATGGTTTCAAGTCCCAGCCTTTCCAATTCTGACAATAACTTATCCAATATTACCTTCTCCATTATTTTTCTATGACATGAATGTAGACTTAAGGGTCTATATGACACTGGATTTGTCCTACTCCCCTTTCCCTTAAAAACAGGTTTGACAAGTGCATGTCTCGCCAATCTTGAGAAATCTCCCCATATTTATATGACCTAGTAAACAATGGATATAATGGTACTTCCCCGGATTTACGAAGCCCTTTATAGCATGCAGGATTAGTTTAAGAGCTATTTTCGACAATATGGCCGACGTGCAATCCAGGAACGAGCTCCCAGGAAGTGCATGTGAGCTCTTAGGCTAATCCTGCATGGATCGAGCTCCTGCATGCAAATTATCCTCATTTGCAGGTGAAAACGATGCAAATGAGGGTAATATGCGATCCAGGAAGCTGGCAGCCGTCCGTGCAGGATGAGTGCAGTGTGCAGAAATGTACTTGGTTAGTAACCATGTACAGTTCAGCAATCTACAAAATGGAGCCATGACAGCTCCAAATAAAGGCTGCATATCATTGAGAAAGCATGCCAATGTCCAAGTAGAAGGCCATTGGCATTACAAAATGTAAAAGAAAAAAAATAAACAACGTTAAATTTTATCCTCACTGATCTCGCCTTTTTAAGCATAGGGCAGCCACACGCAAACAGCATCGGGGGGAAATAAATAAAATAAACCTAAAATAAGCATTCTAACTAAAATCAGTATTCTTCCATGCAAGCCAATGGCAGTCAGAAGACAACCTGGCCAGTGCGTAATGGTTTCTACAGGGGGAGGCTCAGTGTAGGACATGTAACTATGCATTAGCAGGCAATCCTATGCAAATGAGGGAAGGGTTAGTGAATCCCAGATTTTCCCAGGGTGTGAGGCATGTCCCAAGAGTTTAAGAGTATAAATAGCTGGTTGCAAGACTAGGATATAGGTGACATCATGGGGTGTGTGTCAGGCATACTGTAAGTGGATTGGAGACCTGTGGTTCGGGATTGCTCCTAACGTAGCACAGCTAAGCTAGGGGTGTGTCTAAAACTGCCTAGCACTCTTTACAAAGTGTAAGCATGTGTGCACACCATGCACCGGGTTGTACAGGAAGAAAAAGGAAGTTAAACCAGGAAAAAGCAGCTCCATGCACATTTGAGCACTCCGTTCACATGGCACGCACACGGGTCTTAACAGGGAGGCAATGGGATGGGAAAACAGCAGTAGGAAGGTAATCAAGGAGACCTAGTTGAGCTGCCAGATGAAATGTATCAGAATTAGCTAATCACACAGGAAGCAGACCAGCCTAGCACAGAACATCACTATAAACCAAGAAAACACCTACCCCCCTGTTTTTTCCACACTCTACACCACCAGTGTATACAAGTGGGGAAATTTTAAAACCAAACCTACAAAATGAGAAGGGCTGCAGCAGGCAACATAGAACAAAATGTGCAAGAGGCTGAGGATGGTGAGGATGTCAATGCTGCCGAACAACCCACAGTGAGGAGTCAGAGAAGAGTGTACAGACTCAGGGTAACCTACCAGGGGCTACATGAGCTGGAGATAGTGGAGCGCTATAGAGTGGACAGAGACCTCCCACAGCAAATCGTTGAGCTGTACAGGCCACACCTGACACACCATACTGGCCGAGGGAAACCCATCCCAGTGGATACCAAGGTATGTGTACACCTAGGTATACTAGCCACGGGTACCTCCCAAACTACAACTGGGGATAACATGGGCATCTCACAGGCATCAGCATCCAGAGTATTCCACCAATTCCTGGATGCCATGTCAGCACATGCCACTGAGCACGTATATTTCCTCAACACACATGAGGTGTTCACTCGCAATATGTGTCTCTTCCACCAAATAGCTAATTAACCTGGGGTAGTGAGTGCCATAGCCTCCTTTGCACGTATGCATCAAAGCACCAACTGGTGAGCAGGGTAGGGCCTACATCAACCGCAGGGGCATCCCCTCCATCAACTGCCAGGTTGTATGTGATGCCCAGGGCATTATATTAAATGTGTGTGCTGGCTGTCCTGAAAGCTATGATGATTCATACATATGGAAACTGACACAGCTGTACCACAGATTTGCTGATGTGGACATCCCCTATGGTTACCTAGTGGGGGATGCTGGGTATCCACTGGAGCCGTGGCTGATGACACCCACCAGAAATGCGCACACACCTGAACAACACCATAATGATGCACATGCACAGGCCAGACATATAATAGAGTGTGTGTTTGGGATGCTCAAGTCACAGTTCTGGTGTCTGAACATATCCGGTGGAGCCCTGCAGTATTCACCAGCTACATGTACCCAAATAGTAATGGTATGTGTGTGTGTGTGTGTGTGTGTGTGTGTGTGTGTGTGTGTGTGTGTGTACATACTAGTTTACCTTGGACTGCAGTCTATCTGCATAGCTCACTACTGTGGGCCAGAGGTGTGCCTCTCATGTGTTATCTGTCCACCACACAGGTCCTGTGTCGGATATTACACTGGCGGTGTGTGTGTTGCATGCTAGCAGTACATGGCTATATCCATTTGTGTACCTGATGTTGTATTCCTGCATTAGGGTATGTTGCAACACATTCTGTAACACCAGCATGTTCCAGGGTGTGTAACTGCAATATTGTCGGTATGGCCCTGCGTTCCTGCCTTTGTTCTCCACATATATGGCAGCCTTTGTACTGCTGTGATATGGGTAGGGGTTGTTAGGTAATGGCCTACCATTAACTACTACTAGCATTCCTACTATCATCCCAGTCATAGCGTGGACACCCACAACATTTGTTGGCCAGGGACCATACATGTGACAGATACATTGACATTACCACAAGTAAAGAATGTCCCCCTAGGGCTTGACTACAGGGTGTAATTGGAGGCTGCTGACCTACATCTGATATTGTTGACTGTTATGTATCATGCAGGCAAATATGTTGTTAACAGTTGTATGAATTGAAGGGCTTAGCCTGGACACCATAGTATAGGTTCATAGGTTGGTACTAGGCTATCAGCCCTAGGGCCTATACAAGCCTAGCCATAACAATTCCCTGGCTATTTCTTCCCACACTATTTACTTCCCTGGACCCCTGTCTAGCAGGGCGACTGACGTGATCCACGGGATGAATTTCCTTTCTCCCATCCAATTGTCAAGGTTCCTTTTGAAGAGGGCCACTGAGGCACTCTGCTTGACATGTATGGGAAATCTATTCCAGAGTCTGGGGAGTCTCTGGGTCAGGAACCTATCCCTCCATCATGTTTTGTTTATTGTTATGACAAGGTTTAGATCACTAGAGCGTGTGGCTCTGAGGGATTGGGATTTCTTTAAGTGTAGCATCCCCAACAGCTCTGGGTTTGCCATGGCCTTGTATGTTAAGCAGAGATCGCCACTGAGAAGACGATATGCGACAGAGTATAGCTGGAGATTTTTAAGGTGGTCAGCATAGGACATCTGCTTTAGGCCAGGATTTCTTTTAGTGAGGTATTTCTGCGGTCTTTCCAGTTGTTGCAGATGTCTTGAGAGGTACATACCAAATGGGGCGTTGTATTCTATAATGGGTCTAATGAGGGATGAGTACAGTGGGACAATGACCTCCTTTTTTCTGGATGAAAAGCCCTTAGTAATGAGATGTGCCACATAGAAGAATTTCCTGACTGTTGTGGTGATGTGGTTATCGAAGGTGAGACTACTGTCCACCTGTGTCCCTAAGTCTCTTATCACACTTTCAGTGTTTAGTGTACTGCCACCTATATGGTAATTCATGGGTACATGCTTTTTCCCCAAGGGGATAACTATACATTTCTTGGCATTAAGCTTGAGCCCATGGCTCTGGCACCAAGCATCTGTTTCTGTAAGGCCCTTTTGTAGAGTATCCACACCATTTGGGGATTCAATAATGGCTCCCAGTTTGCAGTCATCTGTGAATTTTGTTAGCCAGAGTCCCTTAGTGTTGACCTGTACTTCACAGAAGTCGATGCCAAACAAGAGCAGTCCCAGGACTGATGGCAGATCGGTCCTAGGATTCCTGGCAGATTGATTCAGTGCCAACTATCCGCACTGTCTGCATCTACTGTTTTGTGTGGGCCTTGCATCCATTACTGGTTATATACATCAACATCCATTTGCTGTCAGTAATGGCATACATTATTGTATTTTACACAAATAAAGGTTGTCTGTGTATACATACCTGTGTGTCGTGTCATGTCCTTTGAATTGGGAGTGGGTATATGTGCAATGTAAGTATCCCCTTTGTGGGGCTGGTTGCCACACCACACATGTCACAGGTACTGGTTACAGGGCTTGTGGTTGGGGATATACATTGCACCCAGTACACCCATATATCATATATATATATATATATATATATATATATATATATATATATATATATATATATACACCTGCACATGATTGTCAATGTATGGATGTGTGTGCATATCTGTACCGTTGTAATGTGTAGCCCTTCAACATAGTACATTCCCTGTGGTACAATGGTGTATCTGCATGATATGTTACAGATATTGGCCTGACATGTACAGGTGACATGGATAACTGTTGGAGCATTGTAGCTGTGTTGTGGTGGGTCCTGCTGTCAAGTACTGCATGTGCTGGATATTGGATTGCACAGCATATCCATTAGGGCTGGGGGGGTTACATAGCAGTAATTACCAGATGTCCCTCATTTGTGCCGCCACTCCCATTAACTGTACTCATGATTTGTTATGTAGTACGGAGTGGGCCAGGAGTCCATTCCCATGTGGAAATCATATACACATGTCTATCTGTATATATATATATATATATATATATATATATATATATATATTTTTTTTTATGTATATCTGCATAAGTATATATGTTACACCCCCATATATAGAGGGATAGAACTGTACATTGATATAGCTCTATCTATGTATATGTATCCATATATATATATATATGGATTCCTATTGCAAGAACGAAAGTTCACAACTTTGAACTTGTAATAGGAAGCCTCACTTACGCGAAAGTTCACTTTAACGAAAGTGAACTTCCGCGAAAGTGCACTTCACCGAAAGTACTGCAGCACAGTGGAGGACATCAAAAAACAAGCTATATCCTCCACTATAGTGCGATACTCATGGACCTTAGGGTTAGGGCACAGGTTAGGTTAAGGGGATAGTTAGTAAAGCTATCCCCTTACCCTAAACCATGCCCTAACCCTAAGGTTCGTGACTATTGCATCATAGTGGAGGACATTGCTATGTCCTTCACTGCGCTGCAGTCATCACGGACCTTAGGGTTAGGGCACGGGTCATGGTAAGGGGATAGCCCGCTTACCATGACCTGTGTCCTAACCTTAAGGTCCGTGAGTACTGCATGGAAGTTCAGTACATCGCCTGTTCGTTGTACTGAACTTAGCGTAAGTGCACTTTCGATTAAGTGCACTTTCGCTGCAGTATGCATTCCATACACTATTTCGAAGTAGTGAATCTTCGATCTAGTGTATGGAATCCATATATATGTAGATATATATATATATATATATATATATATATATATATATGGATATATACACTGAACATATTAATCTCTGTATGTACAATTGCTGTTATATGGTTATTTGTGAGTCATACATACACACATACATATATATATATATATATATATATATATATATATATATATATATATATATATATATATATATATATATATATATATATATACACCTATAGCTGTCTATCTCTCTACATTTACATATGTATAGCTGTCATATGTCCATGCATGTTCAGAACACCGTCTGTCGGATACAGAGTGAGTTAGGGACATTTGAGTGGTCGTACGCGGGTGTGCACAGGTTTGCGCAGAGCTAAGCAATGCTAAGCTCGGTTTGCGTTTCCTTACACTCAGCTAGCATCTACTTAGCTCAATCTATGTAGGCAATGCTTACCCCTGCAAGAATACATGTACACACACTTACAACTGCTTATCCATGTGTACTACTGCTGTTATGCACATAAAAATGCTTACTAGTGCCTTAGTCATTATGACACTTCACATGTGCATTTAAGGCAATACTCCTGTGCAAATATAAATGTTACTTAGTAGGTTATACAGCACAATGAAGTTAACATACGGATATCACATGGAAAAAAGGATGTGCTGCAGTGGGACTCGACCCGGGAATGCGTGCAAGTTAGGCAGATGCTCTGGCCACTACACTATTGCTGTTTAGCTTTGTTTGCATATGTCTACCATAATGACATACCCATGTTCCCTTCTCCCGGCCCTCGAGTTCCACGTTCACAGCATCCATCCATTTCCCGGTTGCTAGCCCTGCCATACCACACCTGCACACATTTCCCCTTCTGCACGTCTCAGTACATCTCCAGTATACTGTCTCCACCCAAGCATCTGCAGGCTCTTCATCCGTGTAGTCCACGTATATACCAGCCTTCCCTTGATCCTCCTTCGATACTGGTGGTGACATTGATGTGACCCACAACTGTTGGTTCATCCCACCAGGGACAGACCTGTTGTTGAGTCAAGAGTAGACCTAGCATGTCTACAGTGTTTCTCCCACTGCCAGCATCCTGCCAGGGTATTGTGTAGCAGAGGTTTGCTCACACACCTGGCCAAGCACATCTCCTGGTTCCACGGAACCAACACCCCAGGTGTGACATACTGTGCATGTAGCACACTCACACGCCCCCATGGTGTGCACTGTATACCATTATTCCCTTCGGTATTATGCAGGTCTACTGTTCTCACAGTATGATTGGACAGGCACTGTTCTGTGCTGCACATAGACTGCTCATAATACTGTGGTTGAGCAATGGACACGTGTTCTGGTATTAATCTATGCACTTATATACATTTCCTATACTGTTGGATGCCTGTGCTGGATGATGTGTTTGTGATTACAGCAGCTGAATGTGTATGCGCCATGGCTTAGTGGAACTCACGTCTACTATAGTGTGCAGGGTCGGGGGTTTGCAGTCTGGCAGTGCAGATTATTTTGTTAGTGACCATAGCAACAGCTGTTGGCTACAGGGTGACTAAGGCACTGTAGAACATTTGTAGGTTGGTATGCACTTGTTTGCATGAAGCACAGCATTACTGCCCTCTGGTTGCAGCATCTTGCACTCAGTTAGCCTCTACATTGCTTCACCAGTGTGGTACTCGCATACCAGTGGCCAAACAGGCTTACACCTGCTTGCTCCCACATACACATGCGCAACATTGTGAATTGTGTTCACATCTGTCAACCGGGACACTTGGACTGTATGCTTGTCCATTGTCAGCAGTGACCTGGGGTGTAGAGCTCTACATTGACCCCAGCTACGTATCCCAATTACTTCTGGGGTATTCACATTCATAGAGGGTAACAGACATAACATAGCTACGTCCCCCATTAATCATGCTTAGTTTACGTTAAACTGTCAGTATTATCCATGCTTAGGTCAGGTTTACATGTCAGGTATGACTGCTGACAAAGGTCAGTTTAAGCTGAGGTAGGATTCCTGTTTCATAGGTCTGGATAGGTTACATGCAGGTATTTGGGGTAGGTGTAGTCATTTCATACCTATGTGGTAGAGTAGAGGTGAATAACTAAGGAGTAAGCAGGTAGGTAGTGGGGGTGACATTGTAACTGTATTGTAGCCGTAGGTATAATTGGATGGGGAGCAATAGGGACGGTATGTCGGATGTTAGGATTTGTTTGCGAGGCAGGGCAAGAGGTGTCAGTATCACTCATTGATGCAGTGGTATAGAGTGTGAGGTGGGGGGAGGTTCGCAAGGTGGTAAGCCTGTGCTGCTCCAGGTGTGCTTGTGGTGTTCCTTCATTGTTAGTTACATGTGTCCTGTGGGACAGCTGTGATACTACATGTGGGTTGGTGTTCCAGATACTGGCAATATAGTGGGGGAAGAGGGTGTCACCTACGTGTACCCAAAGACATTAATAGAAATGGAACAGGGGCAGATGGGTACATGGTGTGTATGGGGCACAAAGTGGGATGTCAGTAAGGGGATTATCCAGGGATGTGCAGGATGGCTGAAGGGAAGGTCCACAGTTGGCCATGTTGTCTATGACAACAGCTGTGCATATGCACTGCATTTGGTGTTTGCGTCGGACACTCACACCCCTGGGTGGGGGTGTGGACTACAATAATACCTTGTGATGCCTATTACATCGGCTTACATTACTAAAGTGGGGTGTTGCAACCATGTGTTCATAGGTGTAGTGCAGTGGGTTATGCAACAACACATATGGTTATACCATACTTAGCCATGTAAACTGGACTGTGCTGCGGTGGGACCCATATAGGGAATGGCTGCCCATTAGGCGTAAGCATGCCTGTCGACTGTACACAATCCTCGGCCTGTCCAAAGTTTTCTTCATAATATTGGTGTGTTCCTCTTACAATCTGCACCTGTCTGGCAAATATCTGGGAACTGATGCCATTAAATACAGACAAGTAATTGGGTTTAGGACCCTACATCCTTCGGACGAGTCATGCTAATGCATAACCTATTATTCTATCGGCTTTCTAAGGTTGTAAGTGGAATATGTGCTTTCTGTCCCTATTTGTCCCCCAACAGTTTAGGTTCTGTCCAGTGGTTTTGCGCTTAGAGGTTGAGAGGTATGGCATAAGCTCTGCCCAATTCGCAATATTACTTACATCCCTGGGGCGGTCTGAATACAACTGCACCAGCCAACACCTGCACGCCTAGGCCCATAATTGCATACCCATAGTTCCCCCACCTGCCCTTCCTCTACAGCACTCATCCTTACTGTGGGTGCAGGTGGGGTCTAACCACACTACTACACACTGCCCACTCTCCACGTGTCAGGACCCATGTCTTACGTTGTGTCGACTCATGGGTCATCAGGCTTGCACAACCTACTAGTCTGTGTACGTATACAGCCTGGTTAGATAAATCATTACAGGGACTGACTCTGATGATCATTAATTTTTGGGGTGTCCCACAAGGGACATTGATGTCTTTGTTTCAAGAGTAGACTTGGCAGGTCTCTCCCACTGGTAGTATCCTACCTGTGGTCTGGGAAGCAGTGGTGTGTTTACTTGTATCGTGTGTTTGTATGCTTCACCTGTCTAGGTGGGGGTGGGTTGATGCTACGTGTTACACGCTTGCTGATTGGACCCTTCACCCCCAATGGCACGGCCTGTGAACATATGTAATCCTTAACTGGTGTATCATATCTAAATATATATATATATATATATATATATATATATATATATACATTACTATATACAGATATATCTGTATATGTATGCATACATGTATATATTTATGGTATTGCTGTCCATATATATCTAACGACATATGGGTGTATGGGTGTCTGCATATGTATATATCTCTATGTGGGTATGTATATGTATTCTGCCTCTGTATGTATACATTTGTACTACAGAGAGGGAGAAGTATATCTCCATGTAGCTATGGGTAAATATACACACACATACCTCTACATATATACATCTACATCTAGTTATTCTGTTCCTTGCCATGTAGATTAGACTTTGCTGCAGTGGGACTCGTAGCGGGTGTGGCTGCTTGTTGGGCGACACCTCTGCCCAGTGAACACTTTTGCTTACATCCCTGGGGATCTCCATATAGACCCACATCAGCCAACACCTGCACACCTAGATCCATAACTAGCTACCCATAGTTCCCCCACCTGCACCTCCTCTACAGCACCCATCCTTACTCTGGGTTCAGGTCAGGTCTGAACACATCACTTCACACTGCCCACTCTCCACTTCACGGGACTCATGTCGTACGTTGTCTCGACCCAAGGGTCATCAGGCTATCCCACCCTTGTATTCTGGGTATGTACACACCCCGGCCAGAATGGTCATTGCATCGGCTTCCTTGCATGATTTGTCAATTTTTGGGGTGTCCCACAAAGGACGCTTCTGTCTGTGTTCCAAGTTTAGATTTCATGGGTGCACTGTGTACCCCTCCCCCAGTTGTATCCTGTCTGTGGTCTGGGGAGCAGTGGACTATTTACATTGTTTGTGGGTTTGTGTGTATGTTTCTTCTGTCTGGCTGGTGGGGGGGTGATGCTATGTGTTACATGTTTCTTGCTTGGGCCCCTCACTTCCATTGGCATAGGAACATATGTCATTCTTCTGTGCTGTTTCCTATCATAAGCTGTATATCGGTGTATATGTATGCACACACACACACACACACACACACACACACACACACACACACACACACACACACACACACACACACATATAGGTTCATAGGTTGGTACTAGGCTATCGGCCCTAGGGCCTATACAAGCCTAGCCATAACACTTCCCTGGCTATTTCTTTTCTTCCCACACTATTTACTTCCCTGGACCCCTGACTGATGTGATCCCTGGGGTGAATTTCCTTTCTCCCATCCAATCATCAAGGCTTCTTTAGAAGAGGACCAAAGAGGCACTCTGCTTGACATGTATGAACAATCTATTCTAGAGTCAGGGGAGTCTCCGGGTCAGGAACCTATCCCTCCAGCATGTTTTGTTTGTTGTGATGACAAAATTTAGATCCTTGGAGCGTGTTGCTCTGAGGGATAGAGATTTCTTTAAGTGTAGCATGTCTAACAGCTCTGGGTTTGACATGGCCTTGTATGTTAAGCAGAGATCGCCTTGGAGTAGTTGATATGCGACAGAGTATAGCTGGAGTTTTTTAAGGCAGTCAGCATAGGGCATCTGCTTTAGGCCTGTGATTCTTTTAGTGAGGTATTTCTGCGGCCTTTACAGTTATTGCAGATGTCTTGAGAGGTACATACCAAATGGGGCATTGTATTCTATAATGGGTCTAATGAGGGATGAGTACAGTGGGACAATGACCTCCTTTTTTCTGGATGAAAAGCCCTTAGTGATGAGGTATGCCACATAGAAGGATTTCCTGGCTGTTGTGGCGATGTGGTTATTGAAGGTGAGACCACTGTCCACCTGTGTCCCTAAGTCTCTTATTACACTTAAGGTGTTTAGTGTACTGCCACCTATGTGATAATTCACAGGTACATGGTTTTTCTCAAAGGGGATAACTATACATTTCTTGGCATTGAGCTTGAGCCCATGGCTCTGGCACCAAGCATCTGTTTCTGTAAGGCCCTTTTGTAGATTAACCACATCATTTGGGGATTCAATAATGGCTCCCAGTTTGCAGTCATCTGCGAACTTTGTTAGCCAGAGTCCCTTAGTATTGGCCTGTACTTCAGAGAAGTAGATGCCAAACAAGAGAGATCCCAGGAATGAACCCTGAGGTACTCCACTTGTCACTTGTCTGGAGCTGGATTTGTAGTCAGCTACTTTTACAGTGTGGGTTCTGTCAGTAATCCAGTTGGCAACCCATCGAGTGAAGTAGGGATTAATGCCCAACTTAGTAAGTTTATCTATGATCCCAGTGTGGGGGATGTTGTCAAAGGCCTTGGTGAGGTCCAGATAGGCTGTGTGGACTGCCTTACCCTCGTCCATGGCTCTGGAAACTGATTTGAAGAAGTCAGTAATGTTCAGGAGACAAGATCGGCCCGCCATGAACCCAAACTGGGTGGGGTCCAGTGTTTTAAGGTTGCCAATGTCTTTGTTTATAAGTTCCATGATAATACGTTCCATGGGCCTGCAGATCAGGCTAGTTAGACTGATGGGGCAGTAGTTCCTGGGATCCAAGGTGGATCTCCCTTTGTGGAGTGGGATAACCATAGTTGTGCGCCACATAGTGGGCACAAAGCCTGAGGTAAGGGTATGATTAAACATGACACTTAGGTGAGGTGCCAGTTCATTTTGTAGTTCATGTAGTACACAGCCCGGGATGTCATCTGGTCCCAAGGATGCTGTATTCTTAGCTCTGGAGAGTGCGGTTTTTACCTGTGTGGCCGTTATTACCAGAATTTGGCAATCTTCCAGTATTGAGATGGGCCATTTAGGGGGTGAGAGGGGGGTGAAGTTAGCACTGAATTGATCTGCCAGGATATTGGCAATATCCTTGGGATCAGTATATTTAATGCCATTCTGTTGTAGCTCAGAGCAGATCTGAGCTTTGCCATTTAGATTCTTGGCATAGTTATAGAATGCCTTGTGGTTGTCTTTGTAATCTTTGGCAATTTTATTTTCGTAACTAGCTTTGGAGGATTTTGTGAGGGATCTCAGCTTCTTACTGAGGCTGGTAAGGGAGTTTTTTCATCCTGGGATTTTCCTCTTTTCTGCAACAGTTTTTTCCTTTTGTTGTAAGGTTTGTTTATGGCAGGGGACCACCAGATTGGCTTCCTTATTTTGAAGGAGAGCATCTTGGTTCTATTTGGGATGGCATGATTCATGCATGAGTGGATGTGCTTGTACAGTGCCTTAGTGTAGGACTCAGCAGTCAAACTTTCAGTTCCCGTCTGCATGGGTGTCATGAAGTTTGTAACTTCTGACTTGAGTAGCATGAAGTTGGCCTTGGTGACGTTTTTTATGGAGGTTTCCTTACTGGGGGGGGGGTGGGGGTGGGATGTGGATGTTAACGGTGATTAGCTTATGGTCTGACCTGACCAATGAGAGGGGTGACTATAGGTGTGGAGCATCGATTTCCATGTTGGTAATGACCAGTTCTAGGATATTGGAGCCCCTTGTAGGGCTATGGATTAGTTGATCCAGGGCATTGGAATTTATGAATTCTAAGAACCGTTGGGCAAAGGTGTTGGTGCACTAGTAGTTTTCTCAGTTAATGGCAGGGTAGTTGAAATCACTGAGTATTAGGGTGCTTGGTTGTATATTAATATTTTCCAGTATGTTTAGAAAGGTGTAGTGAAAATCTTGCTGCATGGTGGGGGATCTGTAGCAAGCTACAATTTGGATTGCAGTCTTACCTAGTGTTAGTTGCACCTGGAGAATTTCAGACGCATTGTGTTGGGCACCTAACCTGGGGGTGTGAATATTCTTGGTGAATGTGGGCACTCTTCCACCTTTAGTGTTTCGATCCTGGTTTGGTAGCCGAAAAGTGTGGTAAGCGTTATAGCCTGGTATTGCAGGGGTGCTCTCTGGAGCTTTGAACCAGGTCTCAGTTACTGCACAGATATCAATGTTCTCCATTTTTAGGAGTGCCTCGAGAGAGTGCATTTTGAAGTTTAGACACACATATATATATATATATATATATATATATATATATATATATATATATATATATATCCTAATACACACATACACACACACACACACACACACATACATATATATATATATATATATATATATATATATATATATATATATATATATATAAAATCCATGTGGGTGCATGGGATGTATGGCCTTAATCTCGCTTATCTATTGCTATGCTAGCTTAGTGGTTAACTACTGTGACTATAATGTATAGGATCCTGGGTTTGAGCCTTGCTGAGGCAGTGTATTTTGTTGCTGGGCAGAACTTGGACCATTGGATCCAGAGTGTTTAAGGCACTTTTAAGCAGTTGTAAGCTGGGTTGCATGGGTTTGCGTGATGGTAAGCACTGCTAACCTCCGGTTACATTTTCTTACACTCATTAGCTTCTACTTTGCTTACTCTGTGTGGGCAATCCTTACCCCTGTGCAAATGCACTTGGACACGCTTACTGCTGCTTATCTGTGCTTAGACCTGCTTACATATGCCTTATTCATTATGACACTAACGCAGTACTCCAGTTCACATTTAATTGTTATTCTGTAGGTTATATGGCAAAATGATGTAAAATTATGTTCATATACAGATTTCCTGTGAAAAATGATTTGTGCTGCAGTGGGACTCGAACTGGGAATGCCTGTTCATTAGGTGGATACTCTAACCACTCCACTATTGCTGTGCTGCTTCATTTGCATATATATTCTTTGTTATCCTCTTCAGCCTTTTCGGCTGCTTTAACCGTAGCTAGGCGCACCTATGGTTAGCTATACTCAGGGTTTTAAAATAAATAAATAATAGGGTTTATTTGTTTTATTTGACTGTACTGTTGCTGTTGAACATGGGGACTGTTGGTGGGGATATGCAGACACTTGTGAGCTGTCCCGCTCATTTATTTACACATTCTTCTGTTCTGCTTTGCAGAGGCGTGTTTATTCTGAGAGCTCTGCTCTCAGGCACGCCCCCTGCACTCGTCCATGCTCTATGTAGCATTTGGAGTTCAGACAGTGCACCTTCATTAATATACACGGCGTGCTGCCATCCTTCTCTTCAACTGCTGCTTCTGTGCAGGACTGAAGATTAGTAAATCTGGGGGACTGTAAGTTCTTGCTGAAGTGTTCTCAGGTTATTATTACTAATTTCATCTTTTCCCTGTGCTTTTTTGCATCCAGTTTGTAAAGTTCCTGTTCAATATAATCTAATTTGATTTTAGTATCTGAGGTTACCTGGATGTCACTAGGTTGACTTATTATCCCCTTTGTGGAGTCAAGCTTTTTTGCATAAGATTTTATAAATATATTTATAACTTTTTGTGCCTGAGAATAGATTTTAAAATCTACACACAGTTTATCAATGCATATGTCATTACTTTTTCCACATCTTATGTATCTATAAAATGGTTTCCTGTTATGCTCGATATCTTTATATAAATGTTCTTCAAATTGTTCTTGATATTGTTTCATACTATGCTTAATTTGTTGGTCCAGCTTGTTTATTTCACTTTTCAAAGTTGTAGTTTGACCTGATTTCCATTTCTTATATTTTTTATCTCTCACTTTAATCAGGAATCTTGTTCTTATGGAAATATACCCCAGATGGTGTATGCTTAGATCCTGATGTTAAACATTTTTTTTTATGTTTTGCACTCAATTTCTCTTTCAAAATTCTTCACATTCCTTCTGCAGTTCTTCTGCAGAATACATCACTCCAATTAGTTTTATATAGTGACTGTTTTGCTTCCATATAAACTGTAATTAATCTTTTGTGTATTGCTTTAGATTTTAGTTTTGCATAATTATTTGGCAACAGATTAACATTTAAAACCCCATGATCGCTGCACATCAGTGGTAAAACTTGACATAAAGTAACTAATTTCTTTAGGAAAATTGTTCCCTTGCAGGTTTTTTAACACTCTGAAGCAATTGTTGTTCCTTTTACATATGTTGTGAATAATTAACTTACAATTTTTGTTGAATCACTATTATTCCAGTCGGTTTCTGGTAAATTTAAGTCTCCAGCCACTATTAGTCTTCTCTCCTGTGTTTCATTCAAGAAATGTATAAATTCCTCTGTGTCATCAGCACTTGACTTTCATGATCTATTCACTCCAACAATTGTTATATGTTCCAGGGATGTCTTTATTGTCACACTTACACAATCTATAATATTGGTGTTATCACTGAACATGTAATAATCACAGGTCTCATAACTATCTTTAATCCCTATTATAATACCTCCACCTGTTTTTTGTTAGAATGTCTGTTACAGTAAAAACATTTATATCTTGACAGAAAACTGGTTTCCTGTCATTGTTCTTTAACCATGTTTCACAAACAATAACATCAATCTTGTGGGACCGTAACAATTTTTTCAATAAAACACTTTATCATTAATGCTCCAAGCATTAACGACCATCAGAGATGCATCAGATACTGCTATCTATGAACTGTTAAATTTTCAACCTGTCAAAAATTCTGCCTTATGTTTGCCAAATATTGCAATATATCTGCTGCAAAAATTCTCTTCCCTGATTTTGACAAATACATGCAATCCTGTTTGAACACATGTATTCCTAAAATTAAGTTCGGATGCTGTACACATTTCCATTTTTTTAAAATATGACATTTTTTTTTCATGTAGGCATTTTCCCAAAACATTTTGATTTGTGAAAATCATGTCCTAACACCTGTACATACTATGCTATCTAAGTGGGCTGTAAGTTCCCTGCTAACAGTGAAAGACTCCTTAAAGTTGAGATCATTTGTAGTGGCATGAATTAAAACTGATCCATACTTCCTTACATTAAGGTATCCTAGGGCTTGTCTCACATTTTTGCTCCGAACAAGTATAACACTATTTGACGTTCATTGTTTTCTCTGCAAGTGTTAAGTAACACTTCCTCTAATAACTGAATGTTCAGTTACAAGAATATCTTTTCTGACCAGCTCTGAAGAATCTTCAGCTTCTAATACAGTAATATCTGCTCTATCAGTTGTTACAAAGGATAGATCTTCATCGCCACTTGTCTTATTAATCCCACTGTTTTAATTGGGTATTACATTTCCAAGCATATGACCCTCACCCAGCTGGCTTTGAACATCCGCACATGGAGCTGTTGTCAACATCTGTCTTTCTCATCTTTTTTCTTACAGTAATGTTCTTCAATCCTTCCACCTTCAATTTTGATTTCTTGCTTTTCACCTGCCCCCCCCTTTTTTTTCTACATTCTGTTTTGAAAAAAATGTTGCCTTTTTTGTAGACTGAAGGTTTTCTGATAGAAAAATGTTACCATTCCATGCATTCTGTATGCTACACAACAAAGCAGTGTTCTTTTTAGCATTTATTCTCTTTACTTTACAGATATTTATCAGTTTCTTTTTCTTCCTTGTTATTTGCTGTGAACTTCTTTTCTTTGTTTCTTTATTTCCTTCTAAATGCTCTGAATCCTCAGATTGCTGAATACTTGTATCCAGAATTCTAAAGTTGTCAGGGGCATTGTCTTGTTTCATAAGGGTTGAGTGATCTTTATGGACAATAGACATGTCATTTCCTATGTCTTCTGTTTGCTGTTTGTCTAACATTATTTAGTTCATCAGTCCAGTCATTAATATACGTAACAACAGTTCTCCTAGCCATGCCAATTGCACAAGTGCAATCATCATTAGTAAGTCAAGATGCTATATTTTTAGGATCATCCTAATGCTGCTTTGAAATTAAGAATGAATTCTGGAGTATTTGGTGTTCTCACATCCTTGAAATATTTGAGAATACTGAGTTTAATTTCTGGCTTTCACAAGGGCATAGATTGTTGGTGGCTTGGAAGTGCCGGTGTTCACTATCATGCAGGTTCTATAATCTTTATCAGTACTAGTTTGCCAGCATTTGTTCATTTTACATATTTCAGAATTGAACGAGAAGTCCAGTTAACAATATCAATTAAACATACCTCAGATAGTCATTGTACTAGATGCAAGATGTCTGTAAGCTTTATGGGCTGCTTATCTCCCTCGGTCCATCATTACTTCAGGTCTGCCATAATAAATAGGTATTTATCTGTACATCTGTCCATTCTACTTACTGGGTATCTATGGTCTTTTGTGTTATTCCTTTTTCCTTCCATTCTGAAAGCTTTCCTTCCTTGAGGCTTATGTCAGCAGTTTTTTTTTATCTATGGAGAATGTCAAGTAAGTATCAATGTATTTATTGTTTGTTTGCCTTATTTTATTTATTTGAATTTGATAGCTAGGTAGGTGGGCTGATCAGCATAGCTTTTCAGGTACCATCTGTGTCCTTTGGGGCAGCAGCAAGAGAAGCCCAGAATACTTAAATTGCTATAGCAACAGTGATGTGCATTGCAGTACATACAATACTAAAATCATGCAATATCAATATCAACATATTATATGCATATTCTTCACTAGAACAATACAGTACAAAATTTAATAATAAGTCATTATCTGACATTCAGCCAAAGACTGACATAAAGTGTCATATTCTTTGATAGGCAATTGGCTATTGTACAAGCAACACTTGACTTTGGCAGATACTTTGAATTAATAACCATTGTCATTGCTCTTACACTGATTAAGTGATATTTTAATTTACTCTTAAATGAAGGTAAATTTTGTTGCTTTCTGACATCTGGCTGTAAGTAATTCAATATGTCAGTACCATTCTTGGTCAACATTTGCTGCTCTGTGGCTGTTCTAAAGTGAGATCTAACAAGGGTGATAACTTTATCTCGGTACATCACTCATGTTTTCATAGAAATGAGTAGTCAAGGTACTGCATGGCAGTTAATGAAGTATCGGGTGGATTTGGATGTATATATAAGGCATGGCAACTTATGTGACTTGCAGATGATGTGGACAATATATGTTCAAATGTTAAATCAAACTGTAAGCAAAAGGGAAATTAGGACACTCTGTGTATCCAGGAGCATAATACAGCAATTTGTAATCATCAGTAAGGGGTATGTTATGTTATTAGTGCAAGGCAGCGCAGCCTTTCCACTCTTTTGAAGTGTGGCGCATTATGAGTAATATAACAACAAGGCAGTTGGTGTTTCCAGCATGAGAATAAGACAGTTAGCACTTACTGGAAGAGGGTACATGCTATAAAGGGCAGAGAGAAATGCAATATGTGTAGCCCTGAGTTGCAGGAGCACATGTAATATAGAAGGGAGTTTTTGCCAAAGAATGCTATGATACAGACCTTGCAGCTGTCCCTGATATTCTGGAAAGTCCCTGATTTTGGTTTCCAGTTTTGCTGTCTTCCTCCTAATATCAGCTTTTACTTAGAAAGGGTAATGGATTGCCATAAAATATAATATCAATAATTTATTTCGGAAAAGTGTGCATGTTCACATCCAAGTACCAAACAACGAAAAACAAAAACTGCTAAAAAAAAATGGACTGCACACGATAAGAGAGCTGGAAAACTCAGATTTAATAACCCAAATGCGGTACAAAATGTTAAAAGTCCAAATAATGGTAAGCGCTTTCGGCAGGTTCAAATAACCTGCCTTCATCAGACAACCACGAGATTGCAAAGAAATCTCTTATACTATACAATTAAAAAGAATGGACCTATCAAATTGAAGTGCATTACTAAATCAAAAACAGAGTCCATGACAACCTTAAAACGGCATAACTCCCAATTAAGGGTTGCAACGTAAAAAATGTAAGTGAGTAAATGAACAGTCATTAAAAAGAATTAAAAGGTAATGTAGCTAACAAATGCAAGTACAGCAACATATCAGTTACATAAGCGCTAATCGATTAACTAATAAAGCTCTAAAATTGCACTACACCTTGAAAGAATATAAATTCCGCTATAATGAGCGTTTGACAGTGTAAATCTTACAGATTTTAGAACAATGCTAATAATACCCCTGCTAGAATACATCGGCTTAAATAAATAGCTTAAATCACAAGTAAATGTTACTTAGATTAGAAATGGCAGGGATACACATCTTGATAAAACGTGCCCTAATAAAAGCAGAGCTAAAATCTACAATGGTACAGAATCAAAAGCTGGAAGACAGTCAGCCGCAACCATTATAAACAGCAGTTGTGTTAAATCGCTGACCTACGCAATAGCAATCTGTACATAAATCAAAAATAAAGCAAAACTAGCTAGTATAGGCATCAAGTAGATATTATACTCAATAGTTCAACCAAAACTCTTCAAAACCTATTACATGTACAAATAATGGCAGTAAAAAAAAGGGGGGCATTAAAAATATCAAATAACAAGGTCTATGATCGTAACAAATATAATAATAAATTTTTGCAACTAGCTACGCTCAAAACCATGAGCGACTAAGGCCCAAAAATTCAAGTCTTCTAGTTTAAGACTAACTATATTGTGAAAAAAATTTTTTTTATATAATATATAATATATAATATATGATAAATAATGTATAATATATGCCCATGAAGACTACAAGGGCTAACTACTTAACCTAGTTGCATATAAAAAATCATACATAATTGAACCATATTAGAACTTATGCAAGTTAAATCAATTCTGTATTATATCAAGTAATGACACAATGACTTAGATATAAGAATGGGTCATGATGTCTACCTATTATAGGATAGCCATTTTAAAACACATTTAATAGATAATCCTTCGTTGATACCAGGAAATATATGAGCCCTAGTCCTAATCTGCCATAGCAGTTCGTCAATTTCCAAACGAATTTGCCATGGCCCACCCTTTAGATCCATCTTTTTTTTACTGCCATTATTTGTACATGTAATAGGTTTTGAAGAGTTTTGGATGAACTATTGAGTATAATATCTACTTGATGCCTATACTAGCTAGTTTTGCTTTATTTTTGATTTATGTACAGATTGCTATTGCGTAGGTCAGCGATTTAACACAACTGCTGTTTATAATGGTTGCGGCTGACTGTCTTCCAGCTTTTCAATACGCACGCCTGATTCTGTACCATTGTAGATTTTAGCTCTGCTTTTATTAGGGCACGTTTTATCAAGATGTGTATCCCTGCCATTTCTAATCTAAGTAACATTTACTTGTGATTTAAGCTATTTATTTAAGCCGATGTATTCTAGCAGGGGTATTATTAGCATTGTTCTAAAATCTGTAAGATTTACACTGTCAAACGCTCATTATAGCGGAATTTATATTCTTTCAAGGTGTAGTGCAATTTTAGAGCTTTATTAGTTAATCGATTAGCTCTTATGTAACTGATATGTTGCTGTACTTGCATTTGTTAGCTACATTACCTTTTAATTCTTTTTAATGACTGTTCATTTACTCACTTACATTTTTTACGTTGCAACCCTTAATTGGGAGTTATGCCGTTTTAAGGTTGTCATGGACTCTGTTTTTGATTTAGTAATGCACTTCAATTTGATAGGTCCATTCTTTTTAATTGTATAGTATAAGAGATTTCTTTGCAATCTCGTGGTTGTCTGATGAAGGCGGGTTATTTGAACCTGCCATTATTTGGACTTTTAACATTTTGTACCACATTTGGGTTATTAAATATGAGTTTTCCAGCTCTCTTATCGTGTGCAGTCCGTTTTTTTAGCAGTTCATGTTCACATCCACTTATTCTGACAAATTTCTATGTCTATAGTACCAGTATTTTTAAAGTTCCCTCCCTCGCTGATTTTGGACCTTCTACTCTGTTTATTTTTGCCTTTGTCCCTTATTCTGGTGAGAAAGCATTTGAATGGTATGATAACTGGCATTGAATAGAGCTGCCACTGAACATATACAGCCCCACTATAAAGCGGATGGTGGTAATGTCCTGCTGAACAATATAAATATTGCATGAGATAATACACACACACACACACACACACACACACACACACACACACACACACACACACACACACACACACACACACATACTGGTTGGGGGCTAAGGCATCATAAACTGCGTTTTCCTGTCAGAAAAGCAATATTACCATAAAAGAGTTGGAATTTTCTAGACAAAGGCTTATGTTTATGAGGTTATGTTTAAAATTTTGACCTAGCAGGAAGTAGAAAAGTCAAACAAGTAGACACCAACCAGGAGGAAGAGGAAATGTGTCATACTAGCTGAATATCTGTATCTATGTGTTGCTCTAATCTGTCTGTGGCCTACCTTACTGAGAACTGTGCATAGTTAATCTCACTCTATATGTGCTGATGGACAAGAAAAAAAAATCAAAAATGTAATTACTGTATGGAAATTAAATGAAAGAGAGAGAGAGATAGAACTTCCCAGAGACACAGTGAAAGCATGGTGCTGCCAGTCTGCCACTGAAATAATTCATTTTCTATTTTGCATAAGCATAGTTTCTTTTTTTAAAACTTATAAATTTAGAGACACCTCTTTTGGGCTTTGTATCATCATACATGTTGCTTTGATGAGCCAAAGTTGGACTGCTGCTTCACATTCTTCTTTGTCTACTGCAGAAATGAACAGGCAAAAAAAGTCAGGTTTTTACTGCTCTGTTGTTTTTATTTTGTTTATCTGCCCACAATCTTGGTGTAACAACAAATGGAGTATAAATCGGCATCTATAAATCAGGTAGTGTTATATGTCAGTAAATACATTTGTTTGTGTACATGCCTGTGTACTGCCCTGAGCTCTGTAAATTTGCTTGTTTTGTCTGACTGACTTGTCCCTTATACATTTGATTTTCTGGTAAATCATGGAGTATTATAGTCAGTTATGCCAGCTATTACACATTTCCTTTTTTTGATCTGAAAATGCATGTTGATGTAAAATAAGTAAATTTCTACTCCTTGCAGTCTGTGGTTCATAAACTGGACAGTGCTCATCCAAACATGATACTATCTTATCTGCAATGAAGCACGACATCCTCTACATGGATGCGTGGTGGATGTAGCATGTAGATTTTTGGCATAGCACCTTATACAATAAAGCTTACTGAAAAAATAAGAAAAATACAAATTACATGTACACATCTGCAAAATACAAGGTAAAGCCTGTGCTGGAACACAAAAATGAAATGCTTTCATGGATTGCCATTTCACCAACGTGCACTTGATCTTTAAGCAGTCAGTATCACTAGCCATCTTTTAGTTAGAAGATAAACATAGCTTATTTTTGAGGCACATATTTGTTATTTTACTGATTATATGTGCCTGTTGAACTACTTTTATTGCACGTCCCTGTACAGGGTATACATTTTCTGTATATGTGATTATCAGTGTACTATGCATAACTTTTAACAAAATATTTTACTATTTGGCTGTAAAAACTTGTGGTAGGCTGATTATTGGCGTCTTGCATATAAATGGTGAAATATAACTGTTAATGTCCAACCTTTGAAACAAGAATGCTTCTGCTACAGCCACCATAACTACCATTTTACAGCTGGCTTATTATAAAAGTGTTCAGTAATTGTGAAATTGAAGTACCAGACCAGTCTGACTAATAGCAACTTGATAATGTAGATGCACGGAGGGATGGCAGCACTCAAAAAGCATTACTAGCTCCTCCTGAAAAATCATTGCATAAATGCATATGTGAAGCTAAGTCACAAAGCAAAGCATGATATAAGAGTGTAGAGGGTGAAACCCTGGGAAGACAGTCATCATGATTATATTTTCTAGCTCCCTGGTTGTACAGTATGGCAGATATTGGTCAAGCAAATTGTAACATACGCTGAAGCCTCTAAAGACCATCTTTGACACTGCTTGATAGTTTGCACGTAGGACTTGACACTTCTGCCATGGCACATTATACTTTTCTGTTGTTATGTATTACCAGAAGGCCATCTCACTCTTACTTGTTGATGTCACTATGGATTAGCTGACTGCTGGCAGAAGTAGTTATGGCTTGCTGTTTATTTCTCTCTGGCCTATCTTTGTGCTTCATGATGTGCATGTGAAAATATATATATATATATATATATATATATATATAAAACTGCATAAATATATATATATATATGTGTGTGTGTGTGTGTGTGTGTGTGTGTGTGTGTGTGTGTGTGTGTGTGTGTGTTTGTGTGTGTCTATGTATGTATATATATTTATATATATATATATATATATATATATATATATATATATTTTTTTTTTATATGTATATATATATATATATATATATATATATATATATAGAGAGAGAGAGAACTGCGGCGGTGGTGCTGCGGTAGCATTGTCGCCTCACAGTATGACGTTGTCCTGTTCGATTCTCAGCTAAAGCGTCTTCTGTGTTGAGACATGCGTGAATGGGCGTACCTTCATTGAAGGTTGTGCATCAGAGCTGGTAATTCGGTACGTAAAAATCTACTACCAATCATTAGTGGACCGAGTTCCGCTGTGGCGACCCCTAACCGGGAAAAGCCGAAAGATACAACAATATATATATATATATATATATATATATATATATATATATATATATATATAGATATATATATATATAGAGAGAGAGAGAGAGAGAGGAATATGTGTGTGTGTATGCATGAATACACACACACACACCTAACAGTATGTCTGCATATCCTTTCTAAACTTGTTGCCCCTTTATATGCATATATATTTTTTGGTCGGTATAAATGTAGCAGAGTGGCTTCTTTGTCAGTTTATATGGCTGGTGTCAATAACTATTGTACCAGAAGCACATTGGCTTCCATCTATTTTGTAGGCCTTTGTAGCTGCACTATAATATTTTATATGACATCTGTACTAGTTTAAAACATTGAAGATCTGAAAAGCAAAGGATCATTATCAAAAATAACACTTTCTGGAATGCTTTAAACAGCATATACATGTGTAGCAAACACCACAGCAAGATTAGACTTGCTGACCTGTATATAATCATGCCATATAATAATCCTCAGATGTAATTAAGAAGTAACTACACTATACATGAACAACACAAAAAAGGCACTGTGGAGGTAACCAGGAAAAATGTCAGCCAACAAAACCCAGTAAACTGTGAAGATCTTTAATAAAAAAACTAAAATGCATCCATAATCGAACAACACATAAAACGCTTAACAGGATCATGGCATTTTTCGTCCTCTCTTAGGACTTCTTCAGATACAAACAGACTCTTCAGTCTTTAACCTATTTATAATGAAGTGACACCCATTAATTAGTTATACAATAAAACAATTAACCATTTGCAGTGTTCCAAATATGCAACATGAAAGGAGCTGCTTAAATACAATTTCTAAATGCTAAATAGAAAAAAAATGTTATTAAAAAATGAATGAGAAGTGCAAGCCATATGAAAGAGATAAAACAAATAAATTAACATATATCTAAAAGAACACTAATCAACCACTGCTCTCTAATGTCCAGCTAAGCCTAAACATATATATTAAAAACAAAATTTGTCAGTACCTAAATGTTTATACTTAAAATATATGATGTAATCGATCCTTAACTAGATAAAAAAATTCCTCCCTATAAACAAAGATGTTTTAATAAATTCCTTTACATATTAATTATGTGTATACTAATAATAAAATAATAAATAATCAATAATATATAATAAAAATTCCTAAAAATATATTTGTTAAAAAACTTAATATTAAAGCCTAGTTGCAGGAATTTTTAAAATTGGAACTAGGAAGATATTTTCATTTAAATCAGGGATTTTATTGGCTTCTAAAATAAGTTGTCAATATATTCCCCAGTATTCTATTTTCATATCCCATTATCCTCCTCTTGGATCTTGTAACCCTCCTTCCAGGACAAAAAAATAAATTTAGCTTATTTACATTTAATTGTATGCTTGTAAAGTGTGTTAATAATATCTTTCTTTCTAATGTCATATAGATATTCATATATTCTTCTTTTAGCTCCATTTCTGTCTTCCCACATAGAATGATGGACATTTATTACACTGTGCAAGATAAATGAGACCTTTACTATTACAGTTAGTATAACATTTAGCTTGCATACATCTATCCTTCCATTGTAAATAAACACATTCTATATTGCTAATGTGGGTATATTGAGTGCATTTTTCACACCTGAAAGTTTTTTCTTTAGTGCTTGTATTATCTAAATTTTTATATTGAACTTTTTCTAATATTTTTTATATTACAGCTCTTTTTATAGGTGAACTTTAAAGGCTGTTTAAAAACCTTTTCAAGATCAGAAAAACTGGCAACTTTTTCCTGTTTTTGGTTATAACATTCTTAATGACATTTGCATCTCTGTTAAAATTCATTATGAACATCCCTGAATAATTATTTTCTTCTTCCAACTTTGGATTACAATTTCTTAATGTGCTACACTTCAAGTTAACATTAATTTTACTAAAATAGGACTATACCTATCTTTTCTCTCATTTTTCACTTCTTTTATTATCTCTTTGATGAGGCTATTTGGGTATTTTCTTTCTAAAAACATTTATTTCAGTATTATGCATTCATTTTCAAAGTCTCATTCTTCTGAAATCATGCTTGATATTCTGATAAAGGTTAAATGCTTAAGGATACTTCTTTTTTGTTTAAAGAGATGTGCACTTGTATAGTGTAAATATGAATTTGATAATGTATTTTTATGTACACTGTGGATTTAAACTGTGTATTAGCTTTAAGTTTGCAAATAGTAACATCTAAGTAATTCACACATTCTTTAGTGATATTATATGTGAGTTTAAGGAACTATGTGGTCACACCAATATAGTTAAGGAATTCCTGAAGTTTTTCTAGTGTATCATTCCAAATATATATATATATATCAACTAGGTACTGCTTGTACATGCTCCAATATTTTTCATAGGAAGAATTAAAAATAAACCTTTTCTCTCATATATGCAATCCTATGTTTGTGTAACTAGAGCACAAGTACCCATTGCCACTCCAGTTATCTGTTTAAAGAATCCCCCCTTGAAATGAATAAAATTATTTTTATGTACTATTTCCAATAGTTCTAATATTACTCTAAAATTTTTGAAATTAAATTTGCCTTTATCCACCAGTGCCTCTTCAAACCATTCAAGGCCTATTTCATGTGGTATCATAGAAAACAGATTGAAAATATCTATTGTTATAAAAATTATGTCCTTATTGTATAAATTGTTTTCAATTTCTTTAAGGAAATCCCAGGAATCCTTCAATATTCTCTCTTGTTTTATCCATAATGATTTTAATTTTAGATCAATATATTTAGCTATAAAATGTGTTTTAGATCCATTTGTAGCCACAATTGGCCTAAGATGTGGATCTTTCACATTTTATTCACTTTAGGAATTCCAAATAAGAATGGTATTGTAGCTTTATCCATTCACAAATAATTAAAGGTGTTCCCATCTATCATGTCTTCTAAAAGTAGATCTTTTAGTGCAAAATCTGTCTTAGCATAGGCAATATTAATTTCATTTTTTAAAAAAAACTCTAGTATATTTTTCTTCATCAGTGAGTAGTTCCATCATTTTATCTATATATGCTATGTTGTCCATAATCACCTTTCCTCCCCCTTTGTCTGGCTTTATAAGCCTTATATTCTTGTTTTTGCTTAATTCTTCCAAAAGTTGTTTTTTTTTTTCAAGAAGAAGGTTTGGACCCACTCTTACTTTGTGTAAAACTTCTCTTAACTCTTTTTCTACAACCATCTCAAAAAGTTTTTAACTGGGGGTGTAATGGGTATTATGTGTACTTTTTTCAAAAACTCTCACTTTCCCTATTCATATATATTTCCTTAGGAAGAACTAGCACTAAATTCTTTTTTCTAATAAACAGCTTAATATCTATCAGTAATTTGTTAATGTTAGTCTTATTGCTAGGAAAAAAAATTCAGCTCCATTATGAATTGGTTGAACTATATATTGTTTAGTTCAATGTTACTATAATTAAAAATGTTAAAAGTCCTATATGAAAATGTATAGTCTTACTGTGCGATCGGTTCATTATTTACCAAAGTTTTATGTGCACACTTATCCTCTTCATCTATCTGCGTTCTATTTGCCCCCTTTCCCTGCTGTAGCTGTAATTGATCATTGATCTGTTATTTTAACCCTTCTGATCTTCTTAGGGTGGAAACTCTAAAGGGTAATTTATATTATACATATCTACATTTTCTCTTGGATCATAATTCTAATACTCGTCATTCTGTCTTCTGTTGTACGATATTCACAACTATAGCTGTAATCCCTTCTATTAAAACTATCTTTTTCAGGGTGTGTCTTGTCATATGTATATTATGTACACTATACATGAAGAATTTCAAGCAAAATTTCAAGTGCAACAGTTGAAAAGCAAACTTGGGTTTCTAACTTTATCTCTCCCTCTGTGCACCAATTTTTACACAGTTTAAATGTTCTTCCTATGAACCATCATTTATAAATTCCATTGGAGTACTATGTATTAACAATAATAACCTTTGCTGATGGGATATTAAACAAAATGTAAAATTTTACAATGACAGCTTATGTGGTTTAAAGGATGTGTATTCTAAATGAGTGGAATCTATTCTGTGAAAGTTACATCTCATCAGTCATTTGGGGTGGGTGGTTGTGTGTGTGGGGGGCACATTTCCCGACACTCTGTGTTTCTCTGATTCCTTGCAGAAATATGTATTAGCACTTTCCTGCTAGACATATGAATTTATTGTGCAGCATTATGTAGACCATATATATCTGGACTTAGGTGAACCTGTTTGGCTCGTCTCATAGTAACAATTATGTTGCAGTGACATTCATATCCATCTGATCCTGCTGTGGACCTACTCAGCCTTTACCTGCTTTGTCTAATCTGAGATTGTGGTTAATGTAAGTAGAGTGAGGATGACCCAGGCATATAACACATTTTCGGTTAATATGCATTTAAATCATTTAAGCATCACCAACATAATGACATAAGCTATTAACTTGTACAGCAGAATAAATGTCAGATGAGTTTATTGTTTACCTCTTGGCATGCCACTAAATGGCTATATCTTGGCCTAGGTTAATTCCTAGATATGTCATTACAAGGAAGGCTGTCCTGCTACTATACTGCAATAGCTGCATTTATATTAAGTGCACTAATAATTGATGGCATGCTGGACACAAAATGTGTGTTCTTTTTCTTATTACTTCTACTGCGGACATCATAGTCCTAGCTAGCACATTGTCTAAGTAGACAAGTAAATAAATATTGTAGATAAAAACACTGAAACTTGTTTTCATTGGGCATTGCCATCTGCAATGATTATAAATGTTAGGAATGCAGTTTGGATAAAAAAGAGGTATTATATCATCTCTGTGGGTCCTGCCATAGGGAATGGGGGCTTTTATCTACATGACTGGATTCTAAAATATATTTTTAATTGTTTATTTATTTACATTAGCTGACAGGGGTAGAACCCTGATCTCAGTGGGCCATTTTCAGGTTCAGCCCAGCACATCAACAAACATAGACAATAAGTCTACCCTCACAGAAATTATACACTAGCCATACAAAAATTTATAAAAATTGCAGTGCAAAAAAAAAAAAATATCTAAAAATTAATAATATGTCTATAGTAGGGAAAGCTGTGATTATAAACTGCAAGGAGGAAAAGGAATTATTGCGATGGAAGTCTTGATGTTATGGAATATTCTGCCTATGTAGAAAAGTTAAAGCTACAGGGATAGAGAGGTGGATCTGGTGTGTTGAAGTGGAAGTTATGATACAAAAAAGAAAACAAAATTAGTGTTTTGGGCACTCAGTGACAATCACAGCAGTAGCTATCTCACACAGTGTATACTAATGGCAAACTACAATTCAGTAACACAGTTTGTTATTATTTGCATGAATTTCAGTGTGTCAAGTGCCTCTGTAAGAAAACATGGAGATACAGCCAAAGAAACCTTAAAGCTGCTGGGTTACAAAGCCAAAGAAGAACTATGGACTGTCATGGAGGCTAATGTTCGGAATTTGCAGAATGGACTAATCACATTTGATATAAGTGAACATTTAGAAAGGTAATGTCATTTTCTCCAGATTTGTCACCTCTAAGTAATGATGTACCTTTTGTTTACTTAACATATTTAAACTGAGTCATGAAACTTATTAAATCTGTATCTATATATGAGAATACAGTAAAGGTTTAGTGTTATATTTTAAAATTATCTGTAGATGTACAATGCAGTGAAAGAACACTTGAGATAAACAGTATTATCTGAAAATAAACAATTCATTTGATTAATTACTGTTTACTCAGCTGTAATATTTTATTTAGTTGCTCATCTGGTGAAGTCCATTAAGGTCAAACTGATTCTTTCCTGATTTGGCCAAATGTTTCTGGACTGTTAATTGAAATGCTCATAGTCCTTTATTGTGCAAGTGGAGAATAAGAGAGTCAAACCTAGTACTATAGGATTCTGTTCATTAATAGTTTGCAGCCTTAACCTTTCACTATGAACTATATTGATAGATCCTTCTGTATTACATTGAGTGGCAGAGCATTAGGATGACACTTCAGATAATGAGGAGGCAGGGACTAATTATACACAATAACTATATGTATGCCCACAGGACAAATTCAAAATAACTTATGAAAAGAACTTTCCAGAAAAAAAATTTGGGAGGACTTCCAGGCCATAGGAAGTACATGATGTATTATCAATCCATTAATGAAGGTATTTTTTTTTTCCTAAAGAGAAGTGCCAGATGCCAAGGACTATGTTGGGATTTAAACTTAAAATATAATACCTTTAATGAATGTCTGCTGTTGATAAGAGCTGAGATTCATTTTAATTTGACTAGGAGATGTTTTATAGCCAGAAACAGATATGTCATTTTGTAATATCTTTCACAGAGTGGCCTGCTGAATGTGTGTTCCTTTAAAGGTTTTAATCTCAAGAAGGGGAAATGATACCCAAATGAAAAGGAGTAATACCTAAAGAAGTATATTTTTGTACAGATAGTGCCCCTTTGACAATAATAGTTCTTATCAGTCCTTGTTAAAATTACTATAGCAAATGCACACACTTAGGATGCAATTTAGTCTTGTCTCATAATAGAACCACTGAACACACGTATTCAGAGAAAACTAAGTTCACTGTCACCAATGCACATAAAGCTGAAACTAGAAAGACAAGTCATTACAACTAAAATGCTTTAAATATGAATTAGACATTTTATGAGCTGAAGTAAATGTCAAAGCGTTAAGTGGATCAACAACATTTAAATTATTGAATGTTTTTTTTTTCAGATAGTGAAACATAAATGCATCAATCATAGTGGGCAGCTAGCATGCTAAATATCTGGCTTTACAGCCTCACAGCAAGAGGTTCTTTGGTTCAATCCTCGACTGGGGTGCCTTCTGTGTGGAGTCTGCATGTCCTCCCTGTGGTCCGTGGGTTTCCTCCGGATCCTCCGGTTTCCTTCACCATCCCAAAGATATGCTGTAGGTGGACTGGATACTCTAAATTGACCCTAGGAGTGAGTGCGTGTGCCTTCCATGGAAGGTTGGGTGAAGGGCTGGCAACTCGAAACCATAAAACTCCACTGCCAACCATGAGTGGACAGGTGATCCACTGTGGCAACCCCTAACTGGGAAAAACACCAAAAGAAAAAGAAGTCTCATTTTCAGAAATACAAAACATAAATAACAAAACATATAATTAAACAAGCATTTATTTCAAGAAAAACAGGCTGATGTAATTATTTGAAGAACAACCATACTCAACCAAAGCAAGGTACAGTCATAACAAAAGAAAAAAAACCTTGTTGGTAAGCTTCAAAACATATCCTGAATAAAAAAAAAAAAAAAAAAAAAAAAGACAATACAACTGAGTACTTTTCAGTGCTTAATTTCCTTTTTATTTGTATCTAAAAGGAAATTCATCAGAAAGTGTCCTAAGTAGCAGTTACTATCTTCAAATATCCATCTCAATTAAGAAAGAACCCACCATCATTGTGCACATAGAATGACATAATTTCACATTGAATAAATCAATCTGTACATCATTAAAGACTTATAAACAAAAAATTCATCAATAAGTTAATAAAATGATAAAAAACATTACAAATATTACATTTAAAAAAAGTAAAAAGTAAACGTTTATAGTTTAAACAACTTTTAGTTTTAATAAACTTTTTACATTATATTTGAAGATAGTAACTGTTACTTAATACATTTTATGATGAAGTTCTGTTTAGTTACAAACAAAGAGGAATGAAAGCACTAAAAGTACTAAGTTGTATGGATCTGATGCGATTATTTAATGAGGTTTGCAGAAGGGTCAGGCGTTCTATATTCTCATATTGGCAGCTGTATCCAAATACCCCTACTGATATATTCCAGTTCCAGCACTGTATAATCTTGGAGAAAAGGAAATAATTAATTCTGCTAAATAATGACCATTTCCATTGTGGTTACTCAATACTTCCAAAGTATCTGTAGGTGAAGTATAAATAATGAGCATTTCCATTGTGGTTACTCAATACTTCCAAAGTATCTGTAGGTGAAGTATAAATAATGAGCATTTCCATTGTGGTTACTCAATACTTCCAAAGTATCTGGAGGTGAAGTATAAATAATGAGCATTTCCATTGTGGTTACTCAATACTTCCAAAGTATCTGAAGGTGAAGTATAAATAATGAACATTTCCATTGTGGTTACTCAATACTTCCAAAGTATCTGTAGGTGAAGGATAAATAATGAGCATTTCCACTGTGGTTACTCAATACTTCCAAGGTATCTAATAATGAGCATTTCCATTGTGGTTACTCAATACTTCCAATGTATCTGGAGGTGAAGTATAAATAATGAGCATTTCCATTGTGCTTACTCAATACTTCCAAAGTATCTGTAGGTGAAGTATAAATAATGAGCATTTCCATTGTGGTTACTCAATACATCCAAAGTATCTGTAGGTGAAGTATAAATAATGAGCATTTCCATTGTGGTTACTCAATACTTACAAAGCATCTGGAGGTGAAGTATAAATAATGAGCATTTCCATTGTGGTTACTCAATACTTCCAAAGTATCTGCAGGTGAAGTATAAATAATGAGCATTTCCATTGTGCTTACTCAATACTTCCAAAGTATCTGTAGGTGAAGTATAAATAATGAGCATTTCCATTGTGGTTACTCAATACTTATAAAGTATCTGGAGGTGAAGTATGATGGTACAACCCCTGTGCAGAAATATATAATATTCAAATGCACTATGCCTTCCTATCTGCCTTTTTCAGTAGAATTTTAACTATAAATGTATGGTTCTCTGAAAATACTTCCTAGTATATTTCCTTCTTCTTTACAATTACACACAGTATACATGAGAATAGGTGAATATTAGGCTAACTGACCTGAAGGGCCATTTTAAGTATAGTCAATAACTTGAGGTCAGAATCAAAACCTGTATCTGGTATGCATGAAGTAAAGACTTTAACCAGTATCTCAGACCAACCCTCATACTAGTCAGCACTGCTGGAAAGTATTGAAAGTAAGTCATCTTCATAATTTGAAGAAGTAAATATATGGTATAGTGTTAATATCATTTATTCACTAAAGCAGACAATACTGCAAAATAAATGACCACCAACTTTCTAAATATAATTCTCTTTGAGAATGCTGTTCTCATTGCTTCTTAAATGAAATAAAATTCCCCTATGTGTAAACTGTAACCCTACCTAGATGAACATTACTAATTAAGAAAACTGAAACCTTTTTTTACAATTTCCTGACTTGACTATCTTATCATCATAGGTGAGATGCTAAACAGAGTTATCATCTGTCAGAGTTGGTGATAGCTCAGGTGGATGTAAAATAATGCTTTGCACTTTTATTAAAAGAATATGGGAATTTCCGTGTATGTATGGCGAAATTGCGTATGGTCAATATGAATACCATCTTGAATCTTCCAGGAAAAGAGGCCATAAGTCTAGCAAGGCTAAACAATTCAGCAAAACATAAATAAGTATACAAATATATGAATAAGTCAAAATATTTTTGGTAAGGAGATGTTTTTGTGTTGTGAATCTAGCCATCGTGCATGCTTAAATACAAATTCACACTTCATTATTTATTTCATTTCTCATTTTATGCATTTTAATTACTGGATATACCTGCTTGCCACAAATATTTCCTTTCACTGGTTAATAAATGACTTGCATACAATCACATAATAGTCAAATGGAAACTGAAAGAATCAGTCATGTGTTACAGGGTAATGTTTATTGACAGATCAAAGCCCTAATCCTAAACTCCTGTAAGAAATACAGTGCTCTACAAGATCCTTAATTTATTAGTGAGGATTTATTCAGGTATCTGCTCCCTCAATTACACATTTTCTGCAACTGTTGTTACCATGCATTTTTTCTGATTCTCATGTAATAATTTGATATGTTTTCTTAAATTTTGTATTTTATAATTTTTATAATTTTGTATATTATAATGTTGTAATTTTATAATACTGCACTGTCTTGGAGCTTTTCTCCCCAGGACTCTATTGAAAATGGGGTCCCTGTGGCCCAATGGACCATCCTGGCAAACAAACTGCAAATATATAAATAAAATAAATAATCATTTGTGCAGATAGAGTGTTTAATTTAGTCAAGGAGAACTTCATCCCCCGTCATTATTCTAATGCTGTGTTAGATATTCCCAATATTGTAGCATCATGGTGACTCTTAGAGTTTTATTTATCTGACTTCTAATTTTGAACTGGCTTTGAGCAGTCCATTTCATGATCTAAATTTATGCACAACTTCATCTTCACATAACCAGGCATCATATAATAATATTGATCACTTTTTATACTCCGCTGTTTGTTAAAATCAAATAAGCAACTATCTACTCATAATAAATAGTAGTTTTATTTTTTTTCATTTATCAGAAATGGTAAATGGATCCACAGTATGTTTTCTACCACAACATAATAATAAATTGCTAGAAAGAAAATATATAAATTACAACAACATAATATTAGGAATTATTCAATTTCTTACTTTAAAAAATATTTGTACATTTGTAATTAGGGCTACTTCACACCAGCCGTACTGCTTACTGTATTTTATTACACACACACGCACACACACACACACACACACACACACACACACACACACACACACACACACATATATATATATATGCCTTTTTTAGATTATATGTATACTATGATGGAGATCTGTAATGCTTATAAGTAGATGCAAACTATTAATTCATTTTTATTGTCAGTGTTCTGTATAATCATGATGCCTGTTTGTTGAATATATCAGTTGGGCTTTTGTACATGCTTGCTGTAAATCTGACTTGTAAATAAACATGTCACAGAAGTGAATTCTACCACTAAACGACAAAAGCATATGGTAAAATGTAGATCCCACAAACCACAGGGTTGAAAATACCAGGAGCATGGTTATTTTGCAATTTTCTTAAGGCAATAAAAGGAGATATAAAAAAGTGCTGGCTGGTTGGTTGGATTTGTTTTCTTTATATTTTACTCTTTGCACTCAAGTGGATGATCTGTGCAGTGTTTGATTGGTGTGATAAGCAGGTACACTGATTTTAGACAAAACAGTTTGTAGTTGATGTCTGTTTAATTGACTGCATTTGACCACCTAAACAGATGACTGACACATGCAAGATTGCACAATTCCCGGGGCTGGAAAATATGTCCTTCTCTGATTTTGTGTGATCTTAGAGTTAGTATATCTAATTAGCAGAGGATATAGGGGTGTGTGGGGGCTTTCCATCCCTGCAAAAAATAATGATTTTGCTGCGAAAGTTTGCATACATTGAGGTTGCTTCTCAGCACATGGATAGTTGAGTGTCAGTGTCCATGTTTATTTTATTTTATTTTATCATCTCATTATAAAATGTTAGATTAAAAATAATGAATAACATAAATAACTTAAAAATACAAAACAGTTTTAAAAACATTTTCTGTATCTAAAATACTTTCTGAAAAATAAAGTATATCCTCTCCCTGTCAGTATCTGTTTGTGTAACCCTTTCACTTCAATTCCCAGAGTTTTGCTGCTCTCATTCTGAGAACTGATTGGTTGGATATATGTTCATTCTTCCCTGGTCTTACTGTTGCAGCCAGTTTTATTTGCCACAGAAATTCTTTGTATTCCAATGTATTTTCCCCAAATCCCCCTCTAATGTTAGGTTGAACTATCTCTAAAATTCTAAATTTAAACTTGGTGAACCCAGTGCATATTAAGGAGTGTTTAAACAAAGCATTATTTTCATTGCTTCTTTTCAAGTCATATAAATGCTCATATATTCTTTTGGAAAATCTTCTTTCCATCTTCCTTATAGTGTCACTATACAGTAGATTTTTGGATATCTTTATAATTTGGAAGGGAAGCCCTGTTGAGGATTTTATTAAATATATAATGGGGACTACAATCTTTTTAAGGTTTACATATGAAAATGAAGCTTCTCTGACTCATTATTTGGATGCACATTTAAATATTTAGGGGAAGGAATTTGTTTCCACCATTTAGAGGAAAGAGCCTTTCTCCAGTTCTTATTTATATTACAACAGCATCCATCCCTGGTATTGCAAAGAAACTTAGTGAATGGTCAGTTTATCAGAGCATCCAGAATGGTCTCAAATGAAAGAAAATTTCCAGAAGAATTGGAGACCAAAAGAAATATGTTTATTCAGAGGGGGTACCTATTAAATCTTTTGACCATGCTTGAAAGTGAAATTATAAAAGCATAGACACCAAATACTCACCAATTCTAAGGAAAAACTATGGAGGAAGTGGTGAGGACCCCTTTTCTCTAAATGAGAGGGTCATTAAGAAGGTGTTTCAAAATGTTACGGCCGTTAAGTTTAATGAAATAAGTGGATATATGAAAAATATTATTAAAAGTAATTGGTCCATTTTGAAAATGGATGAAGGAGTATTTGAATCAGTAGGAGAGACCCCATTATTCTTCCATAAGGTGTAAACCAACATTAAGGGCATTTTAGAAAAATGGATAGAAAATGAACCAACATGTACTTCTAAATGTGGTAGATGCATATTTTGTGCCTACAATAATTAAAATAGGGAACTTATTTTAGATGATTATTGTAAACCACAGATTGCACTACAGACAGTGAATTGTGAATCAAAGGAATTAGTTTACCTTGTTACTTGCAATCAGTGCAAAGCTTACTATGTAGGGAAGATAGAAAGGACACTTTTCAAAAGAATATATCAGCATTAAAAGAAGCAATGAAAATAATGCTTTTGGAATCATAGAGATAGTTCAACCTAAAATTAGAGGAGGTTTGGGGAAAATAAATTGGAAAATGTTTTTTAGCAATTTTTTCATTTTTTTATTAACACTACTAAGTGTCTATTTCTGGCTTTGTTTGCCCAAGGCTAATCACCATAGCGTTAAATTTTGGCAATTTTATGTAGTTTGTATTCTTCTGTCATTCACCTGCCTACACAATTTACTTCATCTTCAGCTTTAGAGAATCTGAATTTAAAGAAGCCAAGAATGTTGCACAATGTAAGATTCAAAATACATCTACTAGAGCAACTGAAGAAATTTTATTATTAGAAGTATTCCTTAAGAAAATAAATGTATAATAAAAAATTAAAACAAAATTGGATAATCAATGAAAATAGAACTGCTAATGCCATTAAGCCAGACATTAACAGAACACCACTATAAGCACAGAACCTAGTATAGAAAACAGAAAAATGCAGTTATGGACAGAAACAATTGAAGTTGAGATAAAATAACTGATGCAAACAAAATGAATGACTGTATGTCTCTAATATGTCTAATTCCCTAAAAGACTCACTAAAAGCAGAAAGTAACTAGCTTGTGAATTAAATTGAAAGGTGTTTTGACAGGCTCTACTTCAATAGACTGAACATTCACTTACCTGACTTTCAGATAGCTGAGATGAAAAGGCTGACAACCACAGAACACCGACATCCCGGAACACCAACTTCCCACTCCAGGTAAGTAACGGCTTGGCCATTCTGTTGAACTTTGCCCCTTACCCCCACAGTAGTATGATCTAGGAGTTGGTATATTCAGTTGGGGTGCACCCCCCCACCTAGGGGTGTGTGGGATCGAAGCCCCCTCACATGGGTGGGTTTACTTTCCTTCAGATTTTTTCAGGATGGCCAAAGAGTTACTTACCTGGAGTGGGAAGTCAGTGTTCCAGGATGTCAGTATTTTGTCGTTGCTGGCCGTTTCTTTTTGGCTATCTGAAAGTCGGGTAAGTGAACTTTCGGTCTACTGAAGTAGATCCATTTTGAAACTGTACCCACATTTTTTTCACCAAGCTCATACTGACAGCAGTATTGCAGTATAAAATTTGGATGGAAAAGCTGAGTGGGAATGGGACCATTATCATAATTAGGCTAGATACTGGGGCAGAATGTACCATAATTACTGAAAGTGCATTCAGAAAACAAGGAATGTGAAGGTCTCTATCTGAGTGAAATGCTTCCTTATCAATATATTCTGGTCACTGACTGAACTGGTCATATTAAACTGTGTTGCACTGTGCATAGGATAACAAAGAGTTGCTTATCATAGTATTTACTTCTGCAGTCATGACCTCTGGGGATTCTTGACTATAGGAATCCAGTGACCAATCTGGCTTCAGCCAACTCACACACTCACTGGGATAACCAGATATCTGAGGTATAAGAGGGGTATTAACTGAAGTCATATGAGAAAATGTGTGTTTTGTCACCATATCATTAGTTCAATGTGTTGGCCTGCTGGGGAAAAAAGTTGGTATTTAGATGTCTGACATTGAGAATGGAGAAGTGAACGCATTTATATCATGTTATCAAATGATGAAAATAGCGAACGCTATTTCATCGGCCCCAAAACATTTAAACATGAAAATATCGAACATTCAGAACAGCAAATTTTTTCCCATGGAAAAAATTGCTGCTCCGAAAAACATACATACAACACAAGCTCATCATACAAACAACAACCACACACATACACTTAAATTCCTACATCTAACGCTACACTAAATTAAACATACACTGCTATCTACCCACTTACCTTAACCCAAACCCTAACCCTAAGGCCCATCACTATCGCACACTCACCTAACCCGTGCCCTAACCCTAACTCACTTAAACCACCCCTAACCCTAAAGTCTGTCCCTATCGCACACACGCCTAACCCGCACCCTAACCCTAACTCACTTAACCCGCCCCTAACCCTAACGTACAAACAATCGCACACTTACCTGAACCCAACCCATAACTTTCCACCACACCACTAAGAATAGTGAAGCCACAAAAACAGCCAACCAAATTCTTTCCCGAGGAAAGAATTTGCTGTTCTGCAGCTTCACTATTTTTAGCGTTCGCTGAATCATGTTCGATATTAGAACATTCAAAGTTTTAATACTTTGATGTTCTGATATAGACCCGAAGTTAACAACTGAATGAAGTATAGATGGAGTTCAAACACAAAGACTGATATTCCTACTGTGTTTTTCTCCAGCCCTGGATCACAGTGTAGGCAATTGTCCACACAATATTCAGTTAAACCCAAGTACAGTCAAGGGTTACACAAAATCTTTCTGGGAGTATCTATCACTCAAAAATGCACATGCCAGATTCTGCTCTGCCATGGCTTTTTTCAAGTACTTTGCTAGTTACTTATCAAAAAATGCAAGTACTTAAGACAGAAAAGAATGAAAACTGGTGATAACCTGTCAGAACTGGAGGGTTTCCATAGGCCTGATGAGACTGAAGTTGGAGAGGTGAGTGTGCATTTCCAGTATTTAGGATTTGCTACAACCAATGCCTCTGGCGTAACCCTTCTTGAGGCTGCCATTCAGTTAGATGCCTGTAGATGGTCTGTTAGACCTGTGCTACTTTTTAACATGGGTTGTTAGGGTATTCAGTGGACTGGTGTAGGACTGCTCCATATGAGTGATTCACAGACATGCAAATTCACTTAATGAGATGCTGCTACAGTGAGACTGTGCATTACTACAAATCCCTAAATGGTGGAGCAGACCAACTCAATCTTCTTGGTGCTAACAAGTTGCTCTTCAGAGCTGCTGACTGTGAATGTTAACTTTAAACTATGTGTTGTGAAATTTTGCTGACAGTTTTAAAAACATGTCATACAGGGGTTATGCATTTAATATTTTGCTAGATGCTTTTTGAAGGGAAATTGTGGCTGCGTGTCTTGGTTACAGCATATGCACTGAGTTGTCTGAGAAAAACATCTGTGACAGCTTAAGGACTGAGAGATCATTTTTGTCTTTGTATAGAAGCCAGCTGTTGTTTGCTAGGCAGTGCCTACACAGTATAAAATAATGACAAAATATACAGTGATTTTGCTGCATGGTTGTTATGAGAAATATTGACTGTTATTGGCTAGAGTCCAGTTCCGAGAGGACATAGGCACACAGTCGACAGCATGACAAAGATAATAATTTAAAAATATCCTTTGCAGCCTATATATATTATGACAGATCCTTTCTCTCAGCTTGGAAGCTGATTTGTGATGTGATTAACAGTGTCTACAGTTTATTTATAAAATAATAAACTCATTCTACTGTATTCATTAGGCACAATCAGTATGGTCACCCAAGTAGTACCACGATAGCCAGGATACCCACTGTCAAAATAATTACTGAGACCTTAGCTGTCATCCACAGAATAATGGGGCTTCCTCACTTTGTGATGCTGACATTAACCATTACTTTGTCAATTTTATAAAGCACATCTGTAACGAACTGTACTATGAATCATACTCCTGGGAGATATTTTCAGACCATTGCTCACTGGAAAGCAGCAACAACAGGTCAGAACCATGCTCTTGTGGTACAGTAGAATATAACAGGTTGCAAGAGAATATTGGGGTCTCTCTACGTATTAATAGTAAACATAACTTTTATGTTCATCTTTTTAAAGGTGTTTATGTATAGGCATCTTATGGATCATGTACTCACTTGCCTAGTATTGTTCTTATGTTTCTATAAGGTAAATGGAAATAAATGCATATGTTGAAATTTAACAGAAAGACAAGTTGCACAAGAAAGAAAGGAAAGAGAAGCACCAAAGGGTGTGAACACTAGAAGGTTAAGAAGTGAATGTCAGTTAGTTAGGAACTTTGATATAGTTTAACACTACAGAAAAGAGGGGTATAGCAGACGGCAGAAAGCAAGGCAGAGAGATAGACAGAGTGAGAAAGAGGCAAGAATAAAAGCAATCTAATCCTAGTAGACTGTGTTAAAGCTTAAATTACAATTTCTTCAGAGAGGCACTGGTGATCCACCACGTGGAGATAACCATGGCATGAGATTAGGAAACATAAAAATGTAATCTGTAGTCAGCACCACTTTAATGGATAGCCCAGCACTTTTGTAATGTTTTCATATTCTTTTTTCAGCTAACAAATCTGATGGGACTGAAGTCAATGAGTCACTTGTATGTAGAGAAACAAAAAGATATGCTGAACAGATTTTTGAGTCAAATTCCCACACAATCTTCTTACACTCTGTATTGGAGGCCTCTCCAACCACCTGAATCATTTGTTTCCCTGGGGACATGCCTACTAGCTAGTGTACTGAATAAGCCTGGACTTTTAGAATATGGGTCAACCGATCTCTCTATATAAACCCTGTCTTGCATGAACCACTGTGCAAGGACAGGTGTCTAAACACTTTGAATTTCCTGCATTTTACAAACAACAGTGAAACAGAACAGCCAGCTGCTAAATTGACAAATAACCATACAAACACATAAATTAATTAAACCAGCTGTAGATTACATGAAAAAAAAGGAACTCGGACAACATGTACCGCAGACAGATATATTACAACAGATGAGTGTCTCCTACTTTTCAAAGGCCAACTCAGTTTTAATCATTAAATGCCTTTGAAATGTTCTCATCTTGGTGTAAAATGTTAGGAGTTGTGTGAGAGTCCTGATACCAATAGTATGAAAAGATTTGTCTGCAACTTTGTACTACATGCTCATAGAAGTAATTCATGAGAATATAGACTGGATCCAACTATCTCAGTACACTTAGAAACCACCACAATAAATGCTCCCACTAAATCAGTGGACATAATCTGTTCCTCCTGTCTTTTTTTGGGTTTGTTATTGTTGTTTACAAAGTGAACAGAACATCAGATGATATCTTATTAGAGAATAAATGTTTTCCAACAGTATATTAATGCATGAAGAGAGCCCAGCAACTGGTCTGTTTTTTTATTGCAGCATACTAAGATTCTGTGAAGAATATACTAAAAAAAAAATATAAGAACCTGTCATTTTACTTTTACCTCAATGTGTCTCTTAAAAAAATGAACTTAGTCAGTGTAGGGAAAATAAAGAAAGAAAGAATGCGAAAGTAAAGCAATTAACTGCTGAAGCAGAGCTGTGTGTAGGAGTATATGTGTCAGTGGGGTCTACATGACGCTATTGAATGGACTAAATAGCGAATGCTATTTAGTCAATTCGATACTGTTGAAATGGTAAAATAAAGAAGTCGCGGAACATCAAATTTTTTCCCAGGAAAAAAAATTTGGTGGGCCGTCTTCGGGACTTTGCCATTTCCTCCACAATGGTGTGATCTTGGAGTTGGTATATTTAAGTAGGGGGGCATGGGGGGAGAAGCCCCCCACTTAAATTTGAGTTTAAGTTTATTTTTTTTTATGGAGCAGCGAATTTTTTCCCTGCTCCGTTTGTTCGATATTTTGTTGTTTCGATATTATCGGTACAATGAAATAGCATTCACCATTTACATTGTACGATAATATGATATAGACAGGTGTCTGTGTCTGTCTGTATGCGTGGAAGAGTTGCAGTGCTTTGCACACTGTATATTTCTTCATTCATTTAATCAAAATAAGATATCTGAGGTGTACATATTCAATACAGTGGTCGTAATTGCTTGGCGTATTTGTGTGTGTGTGTGTGTGTGTGTGTGTGTGTGTGTGTGTGTGTGTGTGTGTGTGTGTGTGTGTGTGTGTGTGTGTGTGTTGAGGGATTATAGAAATGATTAAATATTTACATAATACATATAATTTACATGTAAAATAAGTAATTGTTGAAGAAACTATCTTACAAAAAATAGTATGTGCTAATAAAACGAATAAAAAACAATTTAACAGAGAGCCCATTTTTCTAAGCTCAATACTGCCCTCCAGTGTGGGTATTACAGAGAAAACACGAATCTTTCATGTGTGAGAAAAGCATCTGTCTGGCATTGCACCTCACAACACCTCTGGACAGTCAGTTATTTCCTCTTAACACCAGTCTTGTATGACATTATTGTTTGCTTATTTATAGATTATGATTTCAGTAACAGCTGGATAACGCTAGTCATACTGACTCAGTCTATCTTGATTAATAGAAGTGTTTGTGCCGGCTCACATAGATAAATGTTAAGCAATGTTAAACAGTCCTACAGACCAAATCCATATGCTTCAAACAGGGCAGATCACTCATGTGGGTAATTTCGTCATTTGCCATGTGCACTGATGGATACTTTGGGCTCTAATCATACAGGGTTTTGGTTATCCTGTCTAGTTGAACTATAAGTATCATTTCATATTCTCTTCTATCTCGTTCATATTTTTTCATCTTATATCCCTTCGTTTTTGCAGTACTTTGTTCTATACTGCAAAATACTCGTCCATGTTCGGTTTTGTAGTCCTGGTATGATTTGTCATTGACAATACTGTCATTTAACCTTGTAACCTCTGTAATTAGTTTGTCAATGAACTTATTGTTATGGTGCACTATGAGTTCCATAAATTCACACCCTTGCTTGTCAAAGAGAGCCACAAGATCTTTGTGTAAGGGTGAATTGATGTCTGTCCCAGTGGGATACCTCCACTGTCTAAAGCCCTTCCATACTCTGTTTACTTTAATATTCTGCAATAAATAACAATTCTCCAATTGCAACTTTTTTAACTTAAACATTTTTTTATCCAATAATTCCAGTCTTCGTAAAACATCTGTTGTTTCTATAACAATATTCTCATTAGTGAATCTAACCCCTTTTTGGATGTGTATAATAGGGGAATGTTGCTTTAAAATTTTAAAAGGCTCACATAGGTTCATAGGTTCATACTAGGCTATCTGCCCTAGGGCATTTATAAGCCTAGCCAGAGTGTGTTTGGCTTTCACCACCCATTTTAAATTAATTTTGCTATGCCCTTTTTTGAGGTTAGTATACTGTGCCTCTGTCTAACAGTGACACAGAAGTGATACCCGGGGTAAACCTATGATCTCCCATCCACTCATCAAGATTCCTCTTCAAGAGAGTCAATGAGGGACTCTGCCTAACCTGGACTGGGATTTTATGCAGAGTGAAGGGAGCCTCTGAGTTATGAATCTGTCCCTCCAGCATGTCCTATTTATTTCAGTGCTGAGGTTCAAGTCTCTCGAGCGCGTAGCTCGATGGGATTTGGATTTTCTGAGGTGCAGCATGTCCATTAATTCTGGCTTGGACATGGCTTTATATGTCAGGCACAGATCGCCTCTGAGCAGGCGGTACGCCACTGAGTAGAGCTGGAGTTTCTTTAACCAGTCAGCATATGGCACCTGTTTGAGCCCTTTGATCCTCTTGGTGAGGTACTTTTGGGGTCTTTCCAGTTGCTGCAGGTGTCTGGTAAGGTACATCCCAAAAGGGGCATTGTACTCAATTATGGGCCTGATGAGGGATGAGTAAAGAGGCACGATGACCTCCCCTGATCTAGATGTGAATCCCTTCATGATTAGGTGGGCTACATAAAATGTTTTTCTAACCACTTTGGCCACGTGGTTGTCAAATGAGAGATTGCTATCAACTTGGGTCCCCAGGTCCCTAATTACTTCTTCTGTACTTAATGGATTACCACCTATGTGGTAATTTGTGGGCACTTTGTTTTTGCCAAAGGGGATGACTATACACTTTTTGGCGTTTAGCATGAGGCCATGGCTCTGGCACCAGTTGTCTGTTTCTATGAGGCCCTTTTGGAGTATGCTTGTGTCGGCTGGAGAGTCGATTATGGCACCCAGTTTGCAGTCATCTGTGAACTTGGTCAGCCACAGTCCTTCCATGTTGGCCTGTACCTCCGAGAAATATATACAGAACAAGAGAGGTCCCAGGACTGAGCCTTGTGGGATGCCACTTGTAACTGGTTTGGAGTCTGACATGGCTCCAGCAATTCTAACCATGTGGGTTCTGTCCTTGAGCCAGTTTGCAACCCATCTAGTGACATAGGGGTTTATATTTAAGCTGGTGAGCTTATCTATAATGCCCGAGTGGGGTATTGTATCGAAGGCTTTTGCGAGGTCCAGGTAGGCTGTGTGGACCACCTTCCCCTCATCAATGGCCTTGGTGACTGTTTCAAAGAAATCAACCAGGTTTAGGAGGCAGGATCTGCCCTTATCAAAGCCGAACTGGGTAGGATCCAGTGTCTGTAGATCCCCAATATCTTTATTTATGAGGTCCATGATGATCCTTTCCATAGCTTTGCAGACCAAGCTAGTCAGGCTTATGGGGCGATAGTTTCCAGGATCCGTTGAGGCACCACCTTTGTGGAGAGGGACCAATGTTGCTGTACGCCACTCTTTGGGTACATATCCTGTAGTAAGGCTGAGATTGGACAGTAGTTTTATGTTTGGGTTTAGCTCTTCTTGGAGTTCATGTAGGATGCAGCCTGGGACGCCGTCTGGTCCAATTGATGCTGTGTTTTTTGCTTTGGAGAGGGCGGCTCTTACCTGAGCATCTGAGATGTCAGGGGGGCAGCACTCTGCTGGGATAGATATTTGACCTTTTGGTAGGGAGTGGGGGGGAGAAGTTTGCGCTGAACCTGTCAGCTAGGATGTTGGCAATATCTGTGGGTTCGGTGTATTTTTTGTCATTTTGGACTAATTCTGAGCATATCTGGGAATTCCCACCCAGGTTCCTATTATAACTAAAGAAAGCCTTGTGATTATCCTTAGTGTCCTGTGCAATTTTTCTCTTGAAGCTGGCCTTAGGCGATTTTATGAGTGCTCGTAGTTTTTTGCTAATACTGATCAGAGATGCCTTCCCTTTTTGGGATTTTGCTCTATCATGTAGTAGCTTCCTCTTTCTATTGTATAGTTTGTTTATGGCTGGGGTCCATCAGACAGGACATCTGCCTTTGGAGGATTGGGTCTTGGTTTTATTTGGGATTGCATGATCCATGCATTCCTGAAGGTTTTTATAGAATGCGTTTATAAAGGATTCTGCGGTCTGGGCCATATTTTCCACAGGCCCGGGGGCTTTGAAGGATTCCACCTCGGTTTTGAGGAGTGTGAAATTTGCTTTAGAGAAGTTTTTCATTGTGGTTTTCTGGGCAGGGGGTGGGGTCGGGATGTGAATATCCAGTGAGATTAGTTTATGGTCTGATCTTACCAGTGAGGGATACACTTCTGGTCTGGAGCATAGAGTCCCCATGTTGGTGATGATCAGGTCCAGTATATTTTCCCCTCTTGTGGGAGTGGTAACAATTGTTCCATAGCATTTGAGTTTATAAATTCTAGGAAACTTTGGGCTAGGGTGTTGGAGCTAGAGTAATGCTCCCAGTCTATATTTGGGTAGTTGAAGTCGCCCAATATAATGGTGTTTGGAGAGACTTTCATATTTTCCAGTGTTCTCAGGAAGACCGAGTGGGGTTCCTGGGTTTGGGAGGGTGGTCTGTACCAGGCTATAAACTGGAAGGCAGTTTTACCCACTGTTATTTGCACATGGATAGTCTCTGATGCTTTGTGCTGTGCCACCAACCTGGAGGTGTGGGTATCTTTGACGAATATTGATACTCCCCCTCCTTTTGTGGTTTGGTCCATGTTTTGGGGCCGAAAAGCATGGTATGAGGTATAACCTGGTAGTGCTGGGGTGCTCTTGGGAGCCTTGAACCAGGTTTCTGTTACTGCACAGATATCAATGTTCTCCATGCTAAGGAGAGTTTCGAGTGCATGCATCTTGAGGTTTAGACTTCTGGCGTTGCGTAACATTACTCTTAGTTTCTTATCCCTTGTGATACCTATGGAGGTGGGTTTGTCTTTGAGCCTTGCCTAAAAAAGGCACTATGGGGGTAGCAAGAGCCTTTGCCAATATCCGAAAGCCCAGGGGTGACAGGTGCAAGCCGTCCCTAGCGAAGCATCGTGGCTTGTCGAGCATGTCATCCCAGGCTGACAGGCATTGGATCCCCTTTGAATGACACCAATACTTAAGCCAATTGTTGAAATTGATCATCTTGTCGTCATATTGTGGCATTATTCTTGGTGAGGGTAAGATGCTACTCAAGGTCAGGGTCATACCGGCCGGGGCTACATGGTCAGAGAGCTCCTCTATGTCTCTTTTCATGTAGTCCAGGGAGGTACATCTCAGGTCATTCACACCAGCATGGACAATGACCTTGTCATATTTGTACTTGCCTTGGAGTGACCTGAGTGCTTGTGTTGTGTGGCGGATCCTAGCACCCGACAGGCGGCTCACCGTGACCTTCTCCTTGTTCAGCCTGGTGAGTGGGACGTCAGTGTGCCTGATGATAGAGTCACCTATTACAAGTGTATCAGGTGTGTTGTTTAGCCTTAAGGGCTGTGACTGTTCGGCACACTGGCTTTGTGAGCTATGTGTTGCACGTGTTTTGTTTTGGGGTAGCAGTTGCTTGGCTGTTTGCTTTGGAGGTCTCTGCTGCTTAGGCAGATTTTTATTTAGAGCCTCCGAGTATATTTTTGTGTGTTTATGTGTTTGGTTTGCTGTTGTGGTAGGTCTATGTGAGACTGGAATTGTAGTGAGTGTGGTTTCCTTCTCCTCCTGAATGGTTACGCCAGTATTGAGTTGAGAGAGCTTAGCCACCAGTTTGGCTATATGGTTGCATCTCTCACATGTGTTGGAATTTGTTGGGAGGAGGAGAGGGTTGTCTGTGTACATGAGGCAGTTGTAACATTGCCTCAAGATTCCCAGATTCACCAGCTGGACCGGAGAGGAGATTGACAACTGACATTTGGACATGCTAGAATAGTATTGGGAATTCCTTTATAATTGAAAAAAAGGGCCAATGGGTTACAAGGTACTCAAGTGGAGTTTGTGTGGGTGTAGTGCTTTTAATTTTTTAGTGCTAACTTATATAATTGCTTTAGTGAGCAAGTGCCAGGTAACTTAAATGCAATGTGTTACAGGTAACTTAAATGCAAAAACGACAAACAGTAACATGACCAGTGAAGTTTATTTAAATGGCTCGACAACTGTCACAACTTGTATCTGATGAAGTTTTAAAGGGTTTAAAACAAAAGTGGTTATATGCTTACTGGACTGCACTGTATTTCTTGGATTAAACCTGTGTTTTACACTTTTACTGGATTGTACTGCACTTCTTGAGCAACACTTGAAGTTTTTACAGCTTGGTTTTGGACTGTTTGACTTCCAACAGGAAGTATTTCTTAGTTTGTGATTTTGGAACATTCTCTTTGTGCATTTTTATTTTCCTACTTGGTGAGATCAGTTATGATACACTCCATTGTTTGGCAGATCTGGCCTATAAGACTGATATATCTACAATTTTTGGGGGTTCATGTTAGGGCCATCCTTGTGGAAGGCTATCACTACTGGGGTGTGTGATAATTCAGGAGCAAATCTTGTGACTGAGCTTAGGTTAAACATTATAAGGGGAAATTCAATTTGGGCATTTTTGGTACTATTTATTAAACACACAGGTATGTTGTCAGGTTCCATGGAAGAAGTACTTTTGGTCTATGATAGTGCCTTCAGAAGATGTTCCTTGATGATAAAAGGAGGTATAAGGGATTCTTGTCTATGGGGAATCTGAATAGATATTTCAAGGGTGAGGTTTGCAGTAAACATTTTTACTACAATATAGGATATGTTATTTAGGTCAGAGCGGGTAATGCCATTTAGGATATGTTTTGAGTATTGCTGGGCATTGTTCTTTAGTTTTCTAATGTAGATAAGAAGGATTTGCAGTTATCTTTGGCTTCAAAAGCTAGCCTAAGTTCACGAGTCTATATTACATTGTCGAACTCACAGGAGTTCGAATGATCTAATATCGAATCATGAAGTTCGAAACCCAAGAATTACGAAAACACAGAAAAGCGATTGTTTTCCCAGGGGAAGAAAAAAATCGCAGTTCCGGTACAAAAAAACCCCACTTACACTTTAAACTTAAACTAATGTGATGTGCCCCCCCTACTTAAATATACCAACTCTGAGAAAGCACCACAGTGGATGAAATAGCAAAGCCCTGAAAACAACCCATCAGTGTGCCGTGGCTTCACTATTTTTATATTTTAAACATCCGGGTTCGATATTACAATGTTCTGACTCCTGTGAGTTCAACATTGTAATATAGACCTTAAGTTCACTAGCCTTAATAGTATTTTTAAAAGCCCTGGTAATGTTTCTTTTTAAGTTATTCATGTAACAAGTTATGAGAAGTCTTGGGTCTGCTATATAATTTAAGGATTTTTTTTTCTCTTGTTATAAAGTTCATTTTGTTTGTGGACTACTAGCCTAGATTATTTTTGAATTTCTCATTGGATATTGCTCTGTTTGGGACTGTTAATTTTATGCTTTTTTTCTGTGTGTGTTTATAAAGCCTTTGTGAAGCTGACTGCTATGTCAACATCTGAGCTGGTGCTGTTACAAGTTAATTTTGAGATTTTGTCTTATAATTTTATGGGTTTTGCCTGTTTGGAGTCATTAATTCAGAGATGTTGCTGTCAAGGGCTTTTGGAGATTTTGAAGGCAAATATCACAGACTTATGGTTTCACTTAACTAGGGAATGCGAGGCCAGTAGAATAGAATGTGCATAAGTACCAGATCTCAAATATTATGTCCTCTAGTGGGTTTATTTTTCCAAGTCCAGAAACCTTGGAGCATACCCTATATTTCACATATAGGCGATCCAGTTAATTGTGGGGTATTTAAAGTTTCCCAAAGTAATGGACTTCTTGTTCATAGACAGTTCTTGAAATACTTTCAAGAATCTAGTGTGATTATCTAGATACAGGAAGGGGTGTCCTGTTCCAGGATAAGAGATGTTTCTTTATCTTATTGATCATAATAAGAAGTACTATTGCTGCTCTTTGTGAGTCTTTGGGAATCTTTCTGGAGATGCTAAGATCCTTGGCAAATATGGATAAGCCACTGCAGTTACCAATGGGCTTGAATGTATGGTACGTACAAATTGCCATATGGAGGGAGTACTTTCTTCAGTAATTACACATTCATGGGTATTTTTCAGATACAGGAGAGCCACAAGATCAGGCAAATAATTGATGTGACTTCGGTCATTGAGAGAAGCTACCTTAATGTGGTCCAACTTGGGATTAGATGAGTTTGCATTGGAATGTCCATTAACTGAAGCTTGTCTAAAAATACAGTATGGTGGCATAGAGGTTTTAGCCCATATGTACAAGCCTTTGGACCAAAGGTACAGGCCATCCTTTGGGAAGCATGCTGGACTATTAATCATCTCATCTCATACTGTGAAACATACTGGATGCCCCTAGAATTACACCAAATATTCAGCCAATTGGTAAAGCCAATTATTTTTTCTTTGCACCTAGGTATCATCCTTATTGAAGCTTTGATTCTACTCAGGACCAGAGTCTTACCTGCATTTGTCACATGCATGTAAAATTCTGATGTTATATTGTATGTAATACTCCATCTCAAAATTAGATAATAGCACTAACTAAAATCAACAACGCAACTTCTTTTAGATCATTTCTATAAGAGGGGCAAAGACCCCTGCTGGACTTTAATATAACCACTCCCCAAAACGCTTAGTTGATGAATTTTCCCTTAAGAGTCCCCATTCTATTATCAGCAGGAAGAGGTTGTGATCACTAACCACTTTAATCCAGACAGCAGAAAGGTTTTTGAATTCAAGGACATTGCTTTTATAAACAGCTATTTCAATGTAAACAGAATAAATGTTGTGAATTTTACAGCCTTGCTTTTCGAAATTTAATTTTTAAAGTACTCTCCAATATCCTTCTTAAAGTTGGAGCCATATTCTTTCTGACAAGTCTTTCCCTATATCTTTCTGTCTATCTGTCTATCTATCTGTCTGTCTATCTATCTATCTATCGATCTATCTATCTATCTATCTATCTATTAATCTATCCACACACACACACACACACACACACATAAATATATGTGTGTGTGTGTGTGTATATATATATATATATATATATATATATATATATATATATATATATATATATATATGTGCATGTGTGTGTGTGTGTGTGTGTGTGTGTGTGTGTATATATATATATATATATATATATATATATATATATACACACACACACATATATATATATATATATATATATATATACATGTATGCAGTAGGGAATCCATGCTGAAATAGAGGTGACTGTCTTAATAAGTCACCACATCAGTGTTTCTTTACTCGGTGATACACATGGCTCTATGGGCTCACCACATAATCCTTGTCCTAATACATTTATCAGGCAGTTAGAGTATCTTTTCCCTGCTTACATATTGAGACTTTTATGAAAGAACATGGCCTGTGCAAGTGTTCCTTCTTAAACTAGTGCCCATATACAGAGAAGCATAATACCAGTTTTCACAGAGATTGAATAATATAACTAATGTGAAAAGCTCCCATGTCTAATGTCCTATCATCAAGGTACTTCAAAACATTAAATAAGTCACCTATTCTGCCACATTTTGGCTTTTTCTAGACATAATGCCAGTTATGTCTGAAACAGGAAGCAGTATTAATCAGCAGTATGGGGCTTTCCTGACTTAATTACTTCTATTTTACCTGATATAATGCTTTGCTCTCTTTTTTTGTGATATTTGTTTTATTGTTTTTTGTTTAATTTGAGTACGTAGAATGATTGGACAACAGGGATCTGTCTTCCACTGCAGTCTGCTTATAGACTATGTAAAATATGAATTTTAACAAAAACAAATGCATCACAGAATTGTCAGTGCACACCAAATGGCCAAGAAAACAAACCATTCATATAGTCAATTCAGATTTGTTATTAGGATGTTCAAATAATTGCCACAATGAAGAAAAGAAGGCCATTAACAAGGTAGGAAGAGTTATTATATCCACGTAGGATGGAAAGTGAGAGTATCTAGGTATAGAACAGAAGTATATTAGTTCACAGGGTTACTTGGACCTGCAGTAATTTAACATCATTGTCATCATCATGAGTGAATTAGAGCCTAAAATGCTTAAAAACAAATAATTCTAATTACAGCTTCTTTGAGGTTGTGCCATCTCAGAGCTGTAAAGGGTGGTGGGTGCATGATGCTTTGTACTCTTACTCCACAGACACTTGTAGGTTTATTAGACTGTTATGTACTGAAGCACTACATGAATGAGAATGGTTGAATTTATTCCACTGTACAGTTTACATTGCATCTGTGTCAACAGATAACTCTGGAGAGACAGATAACTCTGGAGAGCAGTCAGAAAAGTGTGTGTGTGGGGGGGGGGGTGGTGGAGGGAGGGAGGGAAAGGAAGTTTCCAGACTGTGTGATGACAACGTTAACATTAGCATTATGGTGACAAACTGGACCTGACTCCTCCAAATACTGTCAATTACTGTAAAAATATCAAATCAGGAGCCGTCGCATGCTGCAGACTAGAGAAAAATGAAAATAATTGTCAGCATCACACAAGTGCTTGTGAATAAAGCATGAAATCATGATCTAGACACCTTTGGTTTGGTATTTCTGAGCTGATTACAGATTCAAGTAGCTGGAAAGTCAAGTTTAGTAGACTCAGATTGTTTTCTGTATTCCTGAGCTTGTGATTACCTCAAAAACACAAACGCATGTGTTGATGAAGTTTGAATGATATACATGGCACACCTGCTGACTGTTTGAGACTTTAGCATTGAGTATTGCAATAGCTTCATCTCTCTCATGACCCTAAAAATCATAAAGTAGGTAATTAGAGAATGACTGGAAAATGTGTTTATCCTGAACAGAGTGGTGAGGGTGGATGCGTGTATTGTGGTAGATTGGCCACTGGTGGACTAGTCTGTGGAGGTCAGTTTGCTAGTGCAGTCCATGTGGAAGAGGATTAGTAAGATATATCTGTGTGAAACGGTTCTATCATTGCTGAAATTGTCTGATTCTAGACAATGTTCATCTCTGTCTGTTCTGTCACAACGACCACATCTCTTTCTCTAAAGTGGAATATCTTAATAAATAATGCACACTTTTAACTGAAAAACAGCTTATGTTAGCCTTCCCTTTACAGAAAGATTTGTGGTAGGTACATTAAGTTAATCTTCAGGATTTGAGTATGTAAATAATTGCACTAGCAATTTTGAATATTACTGACACAATACTGCTGCCATAGTTGATGTTGGTGGTAGATACCTGTATATAAAAATAGTATATTAGTAAGCTATAAGCTGCACATTTGGTATTGGCCACTGAAGTCATACCGGGTGACTGAGATTCTTGCAGTTTTCCATGAAGTTACTAAAGGAAGAAGATACATGGAAAAAGAAAATTGTGCCTGTTACTAAAGAGTTAAGTCTTTCAGATGCAGATTCTTTGTATAGAAGGTTTACAGTAATTCTGTTCTCATTTCAAGTAAACTGAAGTAACCACCTGGAGGAGATGCAAGGTTTTGGAGAAGCTGGTTTAAGGGGATTCTTGGCAGACTCATATCACTTTAATATAACAATATAACACTTTAACAATAAGTTGGATAACCTCCCCCTTTAAACATGCTGATAATATAATGGCACATCGTGATGGTGTCTGAGGCAGATGTCCATGATATACCATGGCTGAATGTTATTTTTGTTAGTCTGCAGAAACTAAAGGTGCAAACTGTTATAGTCCAACTTCAGAAGAATATGGATAAAATTATATGAATAGCAGCAAACCTGACTTTACTTGACTGGTATCCTTGTAAGTAGTACTCTCTTGTTACGAATCATCATGTGAATATCTAAAACTCTTGCTACTAACTGTAACTTTTCTTCTTTCAGCAAATTCTTCACTACATTCTAATCAAGTGTTCCTCATTTAAGTAATACAAGAGATAAATATAGCATATCATTGATATGGCTTGTGTGTGTGGGGGGTAGCTAATAAAATGCATGTATACAAGACATTCAGGAAGTATCTATCTTTGGTGGTGTGTGTGCAGGATGAGTACTAAAGCAACTGATCACCGTCATACAAGTACACGAAGTAGCTTCAAATCCTCATACCTCTTCATTTTCCCTTTCAATTCTTGGTTGTGCTTCCTTCTATGCAGTGTCTACATGTCCTTCTTGATCCATTTTGGTTTTATTGAGATGTTTTGGTTTCTCCCAACACCATAATGACAAGTTGAAGGGATTTATAATTGGAAACTTGATGAATGCCATAACAGGGAAACAATATCCTAAGATAATTGGATGTAGAAATGGCAAGATTCCACAACATTGGAAAACATCAACAAGATCAATTTCCAAATGGTTCACTCACAGGGGCAACCACTACCATGGGTTTCATGGGATCTGCAGGGGGGCAAGTCCATCTGTTTGATATTTTGGTTCTTTTTCTAGCTGGTTCGTGATGCAATCATCCCAGAATGTCTTTCCTAATGTGACAATCAATAAACTTTCAGTTCTAAAGTTGTTGTAGGTGAATTTTTGGTTCCACCAAATGTATCCATAGGTGTAAATGCAGTATAAGACTGAAAGTGTGTGTGTGTGTGTGTGTGTGTGTGTGTGTGTGTGTGTGTGTGTGTGTGTGTGTGTGTGTGTGTGTGTGTGCGTTTCTGTGGTTCTATGTGTATAACATGCAATAGGCTAATATATGGTTTCATTTGGCTTGTCATTGGCAGTGGTGTTGGTGGTGTGTATGTGTGTGTGTGTGTGTGTGTGTGTGTGTGTGTGTGTGTGTGTGTGTGTAAAAATAATCATCAGTAATAAGTAATATCTGTGCACAAATATGCATTTTAACCACATGCATAAATATTCCAACTAGCAGGAAAAAATCAGAATACTTAAGAAATAATTCTTATTCAAACACAAGATACAAAATGATCACAGAACATCTACACGCTCAGAGAGGGGTGCTGTGATGCTTCTTTCATGGACAGTGCAGCATAGATTTGAATTTTTAAAATAAAGATAGGAGACCTGGATATGTACACAAGGAAGTGGCTCTAAAATCAAGAAAGCAATAAAATGTGGATTGTTTTTTGTAGTGTTGGAATGTTGTGGTGGCTTTCCATACACATAGAAATTGAAAAGTGGTTATGGATAAAATGAAACATTGACTGGTGAGAAGGGCAGGAAAGATACATAGACTTCAAGAACTTTGGGTAAAAGCAAGTGTCCATGACCATCTAAACTTAGGATTTGCATTATATTTGGCAGCCTTAATAGTTTTAAGTACAAGTGAACACGTACAACCTAATAATTAAAAGGGCTTGAGGGATTCTGAAGGGGTGAGTTGCTTTATGAGTGGAGGATAATGGCATCTAGAAAAGTTGTGAATGCCTAACAAAGCTTTGGGTGAGTACAGATGGAAGAGTTATTTGTGTTTTTAGAATACATTCTGCTGTTAAGATAAGTAAATTCTCCCTAAAATTAAGGAAAACAACTTTCCATTTAGTAGCTAATTTATCATATGGTTTTCTAAGCCTACCATACTCATGTCAATCAGTTTGACTACTGTTTTTTTGAAGGCAAACCAGACATCATCCCTTTGCTTGAAGCTGGAACAGACCTTCTGCATTCCTTCATGGACTGCCTGATACCTTCATTCCCTTTCAGTTACGGGGGAATAATCTGTCTTCAACAAATGTGAGAAAAAGCAAGAATAGGGTAGAATTTCTTGGACAGCATCACAACTGCTTTGAATAAGGAGACATCTGACTCTATAAAGCTTACAGTAAGGGCTGTATCCATTGTCTTTGTTATGAAACAATGAGGATCTCTCAGGATATGTGAAGATAATAATATTACAGAGAAGAGTAGAATGCAATAAACTATACTCCGTTATGGTGTTTCAGAGATGGACATGAGACTTGCATGCCAGCAAAACGTGTGAGGCAAGGTTTCAAAAATATGTTACGGGGTGCAGCTCTTAATAATTTGTTCAAATATAATATAATCTTTTCGAGGGTCCTCCATACCTGCTCTATGTCACGTAATAATGGAAAGGACATGTCATGGTTTGGACAATACTCTAGTTTACCACTTTGATATTTTATAGTGAATCAGAGTATTTGTACATACTGGATAATGTAATAATCAGTTTAGGAAGATATGTTTTTCTCCTTAAAAGTTCCATTTAGGGGGAAATGATGTAACATTCCTAGATGATAGGGTAGATTCCAAAGGCTGCTTTCAGTATGAGAAAAAGTGAAAAAAGGTCAGTAAAAAGAGTGAAAAGTGTGACTGAACTGAAGGTTTTAGGGAAAATGAATCTACTATAACAGGTTATCGATTGAAACTATTGACTATGTTATCTCCAATACATGTATTGGGATATGATGTTACTACTGTACTAGGATCTGGATGAAAAGAGAGCTCCTAAAGTTTTTGACATGCTTCCTTAATACGCGTCCTTACAATCCACGGTATAATTTATTTTGTCCGTGGCTGCATGGTGCTGCTAATAATTATTCAAATAAGATTCTTAAAATTGTGATGGGGACAAATGTTACTGAGTTGCAGATTTCATTTTTAGATGCCTCTGAAGTTCAAAGTTTTAGCATTTAGCCAATATAATTTTAAATTTCATGACAGCTTAGCTGCGGATTAATAGATTAATAGGTAACATAGCACAAATGCATAAACCTATCTTAAAATAACTGAATAAATAAACTTACCCAAATGTCGAAAAGCACTGTCAGTTTATTCCTCCCTGGCATTTTGTAACACAGCCTTTCACTGACAATAAAAAGACAAAACTACATAGGAATATATACAGCAAATGAGTAACCAGACAGCCAAGCAATTAGACAGTGAACAATAAAACATCAAAATGTGAACCGGTGGCAAACAGGGAAAAAACAATTTCAGCCTCAGCAAGGAAATAAGTTAGACACATAGCACCAAGTGAAATAATAATGTTCCAGATGCATTATTGTTTTAAAGCCAATTGAGTCTGTTGAATTGAAGCCCATTCGTGCATTTTCTACTGTAAAACATAGTTTAACAGCTTTGCATGATCTGAAAATAACCAATCTAAAGTGTCTTTAAGACCCACTGGTTGAGTATTATGACACATTTTGGAATAATATTAAAAATTAATTTGTCTTTTTTTTAATTTCCAATCTGTTCCTGTATTCTGAATTTAGAAGGCCTATAGGGTTTCACTGATACAAACCAAATTACAATGACAAAATGAAGCATAAACTGCTGTTCAATACATTATGTGTAAGTTCCAACAACAGAAATACTTGTTACGCTTACTTAAAAGAACTTCAAAACAGACTATTCTATTGCTCACTGAAGTACAAGTCCAAAAGAAAGTTTTCCATAAGCAATCAGTGCTGGTTTTGTCTCTAATGTGCACCAACAGTAATTCCTTTCTTTTTTTGAGATTTCTCCCTTACTCATATTTAAATAAATATGGAGCTTGTATATGTAAAGGGGCAAAAAAGGAAAAAAAAAACTGACTTTAAGTTTTTTAATAGGGTTGCTTTCCTACACAGTAGTACTTTGTGAGATGGTTTCTTGAGGTAGTACTCTTGAAACCATATAGGGACAAATGGAACAATCTTTACAGGAAATAGTGCTCCTTTTAGAAAAAAAGAATACAAGGGTATGGTGGTATGGGAGACTCACAATAATTAATATTTACCACTAATGTTTGCCACAATAAAAAGAAATCAGGGTTATTGTACAGCAACACACCCTCAGTAGAGCAAGAGTGTAAGTGCATGCAACAGAAAAACTTACTGTATTCATATTTAAAAAAACATGAAACAAACTAAAGGCACAGTAAACAATCATTATATGAACAGTGCCTTTGTTAGACAAAGGAACTGAGAACATGGTGGTAGTGGAGACTAGAATGCAGATTCATCTTTTTTATTTTTGGTGGTGTTAAAATATATTTAGCATGGTAATTCATACCTAAGGAAATCAACTGCATTTAATTTGGTGTTTTCGTGATATGCATCTTTTTTTAAGAAAGACTGAAATGTTAAAGTAGAGGTGATGTTCTGTTTCTTGGTTGGTGAAGAGAAAATCATATAAGCAATGTGTTTTTATTTCCAAACAGATTAATTGTCTTCCGGCTCTCAATCTCCATTGATGCATCCCACTTGATTCAGTTTGTTGAAGAACTCGAAAAAGGAACATATAATACGATGGTAAAAGTTATAATATATCGTAAAAAAGATGAAATAAATAGTGCTGTATTACTTGTGGTACCTTCTAAGGACCTAAACTTTGAACTGGCCAACTTGCGAGAGGAAGGATACATTGGGCCACCAGAGCCATCTGAAAGCATATCAGTCCAAGAAGGAGATCAACTTATTCTTCACTTCAGTGGCAACATCTCAGCTTATGGTAAGAAGGAAATGCAGAGTAGCACATGCTTAATGGTGTCATAAACTGATGTCAGCTTATAGTAAAATGGGAAATGCAGAGCAGCACATACTTAATGGTGTCATAAACTGATGTCATCATCATCAGCCCCCCTTTTACTCATTTTTTTCCTACATGGGGTGAGGGTATCATGTTAACTGTCGCTAACTCTCTTGAACCTACATTAAGTGCAGCACTTTTCAGTTCATGTTTGGCAGGTTGGTTGATTTTACGTCCAGCTTTCACTCAACAGAGCTATCCCAGGTAACCCAAGCTAGGCAACTATCATAAACTCGTCATAAACTGATGTCTGCAGACATAAGTTGCTTTTTATACTGATAAGAATTCTAGTACATCTTATTTTACTATTTGTTAGACAATTTCATGTTTTTATGTATTTATTTATATATTTGTTTTTTTTTCAGTTGTTTAAAAAAACGGGCTTGGAATTTTTTTATGCTTTTGAAAGTAAAACACTAGCTGACCACATGGGCAGAAATATTGAACTCTGAAATCATAATTTTGTTAGTAGTTCTATTTCTGTACTGATCTTGGGGAACTACATGTCACTGTAAATTAATGCAGTTTTTGTCTTAGAAGTACTACCTCTGGTTTTGAGTACAATAAGCAAAGTAGTTAATCTGTTACAATGATGACAACACCTCAGTTAAATGTACAGCTGTTTGCATACACGTAAGAGTCACAGAACATCAGTGCATGCATAGGTAAATTAACCACTGCTTTTCAAAACTTCCTGATATCCTCTGTTACAATCTGCTTCTCGTATTGCAAGATTCCATGCTGTGCTCCTTTTCTTATAACTAGTGCACTCCCTACAAAACCACATAAACCCCTCTTGCTATGAAATCCCTGATACCACCTGTTGTAACTTTTCTCCTGTTTCACTAAGTTTATGTTACCTGTCTTTAATGGTTCTGTCATCCTACATGGTATAAATTGCTCTCTTAACACATTTGGAGTTGACAGATTGATACATTATGGTAGCTAAATAACTTCACACAACACAGGTCAGCACAAAAGAATGATCTCTTTTATGTATAGAGAATAAATGAATACATAAATAATAAATAAATACATTTTATTGTAAAAGAACACACATACGTGGGAGACTAAGCAGTCAAGGCTTTGTCTCCCTGAATAGAAGAAATTGTACTCTTTTTGTACTCTAAATGCATGTGAACAAACATTTTGTTATCTCACTACAGCCACTGATCGATTAAAAGTAAACATCTTTGTATTATTTTTCCTACTAAGGATTCGCAAACCTCTTATCTGTGCATTTCCTTATTAGGCACAAGTTCCTATCTTCCATGTTGGCAACATTCCATTGGCAATGAAGTGCAACTAAAGACAGACCTAGGCTGCTAGAATCCATCTTGAAACAAGGAAAGAATATTATAGAAAACACTGAACTTGTCTCCCACTCTGTACTTGACAGTTACCTCAAGTATTGCCTCATGACTACTACAGAGGAATATTTACAAATCTGTCAGCCATGTAGCTATTACCATAATAAACTGGAAAAAGCATTTTAGTTAGATAAATAGTTTTAACACACTGCTGTGGTGCAACAGTAGTAGCACACCCAATCAATAATATTCTGTCCCAAAAAGCAAAGAATTGCCTCATTTAGGGGTAGAAGAAGACCTTAGCCTTCAACTGTCCCTGATTTTCATGGATTTGAGGTTGAAGTTTTGCTGTGTCCTTCCTAGTGAATATAGATTCTTATGTAACAGGGAATTGATATATCCTCACCACCATTATATGCTAAGGTTTTGAGTTATTATAGCTATTGCCAATGCCTTTCATAATCCATATACATTCTATTTCCATACATACTTTATTATTGAGTTGAGTTGTGTGTATTGATGTGAATATTGTTTCTGAATTTGTTGATATTCTTACCTGTCTAAACAATGTGTGCTCTGTCTTATCACATTAGGCAAGGTCATGGATGAAAACGGTCTTTGGACCAGTTCACAAACCCAGTAGCAAATACAAAATGTAATATATTAAAATGAATACATCTGAACATTTTTCAGAAAAGATAGCAGATAACATTTATCATTAACTTTATTTGATCATAATTGTCAAAGGAAAAAACTTCAAAGACCAATACATGTAAGGTTCAGTTAAGGCACATTTAATAACTTGCTGTAAGCAGACAAAAACATGCAAATACATGCAAATACAGGATTTTGCCTAACTACTAACAGGAAGTATGCTATTCTTATACTATTCTACAAGACATGGCCTTCTATGGCTGACGTAATTAAACACAACTTTCAGTATTGTTCTACAGCAGATGTTACTCAGATTTTCTGCTGACATGACTGGATTTATGAAAAACATTTTGAGAAAAACAACCTGGCCTTGGTGGGCCCTAGCCCGTTACAGACTTCTATTGTGTAGTTCTAATACATGTGTTACATTTCAAGGTACTTTTCTAACTTAGACACAAGCAAATACTGATTGCAGTTCATATTTTCAAGCAGTCTTTGTTCTGATTATCTATTGCTTCTGCAGCTGTGTATTTTCTCACAGCACAAGCGGAACTCCTTGTCTAAGTCTCATAACAAGTGATACATCTATTCATTATTTTCCTGACACAAGCAGAACTTATCTGCTTTCCTGTAGCTTTCCAAAGCATAAGCAATAGCTGCGCATATTTCATGACAATACAAGGTTAGAAAGCTTCTGCAATTTGTACAGATTTTATGCAGTGTGAAATAGAATAAATGTGTTAACCCTTTTCAAGCCTTAAATGCACTAAGCATATTACTAATACATACACTAATACATATTTTTCTGACATTTCCCCCCTTTTAATACTTTTATTCTACTTTCAAAATAAGCATCAACAGTTTTTTCTTCTCCTAACCTCTTCCTACTCAGGATTTGCAGTTAAGAGAGTCATTCAGTATAAACTTATGAAAGCATTTCAGTTTTTCAATAGTTCTTCAAACTCAGCACTTTGATATAAGGTTTCAGAAACTGACATGTCTATAAGGTCTTTAATCAGTCTTTTCAGGCAGGGGATGCCACAGCAAACATATACTCCCAATAGGAGCATTCCTACACAAATGGCAATCAGGATGTTCATTAGGATGGTACCCTACCCCCCCAAACCATTTCTGGAAAAAGTCCATCAGTGAGTTTGGTCCTGGTTTGGTCATGTCCGACACTTGCTGAATTACCTCAAGGTGATTGTCTATCTCATGTTTATGGTCAGGAATATACAAACAGCACTCCTCCTGGATTAAAGCACAAGTACTGCCTCTCGCCGTTAGGGTGAATTCGAGAGCCATGCGGTTTTGAAGCACTACAGTTCTCATGGCATTCAGTTCATCAGTCACCAATTCAAGAGCAGAAAAAGATGCATTGCTCATTACTTCGAGAAGTTTAGACAGTTTTCTCAGCCCCCAGATCGATTTCACTGCTCCATATGCTGGTGATATGCCTGCCCACGATATAACACTGTCACTCAAGTCCATGTGTGTCAGTTTATCTTCTACAGAATGATGGTTTTTCCAGCGCACATCGATTTGCCCCACTGGATTTTCAGGTTTCTTGATGGGTTTATAGACAACTTCTCGGACATTCTGGATTTTTCCTCGAGGTAAGACTGCAGTGTGTCGTATGGCTGGGACCAGGTAGCCCAAAAAACAACTGCCGGACCAATTCTCAGGTAACCACTTGTATGCCTTTCTGCCACATACAAAATAACAGTTCTCTACTTTAGTAGTAACTTTGCTATGAATATACACTTGCCCTGCATGAAACATTTTTCTATCAATTATAGACAGTTGTTTATAGAGAACAGAATTATATTTTACTTCATCAATTGTTTTGTGCATCAATTCAAGAAATGAATCATAGTTTGTATTACAATAAGAACCTGCATTGTTAGCTTTAGTGTAACATTTATAAGGAACAGTCACATTGCAATTGCTCCAAACCACCTGAACAATATAATTTTTATAAAAACACACAGTTCCCTTTTGTGGAACAGACAAGTGCAATCCTATTTTATCTTGTGATGTAATGGTTGAGGTATCATAAATCAAGTTTTCCCAGGTCTCATTGACCCCTAGGGAGACTGCAGTCATTAATAACCCCCCGTATGCTGTTAGCAAAGCTGTGCAAATCCAGCAATTCGAAACATTGAACGTCTCAGCATACACATGTTTAATTGCCTGGTAAGTGTTGAAGTTTGGGTGCAAGTTTATGAGCAATGCTTCACATTTATTCAATTCAGTTTGTGTGGCTGGAAAAAGGAATGGCCACAACAAAAAGATTATTGTCACTAGTACAGTTAACAGGATGATTATGCAATACTTCTGAGGAAATGGTTGTCCTGCATTCCTGTTTTTTCTGGATTCTATCATTTTTGCTCTTGACATGTGACAAGATTTTTGTCCAGTTCAAAGTTCTTAACTAATTTGCAGCATGTCAGGTGGATCCATGAGGCACGATCTGCGATCTTGACTGCAGTGGGTTTTGACAGAAGCATTTGATATGGACCTTCCCACTTTGGTGACGTCCAATTCTTCTTCTTTATTGTCTTCACCCAGATCCAGGTACCTGGAACCACTGCCACTTCTGATGGTCTGGTTTGTTCTTTATCTGAAACAGAATTTGACTGCAACAGATGTTTAGAATTCAACAAATTTCTCATATACTCTGCTAGTTTACAGTCGGCTTCCTGGTCTGCGAGCATGAGAGGTTTCCACTGAGGTATATAATAAGCCCTTCCAAATAGTTTTTCAAAAGGAGTCAATCCTTTTGCATTCAGAACAGTTCTCATGCTCAACAGTGCCAGGGGCAGACAGTACACCCTATTTCTCTGTGTTTCTGCTATCAACTTCCTTAGCTTACTCTTTAAAATCCCATTATGCCTCTCTACTAACCCTGCAGATTGTAGATGATATGCACAATGATTTTTTTAAAGAAATACCAAAATGTTTACTTTAACTGTTGTATGGTTTGGTTCACAAAGTGTGTACTGTTGTCACTGTAGATCCTTTCTGGAATGCTGAATCTAGGGATGATTTCTTTAACGAGAATTTTTGCTACGGTAGCCGCATCTGGATTTTTAGTCGGAAAGGCTTCCACCCATCTGGAAAACATATCTACAATGACAAGACAATACTTCTTATTTTCACATTTGTTCAATTCTATGAAATCCATGCAGATAGTATGAAACGGATACGGTGGTGTAGGGAAACTCCCTTGCTTGGGCTTTAACGCCCCTTGTGCATGATGTTTGTTACAAACGTGACACATCAAACAAAATTTTTAGAGTAGTTTAAGAATCCATATGTCGTGAACACTTGGTTCACCAGCTGTACCATCCCCCCTGTTGAGACATGGCATTGCCCATGGCTCAACAACGCTGCATATCTAAACAAATTAGATGGTAATATCGGTTTCCCTTTTTTAGAGATGTACAGCCCCTTTTCGAGAATTGCTCCTCGTTTTACCCATCTTTGTTTTTCAGCTTGCATAGTGTCTGCATTGTCTTTAACATTTCTATGTCTAAAATCTCAGAGGGTTGTAATTCCTCATTCAAAAGAAATACTTCTGAAGCTGCCTGTTTTGCAGCTGTATCAGCTCTCGCATTACCTTTTGAAATCCTATCCTGTTGCTTGGTATGAGCTGTGCATTTACAAATAGCTACTTTCTGAGGTAACTGAATAGTTTCTAAAAGATCTAAAATAAACTGTGCATGATTGATTGGTTTGCCAGTAGATGTTATCATTCCTCGATTTTTCCACTGTTGCGCAAAAACATGTACAGTAGAAAAAGCGTACTGGCTGTCAGTAAAAATGTTCACACATTTACCCTTTGCTAAGGTACATGCCCGTGTCAAGGCAATCAATTCTGCTGCCTGTGCAGATAAATTGTGTGGTAAGGGTTTCGCTTCTATAATCTTGGTATCAGAAACTACTGCATATCCTACTAGGTTCTGTCCTGCAGGACCCCTTTTGCATGAGCTATCCATGTAGTATGGCACCTCGACATCATCCAAGGGGACATCTGTAAGATCTTTTCTAGGCAGTGTCTTTTGCTCAATCACCTGCAGGCAGCTGTGCGGTGTGCCATCTGCAAAGGTTGGGAGCAAGGTAGAAGGGTTCAAAGTCGTGCATCATTCAATTGTCGTATGAGGTTGGCTCAACAGTATAGTCATACAGGAAAGATGCCTAGCAGGGGAAAGATATGCTACCTTCTCTTGCAGTAAAATAATCGCGACTGCATGAGGCACTCTCAAAGTGAGAGGGTGGAATAAAACTACTGAGGCTAAAGCCTGTACTGCCATTGCAGCTGCAACTACTGCTTGTACACAGTGAGGTAAAGACCATGCCACTGGGTCTAGTTGTGATGAATAATAAGCAATAGGGCATTGCTTGTCCCCATGCTGCTGTGTCAACACTGATGTCATATAACCTTGCTTACAATCTACAGTTTGGAAAAAACGTTTATGATAGTTTGGTAATCCTAAAACTAATGAGGACACTATTAACTGTTTCAGTTTGCAGAAAGCAGATTCTGCTTCTGGTGTCCATTGTAACAAATCCTGTGCTGCCATAGGCTTCTTATATATCAGGTTAGTCAGTGGTGCAGATTCCAAGGCATAGTTTGGAATCCAGCTCTGGCAAAAATTAGTCGTAACCAGGAAGGATATCATTTCCTTCTTGGTAGTGGGTTTTGGTGCTTGTAAAATCGCTATTTTTCTGTCCTCATCTAATGTCCTATCCTCTTTGGATATTATATATCCTAGGTATTTAACTTGTTTTTTCCAAAGCTGCAGTTTATTTTTGTTTACTTTATGTCCTTCAGTGGCTAAAAATTGTAATAACGCTATGGTATCTTCTTTGCAATCCTGCTGGGTGGGGGCCGCCAGCAGGATATCATCAACATAAAGTAAAATCTGACTGCCTCTTGGTGGGATAAATCCCACCAAGTTGCTTGCCATTTCTTGTGAGAATATTGTCGGACTTTAACAATATCCCTGTGGTAGTCGCGTATATGTATACCTTTTCCCCTGAAATGTGAATGCAAACCAATATTGGCTGTCAGGGTGTTTCGGTATCGAAAAGAACGCATTGCTGATATCTACCGCAGAAAAATATATCTGTTGAGGTTTTAAATCATTCAACAGGGTGTGTGGATCTGGCACCATAGGTGCCCTTGGTATTACTGCGTCATTTACAGCTTGTAAATCTTGGACCATACGCCATTCTCCATTCGCTTTCTTAACAGGAAATAAGGGTGTGTTACATGGTGAATCAGGAGATTCCACCAACACCCCTTCCTTAAGTAAAGCTGCTATAATAGGTTTGATTCCTACCTCTGTGTCTTTTCTTAAGGGATACTGTCTTTTTTGTGGTCTAAATGCTGACTTTGGCGTGATAGTAACTGGTCTCGCTGTACGAATAAGTCCTACATCTGACTTTCCTGTTGACCAAAGAGTTTCTGGTATATTCTGTAAGGCATTCTCTTCCTCCTTCAATAGGAGTGCTAATCAGCTGTCCTTGCTAGACTGCAAGTGCACGGCTGGGTGGGTCTGAGTTATCCAATTCAACTTCTGCCTTTGTATTCCTTGTTCTGACAGTTCTAACTCTGTCTGTTTTTCCCATCTTGTGACTTTTTCTCCTAGGTCTACCCATTTTACATTCTTGTCCTTAGTTAAGCTAACATGTGGTAATCGATTAGACTTATAGAGTGCAAAGAACTCCTGGGGCAATGAACAGCTAGCTACACTGTTCCCTTCCATGTCCCAGTACAGATCGCGTAATATCAATCTGTTTGCACGATTTCTAAACAATTCTTGCTCATGTTCCTTATCAGGTCCTGGTATGTTACAATAATACAGTGTACAGTGCAACAAATGTTGTTTATCAGTGTCAAGGGAGGGGAACTTGCTGATGGCTACGTTCATCAACTCTTCAGTCACTGCCCCTGGACCAGTCGTAACCAAGTCCTGGCTGTACCAATAGAACATTTCACCCTCTGATTGCACTGCAAAGGTATCAATTTGTCGCTGTGCTTCCATACCCTGCATAGTCGGAACTACTGCTATACCAAATAGCTGCATAAGGTCTCTGCCCAAGAGGTTTACTGGGCATTTTGCGGAAACAACAATTTTGCTTTTCTGGGTCAATCCTGAAACAGGATCAGTTATTACAATATTATGGGAGAGGGGCTCCCGATACAGCTGTCCATTAGCTGCTTTCACTAGTATGTAATCAGGTGACTCTGAATTCTCTGGCAGTTTGGAGGGATGTATCAGGGTCCATGATGCCCCTGAGTCACACAAGAATTTGACTTCCCTCCCTTCTACCAGGAGTGTAACTTCTGGTTTTGTGTCTGCTAAATAGAGCTCTAAACTCAATAAAGCTAAATCCAATATTTCACTTTCTTCACTATCCGTAACTTCCTGCACTTCCTCTATTTCTTCTGTCACATCCTCTACTCCTTCTATCACATTCTCATTTGTCCTTTCTCTGCTATCCCCTTCTAGTGATTCTTGACTAACATATAGTCAGTCCTCACCCTCCTTGTCTTCCGTTGTTGCCTTTTTGTTTTTCTTGCAGTCCCTTGCCTAGTGTCCCTTTTTACCACATTTAAAACATTCACCCCTTTTCTTTCCCCCTTCAAAGTCCTCTGTTTGCTGATCAGATTGTTTGTTTCCCTGGGCATTTCTCTTGCCATTTTTCTCGGACTGTACTACATAAATTTCTGCTCCATCTTCTACAGCAAATACTTGGGCTTTCTTTTTCTTTTTGCTATTAAAATGCCTTTCAGCATGCCTAGCATTTTCAAGTAATTACTGTAACCTGCTTGTACAATGATCTACCATGTGCTTCATAATAAAACTGCTTATGGGTGCAATGCTGCCTTTCAAAAATGCATTCTTTAACTGCTGCTCATATTGGGAATCTTGTGTCTGATCTTCAGGAACCTGCATTTTAACAATCTGGCATAGTATCTGTCAATAGTTTCACCTTCTTGTTGGATGCATTGATTAATGCAAGTCCAGTCTGCCCTAGGCTTCCATTTCTCAGAGATTCGGTCTGTAAGACCTTTCACTCTGTTGTTTAGCTCTGTGCTGCTATGTGGGAATCATTTATGTACCAATCTGGTCCCATAATTTGTCTGACTACTTTTTTACCTCTTTTCCATTTAAATTATAACTTAGCCTCATTCCTTGTAAATCTTCTAAGAATTTTCTAAAATTAACTTTTGGATGGGGAATTCCCTCAGTGGCTTTCCGGATGTCTTCCGGAGTCCAGGATCTATACACTAGAATAGTTGGGTCGTGACCTTCTTGCCCTGCCTGAGGATTAGGTACTTCTATGAGTGGACATATTTCTTCTTCACTCATAGATCGTGAATTTCTACCCATTTGACATAATTCAATATCCCCTTTTGAGTAACCTGCCCGCGTTTGAGACCTAGTCTCAATGGGATCTCTAATAAACGTTTTTGCTTTTGTAGTGTCTCTGTTTACAGTGGCAGCAGGATATCGCAGAGGTGGACTAACTTGTTCACTTGCTTCATATTCTAGTAAGGGAGGCGGAGGGGCTGATGCTATTACTAAGTTATTGTCCTCCTTATCTAAAAACATTGCTTTTGAATTATTATTCTTTTGTTCCCTACGGTTTACTTCCTCAATCCACCTGTGTGCCTGAGGAATTTCCAATTGGCACTGCTTTTTTACCTGACCTCTGGAATCGGTTTTAAGCTGTTTGACAAGTTTGGCAAGTGAGGATTTTTCCAATTTATTATCACATTCATACTTATTAACCCATTTTGAGTAGTATTTAATATTATCAGCATGCTGTGACTGCATGTATTTCGCGTCTTTGTTAACGGCGGATTTTGGGGTCTTTTTGTGCAATTATTACCCATTTTGTTCTAACCTTTTAATCATTACGTAACTTCTTATTTTTAACGTGGTACCACGGATTTTGTTATAGTCTCTTCAGAATGACTGCCTACCTGCTCTGTTTCCCTGATCTATGACAAGACAGTAATCTTTTCCGTCCCTGACTCGTAAAAATACAGTCCTGACAAAAACAATACAAATCTAGTCCATGATCTAAAACAGAAAAAAGGTAGATTCTCCTTACCTGAGCCTGGTTCGTGAAAAACCCATCCTTCAGTCGCAGATCAGAAAGTGGCTGGTCTCTTTTGTACGACAATTCAGTTGGAGGGCTTTTCAAATAAGAAGAACCGATGTGGTTTCTTCCCTGTACGGTTTCAAGCCACCTGGCCTGTCTGATCCAAGGTGAAGTGAGGGTTTCCGGTCCAAAGGACCAATCTGTCAAAAGAAAAAACTTCAAAGACCAATACACGTAAGGTTCAGTTAAGGCACATTTAATAACTTGCTGCAAGGAGACAAAAACATGCAAATACAGGATTTTGCCTAACTACTAACAGGAAGTATGCTATTCTTATACTATTCTACAAGACATGGCCTTCTATGGCTGACGTAATTAAACACAACTTTCAGTATTGTTCTACTGCAGATGTTACTCAGATTTTCTGCTGACATGATTGGATTTATGAAAAACATTTTGAGAAAAACAACCTGGCCTTGGTGGGCCCTAGCCCGTTACAAACTTCTATTGTGTAGTTCTAATACATGTGTTACATTTCAAGGTACTTTTCTAACTTAGACATAAGCAAATACTGATTGCAGTTCATATTTTCAAGCAGTCTTTGTTCTGATTATCTATTGCTTCTGCAGCTGTGTATTTTCTCACAGCACAAGCGGAACTCCTTGTCTAAGTCTCATAACAAATGATACATCTATTCATTATTTTCCTGACACAAGCAGAACTTATCTGCTTTCCTGTAGATTTCCAAAGCATAAGCAGTAGCTGCGCATATTTCATGACAATACAAGGTTAGAAAGCTTCTGCAATTCATACAGATTTTATGCAGTGTGAAATAGAATAAATGTGTTAACCCTTTTCAAGCCTTAAATGCACTAACCATATTACTGATACATACACTAATACATATTTTTCTGACAATAATGACTACATTAAAAGGGATGTCTTGTTTCAGAAATACTTATTAATTAAAAGTCTTTTATTCTGAGCATTCTGAGCTCACAATATAAATACTTAAAAAGTAGTGCTGAATTGAGAGTATTATCTTTGATTGTCAACTTTGTCCATAATTCTAGAGACATGAAGGAAACCATATCACATTCTCTATAACCCACACCAAGAAACACTAAATATAAGTTATTATACATTATAAATTTCATTTTCAAGCTGACCCCTCCCCACTATCCTAAGTACCCCACTTAACATATTTCTTTCACAGTCTTTCTTAACATGGTAAACATTTCTTTTTATCTCCTATTACACCACTGCCTGCATCCCAATAAAACCTAATCTTTCATTTACATTAAACACAAAATCCACAGCATCTGACAAAGCATATCTAAGGAAACTTTAATCATGTAAAATCATGTCATTTCTTCACTGAATTCTCAGACTTCCTTACTGCTTCTATGCTCCTTTATTCTAACACACATATTAGCTTCTGCTCCTGTTTACCTTCCAAACAATATATTTGTTTCTCAGTCACAGAACCCTCTCTTTCATATTCCACTTTAGTAATAGGAATCCAAGGCAGCAACATTGATTTGCTTCACAAAGGAAAATATATTTTTCTGACAACCTTTAACATCTGGATATTAATTAACAGGTTCACATTATTCAAAGCCTGGCTTTCCTTTAACAATCATGACCATCTCCCCTGCCAATAACGTATTTGATACTCAGAAGCACAACAAGTTTTGACATCTTATTTCCTGAAGAATGGTCCTCCTTAGACTGTCTCTTCACCAGGCAAGACCACCAACAAAAGCCACTAAACCACAAAATGAAACACCAAATTATAATAAAATGACTACCACAGATCCAAAGAAATAGATTTAATTGCCTCTAGTGCCTCGGCAACAATGCCTTCAGGAGTGAAAACAATTACAAAAAAAAATCTTTAAATACACCCATCAATGAAATAATTAAACAATTAATCACTAATTAATAAAACAATTATAACCTTATTAAATCATGTATTTCCAGTTGCATTCACTGTTTAACCCCATAGTTACCAATGTATCGTATTTTGGAATATACAAAGTTTCCTTATAATAATTTGTCTTTAAAATCACCATGTTCTCCCATCCCCACATATACTTGTTCCAATATACAACCTTTTAACAACAATGAGTCACTATGGTAAAATGCTTGAAAATGAATGCCCAAGGGACTTTCAGTTTTAGCATTTTTAATATCCCTAACATGCTCCTGCAACCTAATTTTAAAAGGTCTCAAACTTTCTCCCACGTAAAATAGATTGCAAAGGCATTTTCATATATAACCGATGCCCTGGGTATTTAAAAAAAATTCTTTAGGAAAGAATCCAATACCATTTATTTTAACGAAGCTATTCACAATATATTTACAAGCAGAACATCTACTAAACTTATAAGTACCTAACTTAACAAAAAGTTGTTTAGCTGGCTTATCTAAAGGGGGAGTAATCTACTATGTACTATAAAATATGTTAAATTACACCCTCTCTTGTAAGAGACAGAAGGAAAATATTTAACCAGCCCAGATAACTCTTTACCTTTAAACAAAATTGGCCAATAAAATCTCAACAAATCATTCAGCTGTTCAGTTAATATGTTACATATTGTAGCAAAGTATATTTTTTCTGCAGCTTCACCTTGAACCTCCCCTCTATATTTATAAAGTATAAGACCATTAGTCTGAAAATTACATTCATTAACTACATTGTTTCTTTCTTTATTTTTCTTATCTTTCATCTCACGTTTAACTAAGACTTTATGCAAAGCCTCCAATATGGCTTCTTCCGTGTATCCTCTACTAATGAAAATTACAACTGTATAAAGGACTTCTTGAAAATAAAAAACTTGTTCCTGATTACATAACCTATCTGAGTAAATTCTCCATCAGGTAGAGCAGAAATAAGGTGAGGGGGATGAAAACTTGACCCATGCAAAAAAAAAAACAACAAAAGACAGCCTCAACTAGGTTCGAACAAACAATCCATCCTGACTAGCCCTACTTAAATCTCAGCAGTATTTTATGATTGAACAACCACAAGACATAGGTTCTATATGGCTTTAATTGAATGCTGTCCTCAGAATGGATTTCTTCTCATCTTTCTTCATAGAGCCCAGAGTGTAATGGTTGTACAATTGCACAATATGTGTATTAATCACTGACAGCAAACAAAACAGTCAGAGTAGATATATATTTCTAGAATGTGCTATCATTTCACCTCCTCTATGCACAACAAAGTGATCCGGCATAACTTTCAGTGATGGGGCCATCATGCAATTCATACATACCGACATTATTACTAATACTTTAACCATTACAATCTGGGTTCCTGGTGTCAATTGTAAAACTTTAAATTGCAAATGCCAACAGCTGTGAATGTCAGTTTTCCAGTAGATTGACTTCAAAGAGTTAGAATGTGTGACAGTTTAGCTTTTGAATTTGTTATGTTAAGATCAAAAAGCTTTAATTTTTCTGCACATTTCTCAAAACATTATCAGTTCAATGAGCTACATTTGGTTACTGTTCAAGAAGAAAGGTGAAGCCAGTCAGCTGGGAATGTGAGACACTATTAACCTAACCACAGTCTGTGAAGACAAAAACAATTCAGTTATTTACTTATATGATGCATGCTTCATCCAGATGTGTTACATAAACCATTTGTTTATGTAGTTGTTTGTTGACTAGATGCGTGGCCTGTGACTTTCATGTCACAAACTTGTTAAATAAACTTGTAAGTAGTATTATAGCATTCCTACTGGAAACACTTTGCCACTGCTTAAGCACTGTATGGTAGAAAAAAATCAGAGTTTAATTTCAGAATGATATATCTTTATAGTAATACATGTATATAAAATATTTTCCTTATGCTGGCAATTTAGATAGTGGCCATGAAGCTCTCCAAGGAAAACGGTTTACATTCCACTTGCAAAGAAAACTCCGACTGGTGTTGTATCTCCGAGTAAATGATGAGTTTGGTAACTACAGCTCTCCTCACTACAAGGGAACTGCATTGCTGTACAAACTGTCCAGGAACACTGCAGCCAAGTTCTGGGACAAATCCATCTATCCTAATGACTATCAGCAAAATACCCCTGTTTGCAAACTGGCACTCACGTTGCCAAAGGTAGGTCATGCTGTGTTAATAAGTTGTACTGTACACAAATGCTGCCTTTAAACCCACATTTTGGACAGAGGCTCATTAATTATCTTAGTGTTTAAAAACTGTTTGAAAATTCAAAATGACTACTCCATTTTTAGATCAACTGCAAATGATTGCTAGGTAAGTGCAAAGTGCCTGCTTAACTTGTGTTAACGTATTTCTTTTCTGGGCAAAAAGTATCCGGATCCACTGTTGAATAAATACTGCCAGTTTTAGTGAGCAACTGAAAATTGTATCTGGCATAAATGTGATTTCTGTTTTTATTCTTTATGATTTGTGAGTGTAATAACATTTCTCTGTATATTATACTGTCTTGGATTTACATGATATAGTTATCAGAGAATGAACCAAGTTGGGACTGTCCAAATATTCTCCAGTAAGTGCAATAAAGCTGTTGTGTTTATTCACTTATGAGGCTGTTTCAGTTACATACCTCATAATTTCCATTTAAGCACAGATAGTATCATAAAGAGGAAATCTCATTGTATAATAATAACATAAACATAAAAGTGTCATGCCTTGCAAATATATTTTTCTCCGTACAGCAAAGACAGGTTTTGCTGCATAACTTAGGGCAACACAGCATGACAACAAAGCTTACTGATTTAATTTAAGGGCTAATTAACATATTTTTGAATTTTTTTGCTCACACCTCTCTTATGGGATCACTGCCCCACTCTTACTATGAAGGGGTCCGAATGGAGAGATGATAAGTCAGCAAGCAGAGGAGAGTAGTATTGCTGAAATTTAATTCATCCTCAAGTCTTCATGAGTACTTTAATGAGGTGGACTCTGTTTTCCACAAAATCTCACAAAGAAGACACTGATCTACTTTTTCTTTCGGCTGTTCCCATTAGGGGTCGCCACAGTGGATCATCTGTTTCCATTTCTTCCTGTCCTTTGCATCTTGCTCTGTCACACCAACCACCTGCATGTCCTCTCTCACCACATCCATAAACTTCATCTTAGGCCATCCTCATTTCCTCTTACCTAGCAGCTCCATCCTTAACATCCTTTTCCCAATATACCCAGCATCCCTCCTCAGCATATGTCCAAATCAATGTAATCTCTCCTCTCTGGCTTTGTCTCCAAACTGTCCAACCTGGGCTGACCATCCAATATACATATTCTGAATCCTGTCCACCCTCATCACACCCAGTGCAAATCTTAACATCTCCAACTCTGCCACATCCAGCTCTGACTCCTGCCTTTTTGTCAATGCCACTGTCTCCAACCCATATAACATAGCTGGTCTCACTACCCTTTTGTAGACATTTCCTTCCACTCTTACTGGTACTCGTCTGTCACAAATCACTCCTGACACTCTTTTTCACCCACTCCACCCTGCCTGTACTTTCTTCTTCATCTCTCTTCCACACTCGCCATTAATCTGATCTGTTGATCCCAAGTATTTAAATTCATTCACCTTCACCAACTCTACTCCCTGCATTTTCACCATTCCTCTATCCTCCATCTCATTCACACACATATATTCTGTCTTAGTCCTGCTGACATTCATTGCTCTCCTCTCTAGAGCATATTTCCACCTCTCCAGGGTCTCCTCAACCTGTTCCCTACTCTCACTACAGATCACAATGTCATCTGCAAACATTATAGTCCACAGGGACTCCTGTCTGATCTCATCTGTCAACCTGTCCATCACTGCTGCAAATAAGAAAGGGCTCAGAGCTGATCTTTGATGTAATCCCGCCTCCACCTTAAATGCATCTGTCACCCCTACTGCAGATCTCACCACTGTCACACTACTCTTGTACATATCTTGTACCACTCTTACATACTTCTCTGCCACTCCTGACTTCCTCATACAATACCACAACTCCTCTCTAGGCACCCTGTCATATGTTTTTCTCTAAGTCCACAAAGACACAATGCAACTCCTTCTGACCTTCTCTGAACTTCTCCATCAACACTCTCAGAACAAACATTGCATCTGTAGTGCTCTTTCCTGGCATGAAACCATACTGCTGATCACTACTCATCACCTCCCTTCTTAATCTAGCTTCTACTTCTCTTTCCCATAATTTCATGCTGTGACTGATCAATTTTATCCCTCTGTAGTTACTACAGCTCTGCACATCACGCTTATTCTTAAAAATCGGTACCAAAACACTTTTTCTCTACTCTTCAGGCATCCTCTCACTTTCCAAGATTTTATTAAATAATCTGGTTAAAAATTCCACTGCCATTTCTCCTAAAAACCTCCAAGCTTCCACAGGTATGTCATCTGGACCAACAGCCTTTCCATTCTTCATCCTCTTCATTGCTATCCTTACTTCCTCCTTGCTAATCCATTGCACTTCCTGATTCACTATCCCCACATCATCCAACCTTCTCTTTTTTCTCATTCTCTTCATTCATCAGCCCCTCAAAGTAGTCTTTCCATCTGTTCAGCACACTCTCCTCGCCTGTGTGTATGTTTCTCTCATTATCCTTTATCACCCTTACCTGCTGCACATCTTTTCTAGCTTGGTCCCTCTGTCTAGCCAATCAGTACATGTCCTTTTCTCCCTCCTTAGTGTCCAACCTTTCATAAAACTCTCCATATGCCTTATCCTTAGCCTTTGCCACCTATCTCTTTGCCATGCACCTCATCTCCTTATACTCCTGTCTACCTTCTTCATCTCTCTGACATTCCCACTGATATGTAGACTGTATTTATATAGCATATATAATTGACAGAAGTAGGCCAAAAATTAAAAAAAAAGATAGTTGGGTGCACAAGACCCAGGATAAAAAGTGCCCAACCTGGTAGGTACACTGGTGCCAGGACTGAAAAATTAATTACAGTGTAGAATCCTCAAAAGACGGAAACATTCCTACAATGGGGCCAGGCCAGACCCAGGGGGAGGATGCCCTCCCCCCATTATAGAAGGAAGTAGCAGTCCACAAAAATCACAAAAACTGATAGGCCAAAGAAAAGCCATAAAGATGATATAGTGGACATTTGAGGAAAAGAAAGAAATTATGTATTGTTACTATTATGCAAAAAGCCCAGAATTTCCAGACACAAGATAAACAAAAAGATTAAGAGAGAAATTAGAGGAAGGAAAAACACTTCCACAAGAAAAACTGCCAGAAGCCTCAAACAAAAAAATTATGTTCATTAATACAACAGATTTGTGAAAAACAGTATGTAGACAAAAAATGTTGATCTGTTTGGAAAAAGAAGCATCTGAGGAAGTGCAAACATATAAACAACAAAACATAGAGATTTTTGAAAAGTATTGAAATATGGACATGGAAAAGAAAGAGGGATTTGATATGGTGCAATATTTATGCAAAGGCAAAAGCCAAATTAATCAATATAAAGAAGGCAGCCCCAAATATATTTGAAGAGAAATACAGGCAAAGGCATCCAAATATGTAAAATTTCACAATAAAAAAATCATATCACAAAGAGGGAATGAAGAAAAGAAGATCAGTAAAGTTAAAAAAATTGAAGTTGAGGTTATGGGGTGCCTGTGAAGTGAAGGACTTGGTGTAGAAGGTCTATCACAAGTTACATTACAGCATGATGGAACGAGTCCCCAGAGTAAGGAGAAACAGGAAGACCAAGAGACATATGAAGAAGAAATAGGGATATGGGAAAGAAAAAAAGATTCAATATGGTATAATATCTATGGAAAGGACAAAGCAAAGCTAATCAATACAAAAAGAGCAGCACCAAAGATATTTGAAAAGAAATACAGGCAAGGAATCCAGAAATGGAAAATGTTACAATACAAAAAATAAGAAGACAATGAGGAAAAGTAGAAAAAGAGATTAGTAATGGAAAAAATAAAGAAACATAAACTGAGGTTATGTGGTACCTGTGAAGTGAAGGATTCAGTGTAGAAAATCTAATTCAGAAAGCACCACAACCGGATAGACCAATGGATATCCAAATTAAGGGGAAACCAGTGGCATGGGAAGCAATTGGTCAGGTGCCATATGAAGATAATTTGGAGCTTTCCACAGGAAACCAGTATAAACATTCACTTGAAGCAGGACAGCAACGGAAGGAACAGGAAACTATTGAAACTCTGACACAGTCAATTGTGAGGAGTGATAGGCCAGTGACTTCCCATATGACAGAGCAATGGATTACACAGGATGGAATTGAAGAGAATGTGCCACAGGAAGATGCTATAGAACTTTCTATATGCCCACAGGAAATGGAAGACAACAAATCTCAGTTTAGAAGAAAATGAGTTAAGAGAAGAGTTGTTTGATTTAATATAGATAGATATACATATTAAGATCAATGAAAGAAATAGACTGCAGAAGGTCAACCAATAATACCCAAAAAGTCGAAAGTTTGATAAAAGAAATGAACACTGTAATTAGGACTGTCCATAGAGATCCATGTCATATAACAGAAGTAAACAGGATATATTACTGTACAGCTAAATTAATAACTGATAAAGTTCTACCACAAGAACACAGGGTTGTGAGGGAAAGGAAGGGGAGAAATCAAATACCATCCTGGAAGTATTGGATAGACAAAACTATAAAGCAATTAAGACAAGAAGTGTCACTGTTAAAAGAGTATAGAAGAGGGAACAGATTAACAAAAATAGTTAGAAAGATAGATGCAATAAAAATAATGTGCAGTATTAGAACAGATGAGGATCTGTCATGCACTCAAATAACAAACTAAAAATCTCAGCACGGGTGGAAAAACAATTTATGGATGACCCAAAAAGATTTATAGGGAATTGGGAAGCAAGGTAAAAGGAATTGAAAGACCACCAAAAAAAAGAGAAATAGATATATTTAGGAGCAGTATTTATGAAGATCCTGTGGAACATACCAAAGATGGTAAATGGATAGAAGTAAAAGAAAAAAAGAAAAAGTTTAAAGGTACAGCATATGAAATGGGATGAAGTAACAGCCAGAAGGATTGAAACAAAGTTAAGAAAAGCCTCTTATTGGAAAACCTCAGGCCTAGATGCAGTACCTAACTTCTGGTTAAAAGTACTAACATCTTTGCATGAAAATTTAGCCATGAGTAAGAACTATTTATATGCACACACCAGACAGACACCAACCTGCTAACAACAGGAAAAACAATGCTTCTACTTAAGAGTGAACCTACAAGCTACCTTAAACATTATAGACCAATAACTTGCCTTCTGACAATGTATACACTATAGACTGGAATAGATGCTGACAAAGTTTATAATAATTTAGAAGAGAAGTCAGTTATGGCAATAGAACAGAAGGGCAATAGAAGAAAGTCATATGGAACACAAGATAATTTGTTGTTAAATAAAGTCACTGTGGAGAACTGTGAAAAGGGGAACAATCTAAGTATGGCATGGATTGACTACAAAAAAGCATTTAATAGTAACCCACATTCATGGATAAAAGAGTGATTAAAAATGTATAAGATACACTCTACACTGATTGACTACATTACAGTGACCATGAAACAGTGGAAGACCACTTTGCAATTAAGTTATTATAAGGGCAAAATATTATCCTAGGGATAAAAATTCAAAGGGGGATTTTCTAGGGTGAATCTCTGTCACTGCTGCTTTTCTGTCTTGTCCTTAATCCATTAAACTGTCTACTTAACAGCTTAGGCCATGGCTATAATTTGGCTCATAGAAAACAACAAAGTGTAAAAACTTTTTATTTTCTCTTTGTCGATGATTTAAAACTGTATACCTCATCAGATGAGGAACTGAAAGCACAACTGCAAATTGTCAAAATGTTTTCAGATGATATAAGAATTTAATTTGGTCTTGATAAATGTGCAAATGCAACCTTAAAAGTAGGAAACTGCATCACCAAGAAAACATCAATTTGGAACAAGAATGTAATATAAAAGAACTTGAGCAAGATGGAGTATATAAATATTTGGGAATTTATGAAGGCTCAACAATAAAGCATGAACAAATGCAAATGAAACTTAGTAAGGAATACTTTAGAAGACTTAAATTAATCCTGAAAACAGCGTTGACATTTAGCTACAAAATTCAAGCTATAAACCAACTTGCTCTTCCTGTTCTAACTTACAGTTTTGGAGTGATTGATTGGCCCCAAAATGTGTTGGATAGATTAGACAGGAAAACAAGAAGGATGCTTCATGCTCATCCAATGATTTATAAATATCAGTGCATACCAAGATTATATATTCGCCATTCCGAAGGAAGGATGCGCCTCCTTGAAATTGATTACATGCATAGATCTGCAATCATGGGACTGCAGACATATCTTCTGAACTCACAAGACCCGAATGTAGTGAAAATTGTGAAACATGAAGAGAATAAATCTGAGATGACTTCTGTGCTTAGTTAGCAGAAGCAGATCGGCATAAAGCAGGAATGGAAATCTTACCAGAAGTAGATAAAAATCAGGCAGCAACTGAATGTGCCAAACAACAAAAGAAAGATCCCTATCCCTATATTCATCATTACCATCCCATCTTAAGTGCCATCCTTGAAATTCACCTTCTATATCCTTCTGCTCTACATGGTATAACAGCAATCTTTTTTTTCCCACGTGATTTAAGAATATAGTATGGGTTAATTGCATAGTATGTCTGTCTAATATGTATTAAATAACTAAATAATTGTATAGCTTACCTGCCTCTTCAGTTCCACCCTTGTTACACTGGATGCCTGCCAAGAGTCAAGGCCCTTTTATAATATCTAGCCATACAATTATACAATGTTCCAAATGTATTACATGTCTGTTATTCTCTGGAAACTTCTACTCCTTGTAAATACTTGTTTAACAAATTATGTTACCCTCTATATGTTTTATGGAGTTTGTTATGCTTGTAAATACTTTAACAAAATACCCCATGTAAATAATTGTTTAACAAACTTATTTACCCTGTATCTGTATGGAGATCACTACTCTTTGTAAATACTTGCTCAAAATTTCTCTTCTTTTGTATACTGTTTATGGAGCTTTTCTCCCTAGGCCTCCACTGAACATGGTCTCATTTCAGCTCAGTGAACCTTCCTGGTCACCAAAACAAAAACAAAATAAATAAATAAATAAATAAATAAAGTAAAGGACCAGATGAGAAGGCAAGAAATGTGGAAAATGCATAAATATAGTTGCAAGTATAGAATACTTCTGGAATAACCTCATGTTGATCATGATCGAATGCAGGAATGGTTAAGGAGAGGTGAGTTCAAACCAAGAAATGAAAGGTTAATATTGGTGGCCCAAAATAGTGGGCTACGTACACATTGGTTTACAAAGTCCACTGAACACATGGGAGAAATAGATACATGTAGGTTTTGTAAAAAAGAATTGGAAACAGTTGCATACCTCGTTGCTGGTTGTAACATACTAATGGCAGAAGGACTATATACTGAAAGGCATAAAAATGTGGCAAGACTGTTGCACTGGGGATTGTACAGACATTATGGTACTGAAGTGTCTGAAAAACACTGGAAACCTGAGCCACAAAGCATCATAGAAAATGATGAGTCTAAATCACATGCGATCACCCATTACCAACAGTTCAAAAGATAGATGCTAGAAAACTGGATATTGTGGTACATGAAAAGAGGACAAAAGTAGCATTGATTCATTAAAATCACCAGAACTAGTGACTACAGTGTCTTGTGTACCAAGAGACACAAAGACATAAAATATCAGGATTTGCTTGCAGAAGCAAGAGCAATGTGGAAGAAAGATACCAAGACATTTCCAATAGCGGTAGGAACAATGGGTCTTATAAAAAAGAATCTACAGTTGTATTTAGATGTGTTACCAATGCATGTAACTCTGTACAAATTGCAGAAGGAGTCATTACTAGGCACACTGTAAGTGCTGTGAAGAGCACTTTTGGCTGACATCAAAGATTAGAACAATACTAATTTCATGAACTTTAATCATACTTTGACTTAGGAATGGGGTCCATTCCCATTATGGTATTAGAAACCCAAAAGACTTGGAGAAATTAAAAAAAAGTGAAGGAAAGACATTTTCCCCAACATAATTCCTCTAGTCAAACTGTGATGGTACCTTAACACTTGAAGGAATCATCCATGTGACATACAGAAATAAAGCCCTGACATTCAGTCAGATAACACGGGTTCAACTAGCAACAAGGGTACTAAATTAGCTGTCACCTAGGGAATGAACAACTAAGACAAAGGCTGCTAATCTCTCTCTTTCTTGGGGGTGAGGGTGGATGATGAAAACCTGTTGGGGAAACCTGCCTGCTTTGTGGTGTCAGTGGAAAAGGGAAAACATGAAAGGAGCATTAGCTTGATAATAAGTGTGGGTAGTAATATTTCGGGTGCATATCACCATGGAGACAGCATTGTCCCTTTGTAATACTTCATGTCATTCCCATATGTTTGACTATACTTTAGACACACGGAATCCAGTCTACTTATACTGTATTGATGAGGGCATATGAAGGTTGAAATATGCATGTCCACGGCTAGTGGGGTTTGACTTTATTGGCCTGAATGTATTCACAAAGACTTAAAAAAGAAAAAGTAAACAGTCATGGACATTTAAATGCCATAGAGTTGATTTCCTTAAGGGGTCATTTGCATATATCCCATGGACATCTATTACAGGAGGTTTAGGATTTTGCACAGTGTAAACTCTAGCTTGGCTAGGTTTTTCTTGTAGTTTTTACTAAATGGTTTGTCTGCATGACCTTTTTACTCTCACATGCTGTAGAGCATTCAAAGCCCACATAGCAGGAAGGCCATTCCCTTCTTAGAGTAAGACTCACCCTGATAAAAGATGCATCCTTTCTATGCCATAATTGTGGTGGCCCTGGGAAGACTGGAATAATAAATGGAATATGTTACGAGATCTGAAGTTAGCAGTGGTTGAAATTAAGATTAGCCTTATGGCAAGTTCGTAGCATATGCTACAATGGTTGATTTACAAAAACAAAGCCCAACAGAAAGCTCTGCATCTTAATTTGTATATATAGTCTATACAAAACTTAATAAGAGTTTTAAAAACACCAACCTTGGTATTGACCGCTTGGAACCCTTATCGTAATCAGCACACACAATCACACTGATTATAAACAGGATACCACATTGTCATTATTAACACCCGTTCATTTCAAGTCTCTACATAAGAGACATTGCAGAAAGCCTTAACACATAATAGAAAGGTTCTGTTAATCCAGAAATCTGAACAACTTTAGAATCAAATTTGGTCCAGTAAAATACCTCACATCAACTCTGTGTTCCAGTATAGTGGTCAACACATTTCTTACCTTTTTTCTTATAATGTTTATAACAATTATAATTGGTGACTCAATAATCAGTATGCAATGTTTGATATATCATATAGACAACAATGTCAACATATCTGCACATTGTTAAGAGGAACTGCACCAAGAAAGAAGTTAACAAACATAAATTATTTATGTGCAGTAGACATCATACCAAAGACTACAGAAATATATTCAGATCACCAGTTCTCTCTTACTTTATGTATCAGGTTGCATTGTTTGCTGGTATGGAGATACTAATAAAAAATATGTATTTGGTGTGAAAGTAAAATAACAGTGTTGAAATAGTTTCATTTTTATAATTTTTGATTAATTTTATATAGGACTACTTTGTCTTGTACCGACTCCCCTTCCAAAATTAATATACTACCACATTTGACTTAATATCAACCACATTGCCATTTACAAGACAAAATTGCATTGTATTTTTTATACTTTTATGAGTTATTTACCATTATACGTATTAAAATTTCCCTTCTTAAGTTCATAATATATGAAATCACAATGTTATTCATCTTCTCAAACATTCTTTCAACACTGATGCAATTTCTTATATATAATCTGGCTATAAAAAGAGTATCCTTTCCTCATAGTTCCCATTCAATTGTTTACAGGAAGCAAGGTAAGATCCAATCTGCTGGCAGTTTAATAATCTCATAAAAACAAATCTCATTGGATTAGTATTGTATGATCAGCAGCAATATAATTAACACACACACACACACACACACACACACACACACACACACACACACACACACACACACACACACACACACAGCTGTACATGCATGCATAACCAGTTTAGAGGACCATCAGTATACCTATTGGTATGCCTCTATGTCTTTTGACATAGGAAGAAACAGAGACACTACTGAAAGTGAACAGGGTTCAGGCAAGAACAGAGTTAAGCCACACTGGAGATAATATCCAAAATATTTTATGTCCACAATGTCAAAGATTCGGGCACTTTTTCTGATGAAGTACCTGAATCTTTGACATTGTGGACATTAAATATTTTGGATATTATCTCCAGTGTGGCTTATCTCTGTTCCTGCCTGAACCCTGTTCTTGAGTGGAATATTCGTGTCTAGTGTCTTTTTTAGTGTGGTACTACTGAAAGGCCCCATAAGCCTGACTAGCTTGGTCTGCAAAGCTATGGAAAGGATCATCATGGACCTCATAAATAAAGATATTGGGGACCTACAGACACTGGATCCTACCCAGTTTGGCTTTGTTAAGGGCAGATCCTGCCTCTTAACCCTGGTCGATTTCTTTGAAACAGTCACCAAGGCCATTGACGAGGGGAAGGTTGTCCACACAGCCTACCTGGACCACGCAAAAGCCTTCGATACAATACCCCACTCGGGCATTATAGATAAGCTCACCAGCTTAAATATAAACCCCTATGTCACTAGATGGGTTGCAAACTGGCTCAAGGACAGAACCCACATGATTAGAATTGCTGGAGCCATGTCAGACTCCAAACCAGTTACAAGTGGCATCCCACAAGGCTCAGTCCTGGGACCTCTCTTGTTCGGTATATATTTCTCAGAGGTACAGGCCAACACAGAAGGACTGTGGCTGACCAAGTTCGCAGATGACTGCAAACTGGGCACCATAATCGACTGTCCAGCCGACACAAGCATCCTCCAAAAGGGCCTCATAGAAACAGACAACTGGTGCCAGAGCCATGGCCTCAAGCTAAATGCCAAAAGTGTATAGTCATCCCTTTGGCAAAAACAAAGTGCCCACAAATTACCACATAGGTGGTAATCCATTAAGTACAGAAGAAGTAATTAGGGACCTGGAGACCCAAGTTGATAGCAATCTCTCATTTGACAACCACATGGCCAAAGTGGTTAGAAAAACATTTTATATAGCCCACCTAATCATGAAGGGATTCACATCTAGATCAGGGGAGGTCATCGTGCCTCTTTACTCATCCCTTATCAGGCCCATAATTGAGTACAATGCCCCTTTTAGGATGTACCTTACCAGACACCTGCAGCAACTGGAAAGACCCCAAAAGTACCTCGCCAAGAGGATCAAAGGGCTCAAACAGATGCCATATGCTGCCCGGTTAAAGAAACTCCAGCTCTACTCAGTAGCATACCGCCTGCTCAGAGACGATCTGTGCCTGACGTATAAAGCCATGTCCAACCCGGAATTAATGGACATGCTGCACCTCAGAAAATCCAAATCCCATCGAGCCACGCGCTCGAGAGACTTGAACCTCAGTGCTGAAATAAATAGGACATGCTGGAGGGACAGATTCATAACCCAGAGGTTCCCTTCCCTCTGGAATAAAATCCCAGTCTAGGTTAGGCAGAGTCCCTCATTGACTCTCTTCAAGAGGAATCTTGATGAGTGGATGGGAGATCATAGGTTTACCCCGGGTATCACTTCTGTGTCTCTGTTAGACAAAGGCACAGTATACTAACCTCAAAAAAGGGCATAGCAAAATTAATTTAAAATGGGTGGCGAAAGCCAAACACACTCTGGCTAGGATTATAAATGCCATAGTGCAGATAGCCTAGTATGAACCTATGAACCTATGAACCTAAGTGACATGGACACAGAAGGACATTCATGCTCCATAAACAAGACACCCCAACTAAGAAGTAAATCATAGACCCAAGAGCTGTGAGACTGCAGTTCTAACTGTTGAACCGTTATATAGTATATTTGAAAAGATGATGGAAGGAGATCAGAATCTAGAACTATGACGTGAGGAAAAAAAGACATACTGTAAATGTATTCTAAAATTTGCCATTGGAATTCTACTGTACAGCAACATTCTCTGTCTTATAACAATTTTAATTAAATAGCATTAATTCATGCTAGAAAAGCTTTATAGCTGACCATTGTAGCATAAAGCAAAGGAGTATAAAAAGTCATTTTTTTAGTTTATATTCTCTCTTCATAGCTGACAATTGGCTTGTTCCATGACCTCTCCTCATTCACTAAGCATTTTGGGCAATCCTATACTCTCCAGACTTACTCAACCTATGCTTGGGGTAGGTGAGGAGATTGAGGTTTATGCTGCAGTCATATTGTTTCTGAGCTATACATATTTTCTCCTCTGCTCCCCTTTTCCCACACCTGTACTTCACTGGCTTGTGGCCGTGCAGTGGAGACAAGCTTGAGTATCGTCCTGCCCCTGCTGGGACTCAGCCAAGATTGCTTGCCACTCCTTAGGGCAATGTCTCCTGCAGGTTTCAAGCCTCTGCCAATGATCAAATACAGGGAGTGCTCAAGGATATGAACCCTTCAAACCCCCTTCCCAAGTAGGAACTCTCATCCTTCCCTGCTGACACATAAAAACCCAGGTTACCTGGGCTACAGTTAAGACTTTAGCTCTCTATGCCAAGGCACTGGCTAGCAATGTAAATTTTAAAAATAAGTATAAACTGCTCTGTGCTCAACAAATAATGAGTTTAAGTCTAGGTGGAAATGAATAACTTGCAGTGTATCACATTTCACTCTGACCTATCTGAAATCGTATGTCAGTGAAAGGCGGTGCTTGGATTTTTTGTTAAGTTTTACTTAGGTAAAACAACAATAGCAATTTAATTTTGTTGTTATTGCAATACATCTCTACATCTCCTTCATTAATTAAGTAGAGCTACCGCCAATTTTATTAACAGCATAAGGTGCCAGAGAATGTATCGTGAAGACATACTGTGACAAGTATTATCCGTTTATGCCTTTTCCCTCTAACCCCACATGTGATGCAGTTACATGGACATGTGGACCATATTATGACTTATTGATTAACTGTGGCAGCATGTAAGAAGCTTAGAAACACTTTACTCAAAAACTGTGCTGATCATAAGTAACATAGGTGGCATGCTTGTTTCAGCCCTAACTTATATAGGGGACTAGCCCCTTCTACCAAGAACCTGAAATGATTATCTCCAAAGTCAGTATACTTTAGATGGGACAAGACAAGCCCTGACTGCAGTTTAGGAACAAATTGAGGCATGAGTTCTACAAGGATCTGCATTGGATCAACTTTTAACAGTTTTTTCAGGTTTCCCAGTAACACAGTCCTATTAGCAGGCAAAATATGCTGATTGTATCAAAACTGAAGCCCTTGTGATGTTTCTTGACAATATAGTCATATTGAATACTTATCTTGGAAACATTATTTGGTTAAAAGAACAGGGGTTACATATTAATAGAGATAAATGTAGAATTTTATTTTTTGGTAAATCATCTTTGAAAACCATTATAATCATAGACAGTGGAGTTTTTAAGGAAATGGAGGGCTGTAATAATTTAGAAATTTTAGTGTGTAATAACTTGAAATTTAAATTTCTCTTTTATGGATAAACTGTATATGTCATATGCATGACTAGTGACTGAATATATGTTAACTCTGGAAGGGATCCAAGTTAGAGATTGATTTTTTAATTCTAGTTATCTTCCAAACTGTGTATCTTTAAAGTATATATAGGTTGAATTTTAATTACTTACAGGCATGTATATAGTAAGCTATGTTAGTCTTATAGGGCTTTCTGTGATGAAGAATTTTGTTTACTTATGGACATCAAATTTTTAGAACCTAAATATGCCTTAATGGATAGAGATTATACTTTTAAGATCACTATGTGTAAAACATCATTAAGGAAAAAGTATGTCTCCCAGTCAATGATTAGCTGATTAGCTTATGGAACAGGCTGCCATTATGTATATGCAAACGTGAGTATATAACCATTTTTAACAAAACTATTGGTAACTGGAAAGGGTATTTAGTCTATTCAATAAATTGGCATTCTTGGTATTTATGCAGTAATCCTGAACTATGAACTATAAGAAAACTGCTGCAAACACCTAAGCTACAGGACTAACAATGTACTTTCTCTAAACACTTGGATAATCTTGGCTAACTGTAGAATCACATGTTTCCTTACCCTGAAGCCATGTAAACCAAAGCAAAGGAATTTTAGCAACACTGAAATACAGTTTACCTCTGATAGCAACAGGCTCATTCATCAACATCAGTAGTCTACAGATGCTGATAACTAACCAGTACAAGGTAAATATTTAAGCTTCAAGGACTGACACCACTGCATCACTGTTAATGTCAGCATAATGCAGTCCTCACTAGGCACAGATTGCATCCTGCTGCATAATCTGCTGTTTTTGAGACACTCTCGATTCTACCCTTGAATCAGCAATCCAGACAAAACTATTCACCTGGAGTGTGCACACCTCATCACCTATCCTATTCAGACTAAGATAGTCATCATATTCATTGGAATATCTGAATAAGACTTCTTATTTCTGCATGTAAACACATTACCACTTCTAGGCAGAACTGACAGTACTTGCCATCACTTCATATGTAGTCTTAATGAATAGCATAATATGAATAATTTATTCAGCTCTCTGCTATATTATGAATAAGCTGCCTGATGTTAAGCTTCATCTAAGCAGTATCAGTATATCATTACTCTTTCTCTCTCTCTCTCTCTGCTTGGATGTTGGAGCAGATGAGCTACTGCTTATTTGTACAGTAAACATAGTTTATCTAATCCTTAAATATAGTGTGAATAATCCTTAAAGTGTAGTCAAAAGTATATTATCAGTGATTAGATTAAACAAGTCAAAACAATACATTTAGAATACAGTTCTCTGATGATGGAATGCAAGATGATTGGCTGAAATTGCAAATGGCCCAAATAGATCAGTGTTCTAAAAACAATAAAAGATGTCCTAGAAACCGATGAAGATGACCAGCAACCACTTTATTGCACAAAAACACAGCAGTCAAGTGCTTTTGTCTAATTAAAAGACTTTTCAGAACTGCTTTAAAAACCAAAGACCAACACTTAAGTACATGCATTCAAAAAAATCATGTGATATCAATATCCAATGAAAAGCAAACTTTACAATATAAATGAAAGTGGAAGGAACATATAAAATAAGCATAAGCATAAAAAACAACAAATATTGTTAATATGACCTTAAGTTATTTTTAATTAATTAAAATAAAAGGTACCCCACTAGGCTCTCCAGCTTAAGAAGTGATGTAATGGAACAAGCCTCATTAAGACCAGGAGGGTCCATGGCATTAAGCCTGAGAATCCAAGTTAATTTTCTCTTATATTTATTTATTTTATTTATTTATTTTACATTTGTTGACCGGGGTAGTCCATCTGGGTGTGAGCCCATTTTCAGCAGAGGCCTGGGGAGAAAAGCTCCAATAAAACAAGAACAACATTGACAGGTACAGCATCAGTTTTACATAGAATTTAACAGATAGCAGTGAGGTTAGCAAATTAACTTTTTCCCCACTGTAGTGCGATCTTGGAGTTGGTATATTTATTTTACGGGGGTGTGTGGGGGGTGCAGGGGAGCTTGCCCCCTGCAGAAACCTAGCAAAAAGTGTGTTTGGTAGTTTGGTGTCGTTATATGTGGAGGGGATTTTATTTTCTTGAGATTTGTAGTGTTGAATGTTATGAAATTCGATGTTATGGGTTTTAGATGTTTTGGGTTTTAGATGTTCTGGTCTCAATGTTATGAAATTAGATGTTATGGGTTTCAGATGTTTCAAAGTAGACCCTATACATATATCTATATATATATATATATATATATATATATATATATATATATATATATATGGTTTACTATCAAAATGCCGACGTGCAATTGTTTCACGGCTATGAAGTATTCAAACAACATATGTTCGAATACTTCATAGTTCAGCAGGTGATGTGAGTGAAGGTTATCATTGTGAATGGACTGTGCATTCGCAATTATAACGTTCGCTCATGTAAGGGGATCGCGGTACAGTGCGGTTAGGGAAATACATCCCTTTTCTCACTGTAGTGCGATCTCAGAGTTGGAATATTAAGTTAGGGGGGGTGTGGGGGGTGCAGGGTGGCTTGCCCCCCTGCATAGATGTGAGTGTAGGCTAGTTAGGTAGGAAGTTAAGGGAAGGGTGGGAGTGCTGTTAATTGTCAAAAATGTCGCGAGTGACATTTTCGACAATTAACAGCTGTTTTCGACATTACGTGCATACGGAAATGTTCATTTCCGATGTTAAAATTCGAAGTTAGGTGCACTTTTTTTTTTATTTTTCGAATTTTTGATAGTAAACCTATATATATATATATATATATATATATATATATATATATATGTGTGTGTGTGTGTGTGTGTGTGTGTGTGTACACAACATGTAGTGCAATCATACCTCAGAACCATACCTCTCAACCTCTTAGTGCAAGAAATCTGGGCAAAGGCTTTCAAAATGGGGGGACAATGGGCTAGTAGGGACGTATTTTAAATAACAGAGTAACAGGATTTGTCTCAGCTTACATTTTCTGAAGGATATGAGGTCTGAAACTGAAATGTATGCCATCATTTACTGACAGAAATCCTCAGATCATCACAGTGATTTACCAGAAAAATACAAATAATTTGTGGAACAGACCAAAAATATCAGCAATGAACCTGGACATTCTGCAACAATCGAGCCAGTTCAGGTGTATGCTCAGAACCCCTTAGTGCAATGAATCTGGACCAAGCCTGACAAAGTGGGGGGACAAAGCCATGAAAATAGGGCCATATCTGAAATACTTGAGTAGATAAGCTGAGACAGTTGCTGCAGTAACACCGTCTGTTCTAACATATATTGATTGAAATAGCAAACGTCTAAGACTCAATTGCTTCTCATTAGTTAGTGACTTAAATCCTCACATCATCCCACTAATTTATCAGAAATACACAACAGTTATGGGGACATCCTATGAATATCTGGACATAACATGACATTATGGAAACTACACTGAGCTGCTAAGCATGTCACCCAGCACCATCCAAACTATTGTCAGACTGACACAACACTACCCCAAAATAGCTATGGGGAATTACACATGCATTTGCAAATATATCAGGCTCTATAGAGATGTAACAGTAGTGAAAAACACTAGTGAAAAAGTGCATACCCACAACCAATTACACCACAGTCACAGTGACATACCGGTAAGCCAAATGAACACTAGAGTTTAACAACTGTGTGAACAGAAATATCATGTTTGCCACTTACACACTACCCCTACATATACTGTCCCATAGTAGGAATCCTGAGGTGGTATGGGGCATGTCTCAGTTTGCCCCTACAAACATATGCAGCCGATAAACCACCAGAAACTGGAACAGCATGGACAGTCAGACAGTAAAGGAGCCATGACACTACATCTACCCCCCTCCCTACACAGCCCAGCTAACATTTACACACTACACTGGTACACAATCCTGACAGTCTCTTAACAATTGCCAGACATACACAGACCTCTCAACTGCACATATTCCCACAGAATGTCCAGGCTTTGTCCTCATATATATGGCCTCTTCCTCATAACATTTCTGGCATTCTGCTACATCACTGGGATGATATCAGGAATGAAGGCACTAAATAATGATAAACCATACCTATAAACCTCTTACTGCATGACATCTAGACAAAGCCTGACATAATTGGGGGACAAAGGCCTAAAACAGGGGCATATATGAAATATTGCTGTTATAAACTGAGAAAGTTGCTGGTGTCACAGGGTTTGTTGTAACATATCTTTCTGAGAGATATTAAGTCAGAAACACAAATTGATGCTAGCATTTACTGACTGCAATCCACAGAGTATGCTACTGATTTGCCAAGGATAAAAACTGTCTGAGGAATAGACCAAATATAAGAGACAAACCTCTGGACATTTTGCAGATAGCCCTACAGTTGAGAGTTATGTCAACCACATAACACTGTCAGACTTAAAATCATGCAGAAAATACATGTCCGCACAAATCCTGTTAAACTAGCATTAACCCAACTGTATAACAGCAATACTTACATTCTGTCCCTAAGTCTGGAACCTTCTCCCCCATTTTGTTGGGCTGTTTCCACATTTTTTGTTATAAGAGGTATTTCCAACTACCCTCTGTGATGCTGTTGTTCATACACCTCCATGATGTCCTCCTCACAAGCAAGGAAAAGGGGCAATACCCACATGAAGTACTCAATTATAGGAGTGTGTTGCCATGCCATTTGCTATATAAATAACAACACAGCTGTTCTGCATGCTATTAGCAAGTGGGGGACACCATTTGGTGCACAGGCCATCACCTGCTCATGAGCATTACCTACAAAAGGCAAGCTGCTGCATATGCAAAACAGGTGTATAGCTCTACATCTGTAGACAGAGAGTGTGTGTGTGAGAGAGAGAGAGAGAGAGAGAGAGACAGGGACAGAAACACAAATCAAAAGCAAAGTCAACAATACTTGGAAAAAAAAATATGTCAAACAAGTAAGCATGTCATGGAATGCAGTAGGGGTTATGTAATAATGGAAAATAGAAAGTTAAACAAATATATCTCAGCAAGACTTGCTGTACTGATATATTGCTGATCAGCAGTTATGGCCATAGCATATGGGTCTATCTGCAGTGACATAGATCACAGCTCAGGCCCTTGAGTCACCCCAGGAAAGGATGGCTCACATATGACTACTACTGGAATATCTGTTAAACAATACTGACTGTGACACTGCTAGGCCAGCTACTGAGATGCTGTAGATATCCATATGTTACTTGTGCAACTATGATATACATGTTTGTCTCATAAATCTGAGAGCTCTATACAGGGTATGTGCATAGTACATTACTGTCGCAGACGTGTGTGTTGAACTGCATGTGATATGGTGAGCTCATACCATTCATCTATCCAGTGTTATGCACACTGACCATATGTGTGCCTCATATTTGTAGTCATTTGGTCATAGAGTTGTGTTATATCTGGCAAATCATTGGCAAATCTGTGAAGACTGACATTAGAACATAATAGCATACATATGAGTGTCGGACATCCTCCAGGGTATTTCTGTGAATGCAGAGCCTACTGTGCTATCAACTGACTTAAGTGTGTTATGCAATATTAATAAAGTGTCACTAATTTTGTGCTACTGTCCCCCAATTATGTGTGTCGTCCTCCAGATGTACTGCTCTAACAGGTAGAGTAGCAAGAGTGTAAATACAGTGTGCCATACTGACATAGAACATAAATGTATATCAGATACTACCTGTGCACATGTATGTATGAGTAAGTATAGCTGGAAGCCTCAAAACAACAGACATGAGATGCAAAATGTCAGGTAAATAAGCTGTACATGTTGTATACATGGGTAATCTTAGTTTCTTTGCATCCAACAGACATAGATTTCTACAGCTACTGGCTGTTGCATTGCCCTGATACAGACATAGATACTAGAATAAGTATGATTATCAGGTTGAAATTGGAGAGGTGTCCAACTGTGTCATGATCTTGTGTCCATGCTTACTACAAACAGCTATATGAGCACCTACATAACTGTATGGACTCAGCAATACCTGACTCATAAAATCTGCCTCCACCAAGGTAGAGTAATCCCCTTTGCTGGACAGCAGCAATACACAGACCACATAACTGGTCGCTATATTGGCTGTACAGGGCCATGTAGGAGCAGGTACCAACTTGGAAGCAAGTTAACCTTTGTCTGAACAAGCATATAAGGTCACCGGTGAATTATTGTAAGGCTAACTATGAGTACAAATTGGACACATTCACCAAGGCCAACCACAAGGCCATCTTCACATATGTCTTCAGTTTCAGAGGCAGCAACCCAACCCACCCTGTACCGGTGGTCAATCACACCACATACACACACCATAGCTATAGCCAACTCGCTGCAGACAGGTTAAGGGAAAACATCACCCCTCTGTCCCACCATTAGTATAGGTGGATATGCACAGCACCTGCACCCCTCCCCTCATCATCAGGGAGCAGGTCCATAATGCCTAATCAAAGGCAACAAAAGCAAGTCTTCATGGCACCTGATAACATCCCTGTCTGCATCTTACATGAACTCAGGAATATACTCCCAGCTCCATTACACACTGTACGCAAGCAAAGCCTGAGCACCATTGACATCCCATCTGCAAGGAAGATGGCCACTGTCATCCCTCTACACATAGGTGAATGATGAATGGTGGATTATGCAATTTGCTGGCCCTCATTGGGAGGAACATGACACATCAGGATCAGGAGGGCAATGCAAGGTCATACTGTGCTGATAGATGACAGGGGTATGATGTGGTCATAAGAGGTGGCTAATGTTAGTCAATGTTGATGTGCAAGTTCTGCAACTAATGTTGACCAATGTATGAGGTCCTGTGATGTGTTTCCCTGTTTATGTCTTTCAGCTGAAATGCAGCGTGTGAGACAGCAAGCATATACTGCAGCTGAAACTGCAGCCATTACAGATATGATCAGCCAGCACCATGGGGTGATGTTTGGCCATAGCCAACAGAACCTGTGGGTGTGGACTGCCCTTTGGAATTACCTTGTCCACAGAGTAAACAACGTGGGCCACCATGGATGCACATACGATAAGGTCAGCCATCGGGCAACTGGCCTGATATGCCATGCCCAGCAAAGAGCTGTTGCTGTGGCCAGGGAGCATATCACCACAGGTGGGGGTCCTGCTGTGCATGCCCTACTTACACCAACAGAGGAGCTCCTTGCCACCCTCGGGGCAGCCACCACACAACACCAAATTCAACACATACAAGTTATGGAGGGGGTGGCACCCAGGCAACAGGTGAGGAGCATCCAGGTAAGGCCCCAGTGGACATCAATTGAATACTGTAGCAGTCATACTGGCTTCTGTAGCATATCTAGCTGCATATATCAGGTCAAACTGCATTTGCATGTGGGGTTTTATAACGCACACAAGTGCACATCTATGGTGAAGGAGAGCAAACTGTGTAGTATCAGAGCTTGTACTGTACATGTGCAGAAGAGCAGCATTCATCTTGTACCAATGTCACATGTGAGACTGCTAACAATACCTCTCCCCCACAACTACATAGGTATCTCTGGTTTGTATGTGGGACAGCAGCCTGAAGCTGGTGAGTATGGGATTGTCATATTGTGGCTCACCAATACCCCAGGCATGTTAAGGTCATGAATTTTACCATGCACACAACTGTTCAACTGTTGCTCTTAGCCATATTGTGATATGTGCATGTTCACTTGTAGTGGGGTTAACTATATTGCATCAAAGTGGTCAGTACAGGGGCCTATTATGTAACATAGCTGTAGCATACCTCACAACCTGTCAGGGCAAGAAATCTGGACAAAGACTGACAAAATGGAGGGAAAAGGCCCAAAACTATGGACATATTTTAAAAATTACTCTTATACAGTGCATAAAAAAGTGGACACACCCCTGTTAAAATGCCAGGTATTTGTGATATACAAAAATGAGACCACAATAAAACATTTCAAAACTCATCCCACCTTTAATGTGACCTATAACCTGTAGAATTCAATTGAAAACAAATCTGTTAGGTGAACAATTATGAAAAATAAAAAACGTACAATAAGCTAAATGCATAAGTGTGCACAGCCTGAAGCTAATACTTTGTTGAAGCACCTTTTGATTTAATTACAGCATTACGTCTTCTTGGGTACACAACTGCCATCAATTACAGCGACTCTTTGATTAACACCAAATAATGGTCAGTTGTCCAACTAGGATTTTCCTGACATTTACTCAGTTGCCTGCTACAACAAAAGCCATGGTTCACAGAGAGCTTACAAGACATCAAGGGGATCTCATAGTTGAAAGGTATCGGCCGGGAGAAGGGTACAAAAACATTTCCACAGCATTGCATATATCATGGAACACAGTGAAGACAGTCATCAAAAGGTGGAAAAATATGGGACAGCAGTAACATTGCAAAGAAGTGGCTGTCCCTCCAAATTTGATGAAAAGACAAGACAAAAACTGGTCAAGGAGGCTGCCAGAAGTCCTACAGCAACACTAAATGAGTTGCAGGAAGTTCTGGCAAGTACTGGTTGTGTACACAGTGATATGACCATTGCATGCATCAAAGTGCCTTCCTGTCAGAAACTGTATAACTGTGCTTGTAAGGTGGATGACATCTGTATGGGCTGACACTAGGTTGGCAATGGGGGAGTTCACATGGTGGAAGAGGAAGACAAAATGTTATAGCCATCACATACACACAGTAAAGTCTGCCACAGGGGATGTGCATACAGTAATACAAACAAAGTTGGCAATAGACAGATTAGTAACCCTACATATCCACTTTTATGTACTATAGTGCTATATGCACATGACATAACCCACATAGATTATATGCGTGGGCATAACCCACTACCTCTTACAACACATAATGTTGTGAATGCCTTCATGGATGGTGAGATAAACCACCAGAAATAGCAAGTGATGTCAACTATTACTACTACAAGCCTGGACAAGAGATAGAGTAACAGACATTGCATCAGCATGTGTTTCAGTCAGTTATGATATCTGATGCTGGCAAGTCTGTCACTACATTAACTGTGACCTGTTTGGCAATTATATCACATACATAGCCATTGTTAGGGGACACAGACCACATATAGGTTGCAAACATCTAGATATTCCATAGACGTGTACAGATGACTGGTATGGGCTGTACACTTTGACATGGTGCATGTAAGGCAGATGCCATTAACAGGTTATTTAAAGTAATGCCATCGGGAGGTGGTCAACAGGCATTAATATGGTATAACTTGCACACACACACAGCAGCCGGAGGAGATATGCTTCACACACACTACTATAGTAGTCAGTATTGAGATTATAACCTCGTTCTATCTAATTATCTGTACTATAGTATTATGCAGTTATTTCACATGCCACAGAGATTACAGAGGTGAAGAGTGTATATACGTACTTCTAGGGTGAATGACATCAGCATGCCTTGTAAAGTAGGGCAATGGGAAGTGTACTGGGTGTACACACCTCCAAATGATATAACCCACACAGGATTTTATTCTCACCCAAACACATGCACACACACACAGTTGCCCATATTGAGTTTAGAACCTCTACCTATCTAGTCGTGTCTACTACTGTATTATGCAGGTATCACACATGCCACAGAGCTTACATGATTTCACCTTGTCCCAAGGTACTTCTATGGTGAATGACATCAGCAGGCCTTGTAAAGTAGGGTGATGGGAAGTGTACTGGGTGTATACACCTCAAAATGGTATAACCCACACAGGATATGATTCTCACCCAAACACACACACAGTTGCCAGCATTGAGTTTAGAACCCCTACCTATCTAATCATGTCTACTACAGTGTTACACAGGTATCACATCCACCATGGTGCTTACATGATTTCAACTTGTCCTAAGGTGCTTCTAAGATGAATGACATCAGCAGGACCACTAAAGTAGGGCAATGTGAAGTGTACTGGGTGGGAATGGCCTAAAAGTCTTCCTTTTACAAACAAACTCTCACACACACACACACACACACACACACACACACACACACACACACACACACACACACTTATCAGGATTGACATTAGAACCCCTACCTATATAGTTATATCTAGTATAGTGTTACACAGTTATTACACACATCACAGAGCTTATATGGCTGACAAGTGGCCAAATGTATTTCTAAGGTGAATGACATTAGCAGGACTGCTAAAGTAGGGCACTGTGAAGGGTACCGGGTGGGAATGATCTAAATGTCTACCACTTACAATACACTCACACACTTGCCAGGACTGAGATTAGAACCCCTGCCTATCTAGTTATTTCTACTATAGTGTTATGCAGTTATCACACATGCCACAGAGCTTATAGGGGTGACAATTGGTCAGATCTACTTCTAAGGTGAATGAAATTAGCAGATCCTGTAAAGTAGGGCAATGGGAAGTGTACTGGGTGGGAAAGGCCTTTTAATACTGAAACCTACAGACATGCACACACACACACACACACACACACACACACACACACACACACACACACACACACACACACACACACACACACACACACACACACACACACACACACACACACACACACACACACACACACACACACACACACACACACACACACAAAAAGGCAGGTGATGTGCTATTACAGCCCCCACCTCAGTACTATCACACAATGGATCCCACCTTCATGCTGGCATGTGCAACTGGTTACAACTGGTATGCAACTGGCTGCAGCAGGACATCACTCTATGCCATTCAGGCTATCACTGTGTATGACTCACTCTGTGTGTGTGTGTGTGTGTGTGTGTGTGTGTGTGTGTGTGTGTGTGTGTGTGTGTGTGTGTGTGTGTGTGTGTGTGTGTGTGTGTGTGTGTGTGTGTGTGTGTGTGTGTGTGTCTCCCTGTGTCTCTCTCTCTATCACTGCCTGTCTCTCTCTTTCCCACGTCTATGTGTGTGTATGGTTAACATATTGTTATATATTGCTCATATATATGTCTGTGTATCACAAGCAACAGATGCAGCTATATCACATATGGGCCAGTTACAGCTAGCTGAGGCTAATCCTGTCTGATGTGTGAGTGTAGGGACAGTTAAGGTGCACATAGCTGTCTGTATGCAAAGAGATATCTGCACAGTACAGTTCTATAGTCTGATGTGGGTTCCGACATGGCCTGTGATTCTCCAGGTGTAGCAGCATGCCCAGTATTACCTTCTATAGTGAGACTGGGACTCCATTCCAGAGATAGGTGTACTCTGGTCCAGAGTTTTGTGTGCTATAGCCACACCTCTCAAAAGTAAACAATACTTTTCTAGAGGTACTAGGTTTGTTTTAGCAGACATTTTCTGATATATCTGCAGTCTGACACTGGAATGTATTGTGTCATTACCTATTGCCAGACATCCTCAGATCATCACAATGCTTTACTAGAGGAATACAAGAAGTATGATGCACAGACCAATATTATGAGCCCAACAATATACAGTCTTGCCCAAAAGGCCAGTTCAGAGGTGTGGCTACATCCAGTTGACCGATGAAGCTGTGTACACAGTCCTGCTACTTGGCGATATACTGGCTGGGGATCTCCTGCTTGTGTGGTAGTCTTCTTACCTGCAAAGGCATATTCTGGTGTGGCCATAGCTCTCAACTGTACATTTTCTGGCAGATTGTCCAGGTGTTTGTCTAGAAGTTTTGTCCGGTCTACATAAACTTGTGTTTTTATGGCAAGTTAGTTGCATATAATTGTAGACTGACATTACAAACAATGACAGACATTAGTGTTTCAGACTTCATAACCTTCAGACAATTCCTGCTAATGCAAAACCTGCTATTTGACCAACTTTCTCAGTATGTAAGGGCAATATTTAAAACACGTGCCTATCATTGCGTCTTTGTCCCACTTTTATTTATGATCTTGTCCAGACGTCTTGCTGTCAGATGTTGAGAGGTATGGGTGTGTGTACAGAGTGCATTCTACTTTGCAGACGTGTCCATTATAAGGTTGTGGACTTCACACCTCTGAGTGTAACTATATTCCACATAGCACTGTGACTTCCAGGTATGGCAGTGGCAAAGCACTACAGAGTGATGTGGTGAACCACTGACACACAGTTGTGCATAGGTTGATAGGTTTCTATGATGTTAGTAGGGTACTGGCCCTGAAGCCAATAAAACCCACACAGATGAGAATGTAGCCCTTGTTACAACATGTCAGCACACAGATCCCCTGTCCAGTAGGGACACAGGTGGAATCACAGGAATGTATTTTGTGTTTCCCGTGCACTTATACAGGGAGCACACCACTAGGGTTATTGAGATACTTGGCTTGCTGTTGACAGAGAGTGTATTCCATAGATGGGGGAGTGTGTGGTACATGTAACTATCACACCAACAAGCTGTACTGATATCACAGCCCAGGTTGATGCTGCACCTACAGGTTGATGGAGTGGACCATCAGTTCCAGATGTGCAACAGTCCCATCAAGGCAGGGTCTGGATTGCTTTGTATGCCAGACAGGGGTCACCTCAGCAGAGTCTGTATGGAACAGGGTAGAGGGACAGTGTTGTTAGCCTATGTGTGTAGGTTATGTGTTTGGGGGTTGGGGTGAGGCCTTATTGTTTGCAAGACCCTGGTGTGTGGAGTCTACACAATCTGTGGTGTGTAGGTTTGTGGAATTTTCATGTGATTTTGCCCCTAAGGTGTCCATTGTGTGGGTTTTGTTTTGTTGTGGACCTCCACTTACATGGGTGTGTGTTGTGTATTTGTAGGTAATGTTTACTGACTCCATGCACTGCATGACACCTATGTTACTGCACATTTTGTTCTGGTGTGCACATTCTTCATTTGTCTGGCCAGTGGTTCCCCTTCCCCTTATGTGTGTCTCATTGTCCTTCTGTAGTCCAGTCACAGGCTTTGGCCACAGTGGCTGCTGTTATGTATTTGTAATTCTAATGTGAGCGGGGTACATGCCGTTACATCACACATAAGGTTGTGGACTTCACACTTCTGAGTGTAACTATTTAGCAGGTTGTCCATCATTTCGCCACTCCATTTGCTGTGGTCCTTAGATGGTTTGTGTTGATACATGTTATTATGAGGCTACATGTGGGCCTAGCTGTCATACCATCAGAGACTGACATCTGGACAGGCTGAAATATGACAGCCAGACAAAGGCCCACACATGGAGACAGGATGTTAATAATGTTCTGCCAAACATAGACAGTTGGGAGACCAGTTTGGTAATTGATTGGTTGCTCTTATGGGTATGATGTCTGCTTCTCTACTGTCTACCATTGCTGTTTTGACATGACCCTTTCTTGTTTTAAAAATAGATGAAAGGCAAATGAAGTGTTAGGACAAACAGAACAGATATACAAGGCATACTTGTGTTCCTTCTGTGACAACTTCTGTCTTTCTATGGGTATGGCTGTTGGCCAGTGACATGTTGTTAGTGCTGACACAGAAAGGTGGCAGCCTTTTCTAAACTGGCAGTAGACTATCCTTCAGGTACCTGCTGTCCTACTAGGCACCATACCTCTCAACTTCTGAGAGCCAGACATCTGGACAAAGCGATAAGTAATTGGGGGGCAAAAGCCTAAATATAGGGACCATTTTTAATTTTTGACCTTACAAACCTAGAAAGATGATTCAATAACAGGTTTTGCATTAGAATGCATGTTTCTATAGGGTATTCAGTCTGACACTACAATTTGTCATTATTTTCTGAACTTAGTCTTACGTGATTTGCCAATGGCTTGCCAGACAATCACTATTTCATGATATACAGACCACAAAAATGGTGCAAACCTCTGGGCATTCTGCAATAGGTCAGTACAGTTGAGAGGTATAGCAGCACTGTGTAGGGTACTCCAAGCTGTGTACTGTCCATATGTGTGGCTCCCTGTCCATGATCTGTCCAGCTTTCCTGCAATAACAGATATTGACATCTGGACAGTGTGTGCAACTCCTACCGTAGGTGTAGCTGACATGCAGAATAGTTGGCACTTCAGTTCTTGGAACATGGCCCTGTCAACTACAGTATTGTACCTAGGCCACTAAGACACGACAGCCATGAATAAGTGCTGGACACATCCTCACATTATTAACCACACATATACATAGCTCATTGACCCCTGCATATTGTGAACATGCAACAGGTTATCATGTTGATTGCGACAGGCCTGGCAATGTGTGCGCTGCTCCTATTTCCCTACAAACATACATATTACTGCATTTCTATGAGAATATGGGTGTGGGGGGCACACCTGTCAACTGAACCCATTTACATATACTCTGCTGATATTTGCTTTACATTTTGGTCCCATTTAGCATAGTATTGTGCCCTGTCTTGCAGACAAGAGGCATATCACTAAAGACCACAGGTTAGATTGCAATGACATCCATTTGAATTTCAGACTTCTTACCCTTCATAGCCGTACTGCAACTGCAAGACCTGCTGTGGAATCACTGTGTAAGTCTATCAGGGGGGAGAATTTCTTCATTGTCGCCATTTGTGTGCCTTTTCCAGACATTTCTTTATGGTTTTCTATGGCTGACTTGCTGGGTGAGGCTGAGGGGTGAGTATGGGACCACCACACTGACATCCATGCCTGTGACCTATGTATTTAGGCCCTCAGTTAGTTGGCCCCCCACATATATTGCTGTGGGATTTGTCACCTTGGGTTGCAGTGTCCACATCTAAACATACCCCAAGGTCGATACCCACTTGTTCTATGTACTTGTCTTTCTAGCATTTTTAAAACACTTGTTTTTATGAAATACCACTTTTGGAAAACTTCCTAAATTACTATACAAACCAGCTGTTGATAAAATCAATAGCCAATTGTTTCTAATAACATCAACAATTTCATAAGCATTAGTGCCAAATGTAATAATAAAACCTTTGTCATGACCCGTAGTTACTACCTGTTTGTGAACTAGGCCGTTACTAGACAAATTATTATTTTCTGTATTCGGTCGTGGAAGTAGGGGCTTATAAAACTCCCTTTTCCTCTTGTTGCATACCTCACTCTTAACTTTTTCTAATAATTCTAGTGGATAGCCTCTCCTAATAAACATACTAAGTAAAATACCCACTTCATCCTGAACACTAAATCATCTGAGCTAGTCTTACCAATTGACCTTTAACCACAGCTTTCTTTTGGAAAGGTCGGTGCTAACTATCATAATGAAGGTAAGAATTTGAAAACGTAATCTTTCCATAAATAATAGATAGAAAACACACATTAACATAATCCTTGATGAGCTGGATGTCCAGATATGTCATGGAATCTTTGTCTACTACATGTGTAAACTTTAAAAATTATGAGATTAGCAAAATTCAGAGCAGAGTGTGGTCTGAATTTTGTTAATATCTTCATGGCCTACTGGGAAAAGACCTTTATTTTTAATAGCTCCTTTAATACTTTTTGGAATTTTTATATTGGGTTTTTGGATGACATTTGTCTAGTGTGGGTTGACTCCATGGAGAGATAAGTTGAGTTTGTGGAATTTATAAATTGTACTACCTCGTTTTTAAAGTTTACACATGAGGTGGACAAAGATTCCATGACATAACTGGACCAAATACAGAAAATAATAATTTGTCAATGGCCTAGTTCACAAACAGGTAATAACTACGGGTCATGACAAAGGTTTTATTATTACATTTGGAACTAATGCTTACGAAATTGTTGATGTTATTAGAAACAATTGGCTATTGATTTCATCAACAGCTGGTTTGAATAGTATTTTAGGAAATTTTCCAAAAGTGGTGTTAATTAAAAACAAGTGTTTTAAAAAAATGCTTGAAAGACAACTACACAGAGCAAGTGGGAATCAACCTCAGGGTATGTTTAAATGTGGACACTGCAACCAATGCTGACAGATTTTAGAATGTAATTCTTTCAAAATCAATAATATGAATTTTGTGGTACACAGACACTTCAATTGTGATTCAAGTTGGGTTGTGTATGCTACTTTGTGTAATTTGTGTAATGCATTCTATATAGGGAAAACTTCCTGTAAGTTAAGAGATAGAATGTATAAACATGCTAATGAAGTTATGAAAGCTAAAACATCTAATGCCCTTTATAGACACATCATGCATGCCCCGATCATAAATTTTATTTTGTGCTATTAGATCATATTATTAAAGACCCTAGAGGTTTTATATTAGATAAACATTTATATATAAGAGAGAAGTAACTTGGATTCTCGGGCTTAATGCCATGGACATTCCTGGTCTTGATGATGCTTGTTCCATTACACCACTTCTTAAGCTGAAAAGCCTAGAGGGGTAACTTTTATTTTAATTAATTAAAAAAAAATGTGGGTCATATTAACAATATTTGTTGTTTTGTATGCTTATGCTTTTTTATATGTTCTTTCCATTTCATTTATATGGTACAGGACATTTAGACAGTAAGGTATTTAACTCTTATAGTGTTTTATTATCATTTATCAGTGTTTGTTTTTCATTGGATATTGACATCACATGATTTTTTGAATGCATATAAGTGTTGGCGTTCATTTTTTAAAGCAGTTCTGACAGTCTTTTAATTAGGCAAAATCACTTGACTGCTGTGTTTTTGTGCAGTAAAGTGGTTGCTGGTCATGTTCACTGGTTTCTGGGGCACCTTTTATTGTTTTTCTTTTTTGTTTTGTTTAGATCAGTGTTCTACTCTGGTTAACAAATTAAAAGTAAAAATAAATATAAAAGTGGCATGAACAGATACTAGGCATGAAAAAGAGTTGACAACTTAAACAGCAGTAAGGGCAGCAAGATAGGTTTATAGATAATTACTAGGCTGACAGTCCAAGACACCATTAAGGAGCCGAGTCCAAATTCCCAGTCGACTAAAAGCACTGTCTGGTTAAGTGACTTGCTCAATGTCACACAGAAAGGAAATGAAGGGACTCCAACCCTGCACCACAAGAAGTACCTGCTAACATATCATAGCATTAGTTCTCTGTGCTGCAGGCAATCCCATGATTCATATTAAGATGAGGATGACATATCTGTGGGAAAAAACATGAGAGGATGGCATAATGGTTAAGGAGTTTACCTTACAGACACAAGCTGCAGGGTTTGATTCTCACATGGGGTAATTAGCTAGGCTTGAAATGGCTCACAAGGGCAGTTAGCCTAGTTCTAAGCTATGAACCTATGAAGCTATGAACCCATGAGAGGGAGCACTATTGTTCATATATATGTTAAGGGTTAGAACTCACACAGATTAATGTGCCAAATTCTGGAAAAAGTAGAAAGCGTCCCAAATACACCATTTGAAAAATTAGGTAGACTTGTGCTCCCAAGTTTAAGTAGAAACTGTAAAATGAAACTCCTTTTGAAAATGCGGTAATTAATTAATATTATTAAATACACGTGCAGATGATTTCAATATCTAAGATTAAAATATAAGATCATTATAACATCTATGTCATGTAGAGTTATGTCAGGGTTTTCTTAACAAGGTTAAAGTAAAAGCCAAGACTTACTGACAGTGTTCTGACTACCCACTGGTATAAAAAAAGGATGCTGAATAACACCATTATGATTACTTTGAAAGCCATGTATTCACTAATAATAATAATAATATTATTATTATTATTACTGATGTATATGGAATAGGTCTTTTAAGTCTGTTCATAGTAGTTTCATTCAATGTTAATTGATTTAAGAAGTATAAAAGGATTATTATAACATGATTGCATGGAGATCACTGTGGCAGCATTTAGGTTCTTTTAATGCAAGCAAATAAATAAACAGAAGCCATGGCTGGAATTCATAGATGAGCCCTGTGGATTTGTACAACTCTAATATGTGGGGGTTTGCTGCTGCATGGGGGCTGTTTTCATTCAAGAAACAAACATTACACATTCTCTTTAAATCCCAATACTCTCCATAAGGCAACTTAATAGTTCAGTTCTAAGCAATACTTGTCTAGGAATCCCAGGCAAATGTTGCAATGCTGTGTCTTCAACTTTTTCAGTTTGCATACATTGAAAACAGATCTCATGGAGTTAGTGGTATTTTGACATTTGTAAAGACTACGGCTTAATAAAGATACAGTACCATATGTTACAGCATCAGACTTGTAGTCTTAGTGTTTTTCAAATGTTGAAAACTTTGGGAAGGGGACTTTGGGAAACAATGGTACCTGTACCGGAAGCTGTACATTGAATTTCTTGTGACAATACAGCTCCTATGACATTTCTGATAGATGGTCACTTGACTTACCACGTGGCTGTCTCCTTGGATACCTGTTCTGAAACTTCTGTTTGGACAAAGGTTATTTTCCCCTCACAGTCCTATTGTTTTTTTTTCCTTAGCACTTTGTCAGGTTTGATTTTTTTGTAATAAGTGCTCTTTGCTGATGATGTTTCTACAAAACAATTGCTCCAGGCTGTTTCTCATAACCCTACTGATTTTTCTGCTTCTCTTCTTCCTTCAAATCAGAAAAAAGTCCTAGTTTGTCTATCACAATATAACTTTTATATTGACTTGTTCTGTTTGTCTCTTTCTTAAACTGGTTTCTGTTCCCAGGAGTCAGCAAAGAGGTAGCTGGAGGAATCATACTCTTCAGGAATCACACTCTTCAGACTGAGATCCATTAATAACTGAACATGCAACAGATGCACATTTAGCAGCGATGTTGTTCTATACTGCAGTAATATTAGATGACCATCATTACCGATTTATGAGACTTGTGAGTTCTCCAAATACTTACTTTTGCACTGTTCATTCAGCTTGGCTATTTAACTGTGAATAGTTGCTACTTTAAGTTCCCTGAAAAAGTATTGAATATTGACTTGATTAGAGCAGATGATTTCTCTGCTTAAACATCAGAAATGCCATATTATGTAAATATGTCTCTCATCATATAAATAACATTGAATTGTGGCATCCTTAACTTCATGATCTCATGAATCTTTGATCTCAAGTAGATATTTTCTTAATGTGCTATATAAATCTACCAAGTTCAGATCGATGTTTTCTGAAAATGAGCAGGACTCTTCTCCTTCTTTTCAGTTGTTATTGCTTTTGTCATGCCTTTTTTCCTGTCTGCTGACCATCTGCCTCCCATTTGTAGGGTCAAGTTCAGATTATCAAAGATGTAAAGTGTCGAAATTCACAGGTTTGAGTCCATATGAATGACATTTTAAAGCTTCAAACTGTACTGCAATTGCAATTGCAGTACAGTGGGGGATCTGGGAATGGGCCCTGTTTCTCACTATAGTGCAGACTTGGACTTAATATATATAGTTAGCAGGGGGTATGAGGGGTCATGGGGGTCTTGCCCCCCCCCCCCAAAAAAAAACACTGTTAGTCTTGTTTTCTTATAGGTTCATAGGTTCATAGGATGATACTAGGCTATTGGCCTGGAGGCTCTTATAAGCCTAGCCAAAAATTTCACTCATGTTCCCACAAAGTCAGGACCTGCTTCCCCTGTCCAGCAGGGACACAGATGGGATTCCAGTGGTGTATTTTCTGTTTCCCATCTAGTCAGCCTAATGGTGCTGAGAGCTCATGCCTGAGTTTATGTAAGACGCAGCCAGGAATGTTGTCAGATCCCATGGAGGCTGTATTTTTTGCCTTTGAGAAGGCATTAAAAACCTGCTCCCTGGTGATGAGGGGAAGGGGCCAGGTGCTGGGAATGTCCTGGTTTACCAATAGTGGGAAGTTTTCACTGAACCTGTCTGCCAGCAGGTTGGCTATATCTACTGCGTTTGTGTATGTAGTGTTCCTAATCACTAGTCCAGAGGAGATTTAAGTGTTACCTTTGAAACTGGGGATGTATGTGAAGAAGGCCTTGTGATTATCCTTAGTGGATGTGGCCAATTTGGACTCAAAGTTAGCCTTAGAGGATTTCACCAGTGAATTTATTTGCTTGTTCAGACAAAGGAGAGATTGCTTCCAACTTGGCACCTGCTCCTTCTTGGTCCTGGACAGAAATTTGTTCCTTTTATTATAGAGTTTGTTTATTCCTGCTGTCCACCAGACAAGTTTACTCTTCCTTGAGAAAGATGATTTGGTCCTGTCAGGTATTGCTGAGTCCATGCTACTGCATTTGTGTATGTAGTGTTTCTGACCACTAGTTCAGAGTAGATTTGAGTGTTACCTTTGAAACTGGGGATGTATGTGAAGAAGGCCTTGTGATTATCCTTAGTAGATGTGGCCAGTTTGGACTCGAAGTTAGCCTTAGAGGATTTCACCAGTAAATTTATTTGCTTGTTCAGACAAAGGAGAGATATCTTCCAACTTGGCACCTGCTCCTTCTTGGTCCTGGACAGAAATTTGTTCATTTTATTATAGAGTGTGTTTATTCCTGCTGTCCACCAGACAAGTTTACTCTTCCTTGAGAAAGATGATTTGGTCCTGTAAGGTATTGCTGAGTCCATGCAGCTATGTAGGATCTCATGTATTTTTTTGGTGTAGACTTGGACATTAGTGCTAGTTCCAAGTGAAGGGATGGTGGCTGTAAAACTGTTTATACCTACTCCTAGGAGGTTGTAGTCAGCTTTGGAAAAGTTTTTTTGTTTGACCCTGGCAAGGAGGGGGGGGGGGGGTCAGGGGAAATGGTGACTTTGAAAGTGATCGCTTTATGGTTGAATCCTACCAAGGAGGTTGACACTGTAGGGGTGCAACATTGGCTACTCATGTTGGTTAGTACCAGGTCTAGGATATTTTCACCTCTCATGTGGGTGTCATAGGTTCACAGGTTCATAGGTTGGTACTAGGCTATCGGCCCCATACAAGCCTAGCCCTAACAATTCCTTGGATATTTCTTCCCACAATATTTACTTCCCTGGACCCCTGTCTAGCAGGGTGACTGACATGATCCCCGGGGTGAATTTCCTATCTCCCATCCAATCATCAAGGTTCCTTTTGAAGAAGGCCAAGGAGGCACTCTGCTTGACATGTATGGGAAGTCTATTCCAGAGTATGGGGAGTCTCTGGGTCAGGAACCTATCCATCCAGTATGTTTTGTTTATTATGATGACAAGGTTTAGATACATGGAGCATGTGGCTCTGAAGGATTGGGATTTTTTTTAAGTGGAGCATGTCCATCCAGCTTATCCAATGCATTGGCACTGATGAAGACAAGGAATCTCTGCGCTTTCATGTTTGGGCTAGAATAGGTCTTCCACTCTATGGTTGGGTAGTTAAAGTCACCCAGGATCAGGGTAAAACATTGAATCTTGATGGATTCAAATAAGTCTAGATAGGTGGAGTGGGTGTCATGAGTCATGGTTGGGGGCCTGTAGCTAACTATGATTTGAGTAGGTGTTTTGTCAACGGTTAACTGCACCTGGAGGGTCTCTTGTGAGTCATACTGTTTGACCAGCCTGGAAGTGTGTATGTCTTTGATAAATATTGAAACTCCACCTCCTTTGGCTTTGTAGCCCTCCATTTGGGGTCTAAAAGTGTAGTAGGACAAGATACCTGTTAAGGCTGGGTAGCTCTTCGTAACTTTGAACCAGAGTTTGATGACCTCACAAATGTCAACATCTTCCAGGGAAAAAAATTCTGAACTCTGTTTAGGTCGATTTAAAACAGGAGAACAGATACACACTTAAATATAACAGCAAAACAGTTCACACTCAGTTAATTAAACAGTTTTACAGTAAAACAGTGAAAAAATGCAGTGCAGATGTAATGCAAGTTAATAAAACAACACAGTTAATCAAATTAATTCTTGGTTAATCATTAATTCTTGGTTTTAATGTTTTAAAATGGTGACTATATATGGTCACGGCAATGTGAATTTCGACATTTTATAAATCCAATAATCTGAACTAGATCCCCATTTGCCACACAATTGACCATTCATTCCTTTGCTTCTCAGCCATTTTGCAAGTAGTGTGGTGACTGACTGCCATTTGGATTAGAAGCAGTCATCCCTTCAGGTTGAGGATTTTTGTGTCAACTATGTCTCCTGTGGCATGATGTCCTTTTTGCAGAAACAGGACTTGTGATTCAAGCCCCAACTGATGCCAAACAAATCAAGACACCAGACAGAGGTATTGGAGACCAAAGTACCTGACCTGCTGCAATAACAGACTCTTTGTTGACTGGTTAGCCCCATCATTCTCACATCCCATGACTATTTAGTTAGTGATAAGAGTGACAGATGACTAGTGGAAAGGTCATCATTCCTTCAGGATTTTGGTCCCTATCGCCTCTTCTGGTGGCTTAATAGGCTCAGTGCCAAGGTAAATCCTGTAATCTTAACACAGTGGCATGCAGAGGCTTCTATGCATTGACATAAGGCAGTGACATAAAATTAAAAAAAAAAAAATTGAAATAGTTAAGAAAAACAATGCACATGTGCAATTCACACAATCAGAAATGCAACTGAATACATGCTTAACATACAAAGAATGTTAATGTCCTGCATTCACAAGTAGAAAGAGTGACAAAGGATGCAGTAGACGTCAATCAAATATTAATGAGCTGTGCTTGAATTATTTAAAAAGATATTTGTACCACATGTTTGCATCCGTGTATGCTGTTTCTTTTGTTTGCAAAAGTAGAGACTCCTTGGGATGGAGTAAAGAGAAAACTATGGGTGAATTTCAGAGAAATGTGGTATGCAGATTATTATAGCATTTTGCAAAGTGATGCTAAGCATATAGTATTCCTGTTACAATTTGTAGGAGCTTAATTTTTTCAAAGGGAGAATCAGTGCTTTGTCCTAGTTTACAAATACAAATAAATAAGTGCATTTAGCTTATTCCTAAGTTTTTAGAGCAGTGACAGGGTGCATTTTTAATGGGAATTCTTTGAGTTTTAACTGAATTCTGTTAAGACGGCTGTATCTCTAATGTCTGGTAATATGGCCTCACATAGCTTGTGCCTTATAATAGGGAAACTGCAGCTGCTTTTTTTTGGACAGGAGTGTGCAAGATGAGACAGTGATCTGAGGTTATATACCCATAAATCTTCCAGCGAAGGAGATCTCACTTGCTTTTTTGAGTACTGAGCATTGATGTTCAGTTTTTGGCACTAGGGAGAATATCTGGCAAATTTTGCTGGAGGTTGTTTGTTGTTTGAAGTGTGGAGAGGTCCTTTTTTGATGCAACAGATATTATTTGGAGATTATACTCTTGTTGGGCAATAGGAATTCCTTTAGTGATGGCTTTTCTGCATGATGAGAATGAAAGGTGAACATTTATTGTACTCAGAAGAGGACTTACTGGCTTTCCCTTCTCATTTTCTAAATGTGAAGATGAAAGTTAAAGGGTGGCTCTAGCCAAAGACCAAGAGATTTAAAGGATAAAATGTTTTAGTGGTTATTCATGGTGCTTAAGTCTGGCCCTGTCAGAAGGCACTGATCATAATTTTTGATGGCTATGTTATCTGCATAGAGTTTTACACTGAGTAGGGAGATGTGGTGCTCTAAACACTGTGGTTAGGAGAATCAACCATTTCTACACAAAACAGATTCTGTTAGATGGTAAAGTAAATGTCATACAGTATTGATAACTGCAAACCTATATGAGATCAGTATGCTGAATGAGGAGGAACTGCACATGTGCAGCTAGGGTAGATATCAGTACGTTGAATGAGGAGGAACTGCAGATGTGTAGCTAGGGTAGATATCAGTACGCTGAATGAGGAGGAACTGCAGATGTGTAGCTAGGGTAGATATCAGTACGCTGAACAAGGAGGAACTGCAGATGTGTAGCTAGGGTAGATATCAGTAAGCTGAATGAGGAGGAACTGCAGATGTGTAGCTAGGGTAGATTGAGGGGTGGGTGAAAGGTGCTGGGGGTGTGATCGGCAGATCTTATTTTTTCATTAATTTACTCTTCTCACATGTCCTCTATGGGGCAATAGAGTGTGAGGGTATTAGGTTCATAGCTTCATAATTCATAGTAAATACCAGGCTATGAGTCTGTAGACTTTTTACAAGCCTAACCAATAACCAGAAGTTAGCATCAAATCCTGTTTCTTGCATGTATGCCCTGGTACTCCTCCTTAGGGAAGGGAGAAGCCCAGACTGGAGAATGGGCCTTTTTTCCCTCTCATTTAGAGTGTGTGATGCTAATATATTGGGATATAAGGAAGGTAGCAGCACAAGACTGGAGAAGGGACCTTTTTTTTTTGCCGTCACATTAAGACATGAGGTATAGCTTCTCCTTACAAAATGGAGGAGTGCCGGATTGGAGAAGGGTCTTTTTTTCATGTTTGTGTTGATAGGCCCTAGATCCGAAAGAAGCACGAAGTGCCAAATGAGACAGCTACAGCTCTGATAAAATGACATGCCTGATAGGAATTGGCACGCGATTGTAAGAATTATTTCCTTCTCTCCTGGTCTTGTGATTAGATAATATTATTACACATTTGGAAACAGTTAGTCATGCAATAAATAAGAAAAAAATACTCTTGCATAACTGAATAATACACATATTAAATAATATTATGATACTTATGGAAACAGTCATAAAATAAATAATAAAGAAAATACATTGAGTTTCTACATGACTGAAGAGTACAGGTCTAGATAGATTATCCTTGCTTTGTGATATACCCAACACAGCAGCAGTGTTAACAGCACTGGTAGCAGATGAAACAGGAAATAAAGCTTAACCAAAGATACAGAGTCATACATTGCTATAATGGTCAATAATTTATCAGAAAAATATTTTATTGTTATCTATCTGATGAAAATTTCTTTGCTATTGACAGTTTGTTATCACTGGTGAATGTCATTAACCTGCTACATTCTCTGTTTCATGTGATCAGTGAAATCATGAACACAATGAAAAGATGATAAATTGATATTTTAAGTTTAAATACCTTGCTATAGTTATGTTTTTTTGCAGAGAGAAAGAATTGTTAACCGCCCATCAAGTGCAAAAAGCATTTCATCTGACTCAACAGGTGAGATAAACAGTATTTTTTATTATTTTTTTATGTTGATTATTTTATTTGCCTGACAGAATAGGCATGTAAAAGCAGTATATTACTGATACTAAAATAGCAGATTTTTTAAAATTCAAACATAGAATGAGATTAAAAATGAAGTTGAGTGTGGCTGTGTGTCTGTTACTAACTGAGAATAATGTATTTGTATTTTATAAATTAAGAAATAAGATTACAGTGCAGATTCATGAATGCCTAGACAAAACGCTGCTATCATGTATGCATTATTGTGCACTCCACACATGATATCATGCTATTAACTATTAATTAAATGGTACTACACAAGGAAAAATGACAGAATAAGAAAATGAAAGCATACTTAGCTGAGTTACATGCTAATTAACCAATCCAACATTGAGAAGCTGTTAATGAATGTATAAAGTAATCGTGTACACTCAGTATAGCCATTTGTCTTGAAATCCAAAACTCCTTGCATACAGTCACAATTATAATTAAAAAAATGTTAGGGGTCCCCGCTGCCATCATTAACCTGTATGTGCAACAGGCATTAATTCAAGATGCTGCTGCCGGACCGCAGCCAAGAAGAAGTGTGTTTAGACTCTGTTTGACTAACTTACCATGGGCTGCATGATACAGAAATTGTACAGCAATACAGGGTGGTCAGGGAAATACTAGAGGAAATATGCAACCTCTGCCACCCTCAGATGAGGCTTCAGGGAATCATGGAGAGCCTATCCCAGTGGAAACAAAGGTATGTGTAGCTTTACATGTACTAGCTACCGGTACTTTCCAGAGAACTACAAGAGATACATTACGGGTGTCACAGGCCTCAGTTTCTAGAATATTACATCAGTTTCTAAATGCAATACTACAACATGCAAGGAATCATAGTTGTTTCCTATGAACCCCAGAGTACAGAGCAAGAACCATGCAGGAATTTTATGCAATAGAACACTTCCTTGAAGCTTTGGGGGCCACAGTTTGCAGACATATAGAAATAAAAGCCCTACCTGATGAACATGGAAGAAGGTACATTAACAGGAAAAGATCCCACTCTGTAAAATGTGAGGTTGTCTGTAATGCTCAAGAGATCATTAGTGTCTCGGCAGGTAACCCATGCAGCTTTCACATCTCACACATATGGCATACCTGTGAGCTGTATACAAGGTTTGCTAGGGGTGACTTTCCACAAGAGCATCTACTGTGGGATGCAAGTTATGCACTGGAACCTTGGCCCATGACACCTATGAGAAACTCGTACAACCCCACTGAGCAAGGATAGAGCAATGCCCAGGCTCAAACTAAGAATATCATAGAGCATGTATTTGACATGCTTAAATCAAGGTTCCAGTGTCTAAACTCATCAAGAGGTGCTGTACAGTATGACCCAACAGCCTCTGGCAAAATACTTAGTCTGTTCCTTGTTGCACATTATAGTTTTCAGGAAACAGCTTCAACAAGGACAGCTAGGGGCAGGCCCACAGGCAAGACCAACAGGTCCAGCAAATACACATAAGATGTCTGAGGGAGAACCACCAGCCACTGATGCTGCCAGCAGACATAGGCATGCACAATGTTCCATGGCTCTTGCTAGGAGGCAAAGGATAGCACACATGCTATCTACATGGAAACCTAAGAGTCTAAGCACATGCAAATATTAAAACTGATGCCTGCAAAACTGTATAGCCTTTACTTAACCACTTAATGGCTGTGTTCTGTTCGGATGAGACAGGTACAGTCTCCAAGGACACATCTTATAGCTGCAGCATTAGCAAGCAATGTATGGAACCTGTATGTTAAAAAAAGAGTTAATGATGAAGGAAGCAAGGTGCCAACCAAAACACAGAACCAACAAAAATAAAGCACCAGTCCTGTGAGGTAAAAATAATAATAAACCAAAGGTTGGAATGGACAGCCGTTTGTGTATGTGAATAAATGGCCATCCATTCCAACCTTTGGTTTATTATTATTTTTACCTCACAGGACTGGTGCTTTATTTTTGTTGGTTAAAAAAAAGAGTTATATACCCGATTACTTCCATATATATGTCCCTAAGCTGGAACATGTCCCTTGCGTACAGTAATATCTTATGACAGATGATTGCAATCTAAGCTATGGATGTTGCCTAATACTGTCCATCAAGGATTTCAGATGACCAATGTAAATAAACCAGTGAGCAGGCCAATGGCAGCATCATTTGCACAAATATAGTATTAAGTAATACGTACATGTTTACGTTGATTACATTACGAAGAGTACTAACAGAAATGCAATGAGAGTCAACAATTTCATAATCATTCAGTCACAAATGAGTACGAACGATAAATAAAAACATTTATTCTGCAATACATTTTCATTAAAGCAAGCTTCTCTATCAGCAAGTATTAGCTATTAACTCTGTGTATCAGACATATATGCAACCTGAATTCACAAAGAAATGTACAAAGGACAGGGTACAGTCATCACCACTTGCAAAGAGTGAGAGGATACAGGAGGGCAAGCTTGACAACAGAGAAGTGAGTATTTGCAAGTAAAAAAAAAATAAAGTATCCAATTTTCAGGGCCAGTAGCAAGATATGCATAGTAGTCAGCAGTACTGCTCAGATAATGTGTGTGTGTGTGTGTGTGTGTGTGTGTGTGTGTGTGTGTGTGTGTGTGTGTGTGTAGGTATGGAAAAGTTTTTGTTGAATCTGCGTGTGTCTCTGTGAGCACAGACAAGCACTGTGCTACCACTATGACATGGCACCTTGGACAGGTGTGAGCCATGCATAGTAGACTAATCAGTTCAGCATCATCACCCCCAATGATGAGAACTACCTTTGCCAGAAGTTGCACTGCTGGTTCTGTGGCCCTGTCTAGATGTCCGGTACTACCTGAACTTGAATGATGTCTGCTGGATGAGTTCTCATCACACTGCCACTACGGGAGCAAGTTGTTGCATAGCCAAGTCTACTAAAACTGGACAATGTAGTGCCTTTCTGGCCACATGAATGCCAACCTACCCCAGCAGATTATACAGACACTGCCCGAACCAGAATGTCATTCATCCTGTCTAAACAGTTACATACATGGTTCAGGAGTTTGGCATGCCAGAATGCACAATGTTTAGTACCATCTCTCCTGAGGTCTGGGTGGAACATGTCTGTTACTCCATGACAGTCCTAGACAAACATCATGTGGCAGCTACTAACACACCAACATCAGGAGAATGGTGGACATCAGGCCTCCTCCAGCCATCACTACCAACCCATATGTGTGTATGCTTTGCTCTCATGATGGTTATGGTGAGAGTCAGCCAGTTCTACAACTGGAGTAACCACACTAGTCTGATCAACTGTGTCATCCTCAAACTGTCCTAGGTCTGAAGTCTCTGTGTCATGGGTTAGCATAGGCATACTAACTGTATCTGAAATGGGGCAGGAGATGCTGGAACCACAACCTCAGTGTCAGGGTGACCCTCTGCTCCACTAGACAGCATCTCTTCATTGTCACCATTATCATCAGAGAATATTGATACCCTGATATGAGGCAGGAGGACTTCCACAGTACCACTGGCAAGGTCACATATAACAAGTCATCAACTCAACAAAGAGAGAAATAGAATATCAATTGATCAAACTTATGTTAAGTGAAATGTATTTATTTATTTATTTTGTTTATTTTATTTTATTTTACATTTGTTGACTGGTAATGTCTGGCTGAGCTGAAGCTCTTTTTCAGCAGAGGCCTGAGGAGAAAAGCTCCAGTACATACTTAATAACCATATGGTGCAAGTTAGAGGTTTAAAAAACAAGTGGAGAAAAAGCTTCAGTACATACATAGTAGAATGGTAGAGTCTCAAAAATATTTTACAAGTGGAATTACAGCAAATTGGTTTAGAAAAGTTAAAATAAAGCAGAAGTATAGTGGTTCAACAAATAATTAAAGGTAAAAATGCAAAAACAAATACATTATGTGAACATTTGCAGGAAGAAGTCTATTTGGAGAGGAGTTTAATGAGTGGGAAAGTGTGGAAGGAGAGTCAGACGAGGAGATGGAGAGTTTTCAAGGAGGGTTTGAGCACTGGCAGATCCACTTTTTGGTAAGATGTTCTTTTAGTGCCAGCTTAAACTTTTTGGGATGAGCCTGTGTTCGAATCTCATGAGGTAGCTTGTTCCATTCCATTGAGGGGTGGTAGCTGCATATATTTTGACCTCCTTTAGATTTGGGCTTATAAATTTTTAGAAGGTCTTGAGAAGAGCTACAGAGGTTTCTTGTGGGAGCACAATGGGAGATTATAGGGTGTAAGGCTGGCCAAAAGGATGGTTGATATAGGACTGCATGTATAGTTTGGAGCTGAGAGAGGAGGAGTTGAGACAGTTCTAGCCAGTTTAAGTATTTAAGTGAGAGACAGTGGTGAGATCTGTGGGGTTGTTGGGTTGCAAATCTAGCTATTTTGTGGTATGTAGTCTGAAATCTAGCAGTAAGTGTGGAATTTAGATTAGTAAAAATTTGGGAGCAGTATGTTAAGCAGGGAAGAAGGTAGGCATGTGTGAGCGTTGTTTGTGATTCCTGAGTAAGGAATTTATTTCTGTAAAGCAGTCCTAGCTTCTGGTGGGTTTTCCTAATGCAGTTATTTATGTGGAGATCAAATTTAAGCTGGTCATCAATAGTGATGCCTAGCAGTTTTGAGCTTAATTCAGGTATGATTGGGGTGTTATTGAGTGAATAGATGGTAAAGGAGGTCTTAATGTGATTTGCTGATTTAGGTGGGAAGAGTAGGAGTTTTGTTTTTTTAGGGTTAAGTATGAGTTGGTTATTGGAGATCCATGTTTCAACAGCATATTAAAGAATAAATGTGAATGCATTGAAAAAATAACTTTTCAGGTGAACATACTGTACATCAATCTTATGTACGTTAATAAGAATACAAAAGGTGTGCTTACCATTTGCAGTTGGTTGTGCAAACTGAAAACCAGATGTACGTCCATATAAGAAAGTGAGATGACACATGGGTGATAAGTATCACAATGCAAATGACACAAGAAACAAAAAACAATCCTCTTGACATACGCAGATAAGACACATCTCATGCCAAAGTTTACTGTCCAGTTGACTTCTCATCCTTCTCCCTCTCTCCCTCAGTGTCTCTTCTATCTCACCTTGCTGGCTATAAATATATATATATATATATATATATATATATATATATATATATATATATATATATAAAATATACATATAGATCTACATATGCATACATATAGGTGTCTGTCTATGGTCAAATGCATACAAAACTGAAATTTACTTTAACAAGATGAGAAAATTGCAATTTAAAAATCATGAATGTTTACAGTTTCAAAACTGGTAAAAATGAAAAAGCAACTGCGCATGTCAGTTACTACTATCAGCACATGAATGGTGATCACAGTATATTGATAAAAACACCTGTCCATTTAAGTACTGCATTTAACATAAAAATGTACCATTTTTAATGTCTTTTCAGCCCCTAGTACCCCCACAACTCCTGCAAATTTAATATACTAACTCTGAGATCGCACTGCAGTGGAGAAAAAGTTAAACTTATCAGTTCTCATTGCACTGCAATCTTCAGTCAAAGACATTTAAGAAGGTACATTTTTATGTTAAATGCAGTGCTTAAATGGAGCAGGTGTTTCTGGCAATACACTGTGATCTCTATTCACATGCTGCTAGTGGTGTTTGACATGTGCAGTTACTTTTTCGTTTTTACCAGTTTCAAAATTGAAAACATTTGTGATTTTCAAATTGCGATCTTCTCGTCTTGGTAAAGTAAATTTCGGTTTTGTACACATTTGATCTACTGAAGTAGATCCAATATCACACACACACACACACACATACACACACGGGTCTACTTTGAAAGACCGACACGCCAGTTCGCCGACACACAAATCACCGAGACCAGATAACCGACAACACACATAACCGACAACACAAAACACCGAACACCATTACACCGACACACCGAACGTAAACAACACATTACACTACATAGCATACCCTAAGGTCGACACTACACACTCACCCTACCTGCACCCTAACCCTAACTCACTTAACCCACCCTAACCCCTTCACCTACCTGCACCTAACCCTAACTCACTTAACCCACCCAAAACATAAAGCCCGTCACTATCTCTAAACCTAACTCACTTAACCCGTCCCTAAACTACAGTCCCTCACTATCACACACTTACCTTACTCGAACCCTAACTCAGACACTAACACACACTCACCTTTCCCGCAGCCTAACCCAAAATCCCACAATATCACACACTTACCTGACCGCTCCTAACTCCGTCACTGTCGCACACTTACCAAGTCGGGATCACACATTACCCTTGTCAGTCTTTCCGCTGTCGGCAAATCACCCTTTCGATAAACTTACCTGTCGGTCGTTTGGTCTTTGTTTTCCGCGTGTCGGGGAATCGTCGTTTCGGTCTTTTAAAGTAGACCCACACACACACACACACACACACACACACACACACTATATATATATATATATATATATATATATAAAATATATATATATATATATATATATATATATATATATATATATATATATATATCATATTTATATGTACATTGAGAATTAATTATATTGCATACCTGGTAATTCTGACTTTTTTAATTTCTTCAAATCAGTTGGGTTTCTAATACCATGATGGGAATTGTCCCCATTCCTAAGTTAAAGTACAATTAAAGTTCATGAAATTAGTATTGTTTCAGTCTTTGATGTTAGCCAGTAGTGCTTTTCCCAGCATCCACAATGTGCCCAGTAATGACTCCTTCTGCAATTTGTACAGTGTTACATGAACTGGTAACATATCTAAATACGATTGTAAATTCTTTTTTATCAGACCAGTTTCTTCTACTACTATTGGAAGTGTCTGAGAATCTTTCATCCACATGGCTCTCATTTCTGCCTGCAGATCAAGGTATTTTATGACTTTGTGACTCTCTGTATGCAAGACACTGTAGTGACTACGTGTGACGATTTCAATGAACAATGCTATTTTTGTCTTCTTTTCTTGGACCACTATATCTGGTTTTCCAGACTCTATCTTTTGAACTGTTGGTATTGGGTGATCTCGTGTTATATAAACTTCATCATGTTCTATGATTCTTTGTGGATCGTTTCCAGTGTTTTTCAGCTATTTTGCTACCATACTGTTTGCACAATATCCAGTGTAACAGTCTCGCCACATTATTATGCTTTTCAGTGTACAGACCCTCTGTCATTAGTGCGTCGCAACCAGCAACAAGGTGTGTGACTGTTTCCAATTCGGTTTTACAAAACCTACATACGTCTGTCTCTCCCGCATGTTCAATGGACTTTGTAAACCAGTGTGTACGTAGGCAACTATCTTGGGCTGCCAAAATTAACCTTTCATTTCTTGATGTGAATTTGCCTCTCCTTAACCATTCCTGCATTCATTCTTGATCAACATGAGGCTCTTCTAGAAGTTTTCTATACTTGCAACTATAGTTATGTTCTTTTCCACATTTCTTGCCTTTTCATTTGATCCTTCACCTTATATTCTTTCTTTTGTATTTTGGCACATTCAGTTGCTGCCTGTTTTTTATCTACTTCTGGTTTGATTTCCATTCCTGCTTGATGTTGATATGCTTCTTCTAAATTAGGCAGAGAAATCATCTTAGATTTATTCACCTCATGTTTCAAAACTTTCACTACATTTGGATCTTGTGAGGTCAGTAGATATGTGTGGAGTCCCACGATTGCAGATCTATACATGTAATCAATTTCAAGGAGGCCCATCCCTCCTTCGGAATGGGGAATATATAATCTTGGTATACACTGACTTTTATAAATCATTTGATAAGCATGGACCATCCTTCTTGTTTTAATATACAATCTATCCAATACTTTTTGGGGCCAGTCAATCACTCCAAAACTATAAGTTAGGACAGGAAGAGAAAATTGATTTATGGCTTGGATCTTGTTCCTAGATGTCAATGCTGTTTTCAGGATTAAGTTAAGTCTTCTAAAGTACTCCTTAGTAGCTTTATTTGCATTCATTCACATTTCATTGCTGATCCTTCATTAATTTCCAAGTATTTATACACTCCCTCTTTTATTTCACATTTTTGTTCCAAACTGTTTTCCTGGTGCTGCAGTTTCCCTTATTTAAAGGTTGCTTTTTTACATTTATCAAGCCCAAATAATATTCCAATATCATCTGAAAAAATGTTTTGACAACCTGCAGCTGTGCTTTCAGTTCCTCATCTGATGAGCTATACAGTGTTCCACTTCCAGGATAAAACTTTTAATGAAATGTCAGGTAGCACTCTTTAGAAACATTTTTATTAGTCAAGGAATGACTGATATACATATTTATGCCAACAGCTAATGAGAAAAATGTAGACAGCAAACTAATAGGTGTATTGTGAAATGCAATCCATCAGTAAAATTAAAATACAGCAATTTGCAGAAAACAGCAACATATCTTTACAGCAAGTCAGCTTTTAAACTCGAAATATGTTTTGAAAGAAAGGATCAGTATCAAGCTCTTTGGATACACACAGTCTCCTACTACTACTTTATAACTTCCTTACCTATACAATTACCTTTATATAGTGCAGATTCAGTCCTGAGAGTGTTGTGGATATGCAAATGAGGCGTGAACTCATTACTATTCTTGAAATCCACAATGTGCACTAAGTGCATGGCAGATAAACATGGTGTAAGGACCTTTGCATGCACATGCCTAGCAGTGCAAGTTTGAGCACTGAGAATTGTTACATGCTAAGGACTTGCAATTATGAATGATTAGCCTGATTGCAGGAACTATCACGGTTTCACAGCCACTCCTCTTTGATGTACACTTACTAAGTGTGTGTCAGGGAGAAGAGACTTACAAGAAAGGCTGTGAATATATTGACTGACTTAGAAGATCAACAATCCTAACATTTGTATGAATTATTTATGACCATACTTTGTGCCTCTGTGTAAAATCTGTTTGCAATTTTAAGAAAATACAGAACTCATTGAAACAGATATCAATGCACAAATCACATAGCAATATTTTTAGAGAAGCATAGATAAGGGGATGATGCTCACAAAATAAAGAAGAAAAGAACTGAAGGGTTGCACATTTTTATTTCGTATTGAGTTAGAAAAGATTAGCTTTATTCTTGGCCATATCTCAGTCATCCACATATCTAAGTGGAAATTACAAAGGACAACTTTGAGAACTCAGTTCTGTTGCACCCATAATGTCAATTGATGCTATGTCACATATTAATTATATGTGACCTACTTTTTGTTCTTTTCAGTATATGTATGTATCTGTGGCAAATACTGACAATCTTAAGTGCATGTTGTGAATACCCTGGTGTGATGTGATTCAAATCCAGAGAGAGTGCTGTGTGTGGAGCATGTGTTCATGTTGCAAGACAGCAAATGTGAGGAAACACCAGAAACTTACATTCTAACTACTTGTTTCATAATGTTTCCTTTACTTCTCTCTTCATCCTTTGTGCATGGTTTGGCACTGCACACTATTGACTGCCAACAGTCCCTAGCAGTAAACATCATTTCACTTCATAAGGAAAAAAGTGAAACATTTAGTCTGGGCTGCCTTCTGCAGAGGAAACAAACCTGGCACTGGTGTGTGGCTGTCAGCACTCTGGATAGTACTCAGTGAACAAATTCTGTCAGCTAACTATCTCTATGACACAAACTATAAGTGACGTGAGCTTACAGGAAAAGGCTGCACAATGCAGGGTTCATATCCAGTTTACAGATATTTTTATAACTGTATGCAGAATAAATATTGGCATGTAATGTTGTATATGAAATGAACAGGCTAAAGTCTATGATACATGATAAAAATCATACCTTTAGTACCTGTAAAGTGATGTTATTAATGTGTTAATGCTGTAAACTAACCTCTTCTCATTATTAACACCAATGCATGCTATGGATGCTGTCACACATGACAGTTTTTAGAATGTGCTGATACAAAAGCAGTTATATTTGAAGTGTGGACTAATGTGTTTTAAATGCTGGGAACATATCATATCTCACAGGTATTCATCATGACAGTTATTCAATATATTGTAAACCTTGATGTCATGAGTAATTGTATGTACTGTATCAATAATGACCTCCTGTCATTCTCTGTGTCCCTTTTCAAGATAATTGCCATTGCATAAAATCCTGATGATGCATAACCTAAAAGCCACTTGTGATGGCACAAGCAAATGTGAAAAGGATAACTGTGTCATACTAATGCTATAACTGCTGTTTTCCTTGCTACATATATCAATTATGTCTGTTACTGTGCACTACAAGGTACATTTATTTTTTATTATAATGCATTTTGCATTTGCACTCCACTTGGAAGTGTCATATGGAAAAAGTGAAAATTTTGATTTGGGCTGAGTTCTGTAGTATAAACAAGCCTGGTGCCAGTGCACTGCCATCAACACTCTGGATCACACTCAGTGAAGAAATGCAGTTGTAAGATAACTTCCCCTGTAGCACAAGGTGTAAGTGTATTGAGTTTAGTGAAGAGGACAGCTGATGTAGGGTGCAAATCCAGTTTACTTATAATTTTACAGGAAGGGTATGAATACATACTGGCATACATTTTGTTATATTTATATGTTGTTGTTTAAAACTATTTTCAGTGTTGCTAACAACATGTGAGCATTGTCTGCCACTTTCCCATTATTTGGCAGTTACCTAAAGTCCTGATAATGCATGCCATAAATTAAAGTTCTGGTGTGGCAAAGAGATGTGCACAGGATGTAATGCACTTCTTGATTTGGTCTTTGCTAACTACAGCATTTGATTGATTTAATTTTCTTTTAAGTTTTTCTCTGTTTTTTATAATGTATTTTGCATTTGCACTGCACTTGGCAGAGTACAAACATGGCTCACTTCCTAAGGAAAAAAGCAAAAAATGTAATTAGGGTTCCCTTTGGTAGCGCAAACATGCCTGGCACTGGTGACCAGGCCGTAAGCACTCTGAATACTACTCAGTGAAGAAAATGCAGATGTTATGCAACTTTTTCTGTGGCATAAGATATTTATGTATTTATTTATTTATTTACTAATTTATTTAACATTTGTTGACCGGATTGGTCCAATTGGGACAGAGCCCTTTTTTAGTGGAGACCCAGGGAGAAAAGCTCCACAGTAAATACATACAATTAAGTTGATTTAGTACAAAGATAATAATAATAATACAAAATGTATTATAAGTGTATTGAACTTAGAAAAAGAGGACAGCTGATGCAAGGTTCAGATCCAGTATACTGATAATTTTGCAGAGTAGTTCATTATGCCATAAGGTATAAGTGTATTGAGCTTAGAAAAAGAGGACAACTGTGCAGGATTCAAATCCAGTATAATGATAATTTTACAAAGTGGTTCATTATGCCATAAGTTATAAGTGTATTGAGGTTAGAAAAAGAGGACAGCTGATGCAGGGTTCAAATCCAGTATAATGGTAATTTTACAGAGTGGTTCATTATACCATTTGTCACACAATATTTTGATGAGGAATACAACAATAAATGCAAACCAGTACCATAACTATGTGTATTGTAACAAATATATAATTACTATTCGGTATAGAATCCCAATATAATGCATGTCAATTATGTTAAACATGACAGTTATGATATATAGTTTAGAATGCACATGCATAGGTATGATGTGTGCAATATTTTTTTATCATTCTGAGTTTTCACGTATCATATTCATGTGTTTATGATGGTATATCTTATGAAGTATATATGTATGTACCTATGTAACCTAACCCAAAATGTATTATTCAGGCTATGCATCTGCATACATCTGAAATGTATTTATAAACACAAATACTAAATTTTACATAGACATGCAGCCCCATGACTAAGAAAAGTCATAGCCATACAGACATCTCTGAAGTATATCTCCATTCATTCTTAAATTAGTCTACCTCTAATTGCCATGCTAAAAAATAAGATCTACTGTGGCACAAACTGGTTGCTGTAGAATCCCAATATAATGTGTGCGAATTATAATAAACATGACAATGATGATATTTAATTTAAAATGCGCATGTGCATATGATGTGCATAATATTTTTGTTATAATTCTGAGTTTTTACATATTGCAAGTATGTGTATATGATGGTATGTCTTGTGAAGTATGTATGTAACCTAATCCAAAGTGCATGACTCATTTTACACTACATACATTTGAAACATATTTACAAATATAAATATCTCCTTTGACATGGAAGTGCAGTCTCATGACTAAGTAAAGTCACAGACAGACATAAAGGCATCTCAGAAGTATATCTCAATTCATTCTTACATTAGTATACCTCTAGTTACAATGCCAGTGAGTAAGAGCTCTTGTGGCATTGACAGTTAATAAGTAAAGTTTAAAATTTTATCCTTTTTATTTCTCATGGGTTCAATTCCCAGGTGGTACTACTTAATCTTACTAGTGTATATGTCCCATTAGGCCAATATGCCACAAGTCATACCATTTTTCCTCTAATGAACCATGATTATAGCAAACACCGTAAAGCATTTCATTGTTTAACATTGGAACGTGTCACTAGTTTGAGCATCACACATGGCCAGATCTCACTGTCATACTTCACACCTTCTGTGATTTTTTGATATAATCAATACCAATGTGTCTGCCAGGCCATTGCTGTGCTTTCAGTTGTGCAAATGCAGCTGTCATGACTGTGCATCTTTGAGCACAAACTGTTAAATACAAAGTCTGAATTGGGAACCAGTTCAGACACATACTTCTATTTTAATTTCTGCAGACATATCTAGCAGTGGTAGGACTGGTGTTCAATTCAGAGCATAAAGGTGGATTGTTGAGGAATCTAGAATTGTTTGGCTCTCCTTGTGATGCATTACAGCCAGAGGCTGCTGCTGGGGGATTATTCTGGGTTTCAGTATAAGGCTGAGGCTTGTAATAGCTTGGCCAAGGCTGTCCCCAGTGCAACTACAATCCCACATAACTGAGGAGAAATGTTGTCACCACCATAGTGACATGAAGAGGCACATATGGGATCTCCCGAGATGATGGGAGGATGAATTTAAAACTGTAAACAATTGTGTAAGTATACTGACCCATCCCCAGTCTATGATATAGCATTGATTAGCTAGCCATCAGAGTTATTTATTATGCTTTCATATATACTTTTTCTATTCTGTACTGTACAATTGCAGAAGAGATAGCAGAAAACTGTGATATGCATCAGGAGAGACTAACTCACTTCAGAGAGCCATAGGGGAAGTATGCATCAGGTCTGTATACAGGCCAGAGAAGTATTTTTAGTCCATCACTATATGTCATGTTGAGCAGGTATAAGTTAACTTTTATATCAAGTGTATATGCCTGCTCTAATAGCTCATGCTTATTGCATTACGCAATGAGTACATCAACTTAATTGTGTGTGGTTTCAGTACCCAGAAACAGATATTCAATTTATATACCTGAGAGTGTTTATAACTTATTAACTGCAGTGTTACATGACATTAATAATTAATTTTTTGCAAATGCAGTTATTCACTTTAAAAGCATATATCTGATATGGCATAGTCAACTGTATGATTCTGCTCGGCATATTATAGCTTTGTGATTGATTGATTTTTTTATGACACATTAATGCTTCTCTGTCATATCTAGTTGTGACAAAGGTGTACATATTTATTTGTCATATTGGTTTATGTCTTGAAATAAAAAAAAAAGTAATGTGACATGCCATTGTTCTAATTCTCTTCTTTTTACTCTCCCCACCCTCTCCTTATAAATATATATATATATATATATATATATATATATATATATATATATATACTCATACACATTTATTTTTGTTTCATTTATATATATATATATATATATATATATATATATATATATATATATATATATATATATATATATATACACATTTATTTTTTTTTTTTATATATATATATATATATATATATATATATATATATATATATATATATATATATATATATATACACATGCACATTGATGCTGAAAATAATGACCATCTGCACAGGGAGCTAGACTGACCACAGCAATTCAGTCCTCCATACCTCCACAGGTGACTGCAGTGGAACAAACACAGGTAGCACAGACCCGAGCTCATCTTGGTCACAACCTGTCAGCATTGCTTCCACAACTCCTGCCCTACCTGTTCCACCTAACTCAGGTAGCTCTGCATGTCTGATGATGCAGTAGAAGCCTCCAGGAGCAGTAGTAGTGGAGGTGACGATTTTGTCATCTGTCAGCAACTGACATGGCTAGTGGAGGGCACAATGGAAAGTGGCCTCAGTACCTCAATTGACAGGGTTGAAAAGTCCTACATCATATTGCCTGAACAAACCATGTCCAATACTGACCCAGGCAACTGACACAGGAGACAATGATGACAGTTCTGAGGATGAGGACTAGATTATCAATCTTCTCTGTCTGGACATGGATGCACCTGTCCCTAATCATAGTGTCCCTCCACCTTTTGTGTCAATCATCAGTACTGCCTGTCTTGTATGTCCTATATGTCTGTGTCTGCTACATAACCTACTCCACATACCTGAACCTCTCATTCCTACCTGAACATTCCTCTCTCTTTGAAGAAGAAAAATGGACATCCCTCCCCCCAAAAAAAATAATACTCCATAAATAGATCTACACTTTGTTTGCCTATGTGTCATCCTGACTCTTGATTTCGTCCAATTGGCCATATTACACTATTCTGTTTTTTTCACCCACCCCTGATGTAGAGATTCTCCAAAGTCAAGAAATTCTGTGTGCAATTTTGAATTTATATTGTGGAGAAATGGATAGCTATGGTGCTGCCCCACCACCATCCTGCAATTTCCTATATTTATTCTTCTGTGTCCTACCCTCTGCTTACCCCACTTTTCACAGCTATCCTATCAACCCCTTTTATCACACATTTAATGTGGTCAAAAAAATTAATTCACACTCAACACACATAGCCAGAAATGGCCCATCAAGAAGCCTTCATTTTTTTTCCTCAGCATTTGCCATATTGCACCACTACTGAGTGACGATGAAGGGTGTATCATGTCCTAAGACAAAAACTGGACAGTTTTTGTCATTGTCCACAGTATTCTGGTTACTTTTGTACAAATATGCTTAAATCCTCTGCACTATAGAAATACTCAGTAAAAGCACTACTTTGAAAAAGTTGCTCTAACAGTTCTTAGGCTGCTGGGTGTAATGGACTAGAATGTCTCATGGGTGTGTTGAGATTATTCTGTTTGTAGACTGATTTCTTTGTATAGTATTAGGGATTCATTTACGGCTGTATGTCAAATTATTATTTCTTGTCATTTTACATTCCTATCAAATGTTTAACTGCAAATGTCAGTATTTATCTCCAGTTACAATATTTCATGAACTTAGCATTTGAATAGTGCAGCAAGAAAGTATTTGCAAAAACATTCCATCTCCAACAAGGAGACTTAGTAAACAACCCTTATCCTGATTATGACTTAATCTTGTTTACACTGTTCTGTCTTTCCTTGCTCCCTGTAGTAGGCATTGCATTGTACAGAGCATCACTGAGTAATAATGAAGAAACACCTAAGAGTAACACACCATAAAGATGGCCCTTAATTTTCCATAACAAAACTCTCTGTGTTTCTTTCTCCACAACTTGTCTTTCTTCAGCTTGTCTGCTTCAGTAAGTTGTCACTGTCATTTCAATTGTGTGATTTAAACTGCATGAATTAGGAGTTCCTTTAAGGTGTGCTGAGATGTATATACTGATTTTTGTATACTTTCAAGGGTTCTTATCCAGAATTATGTCACACTGTTATTAATTGTTATTAGAGTATTTTGTGTGTTGCTGTTGCCTCCATGTTGGTGTTAGTCACCACTACATTGTTTCTGTCATGTTCTCCTTGCTACCTACCTCCCTCTTCCCTTCTCTATGTCTCTACCCCCCATTTGTGTCATCAGTCTGTCTCCACAGCATCTGTGCAATGCCTGTCACCAAGCAGCAGAGGTACCTTAAGGGAAAAGGAAGTTCACAGCTCTTGGTAAAATATTTTCAGTGTTTGCCTTTGGATGCATTACTCTGGTGCTCTTCATGTTAGTGGGCTTAGTCTCATTGTGCTGTCAAACAGGCTAAAGAGTTGCATGTACACCATATAGGATGTTCTAGTTGCAAATATTGTTAGGAGGCATTTTGCACTGCATCGTGTGTTATGCTGCTGGCTGCAGTGTACACCTTATATTCATCCTTGCCTCATTATTTTGTGACTGTCCCTTCAAACTAATAAAAGTAAGGTTGATTATCTCTCAGTCATGGTTGCACTGTTCATCTCCTGCTTGCAACCTTTTGGAAGCACTTGATTGTACATAGGAAGACAGAGTACCTATCAGGAAGACCATAACAGTAACACACCCCAAAGATGTTAAAAAAATGGCCCATATAAAAGACATTCTTTGTATGTCTCTATCCATGTCTCTATGTATCTGTTCCCACTTCTATATCATCACTTTTTAGTGTTTCATATTTATTATGCTATTAGATGTAATGTACATGTTATTGGATTTTATGATTGTCATGAGTGCAGTAAAGATCAATGTAATGCTTTCTCCTTTGATTCAATCTCTTGTCATATCTGAACTTTGTCAAGTAGGAGTTCCTATGCTGTGTAGCTAGATAATACTCATCTCTGTAGATTTGTTTTACAATATTGTCATGGTTTGAATACAGATATTTGCCAAAGTGTTTTTTCATGTTTTGTAAGACTACTTTCTGTACAAGTGTTAGCCACACATTTTTTAAAATACTATTATCTTGCCGCTGTATTAATACGCCTGCTCCCAATTGGGAACATTGTCTTGTACTGATCTTGCCTGAATAGTTATGATGCCAAACTAAAGAGAAACACAACACAAATATGTGCAGAAATGAACTATAAGCTGAACTCTACTGTCTGTATGTGCCTTTCCTAAGAGGACTACTATTACTTTTCCTGTGGCATGAGGAAATAGGACAATGTTTTGAATGCTGTTGTCTTAGTAAGGCATGTTTTCTAATCCATGATTATCCACATATTGTGCGTGACTGCCATTTTCATATCACAGTGATGACTGCATTATGCATCACATGTGTTTGGGTATAGGCAATCTTGTGTGACAAATCCTCTCCTTCCCTATCCATCAACCTCCACAACTTCACTCAGACTACCCTCTCTATCACCCGGCCTAAGAAAACTAATCCCCCTGGATCCACCTTAGACTGGATCCTAGTCTCCAATCCTAATAAAATAACCAACTCCGGCACTACTCCTGATACCATTAGAAACCATCTGCTAGTCTTCATTCATCATTCCACTAACTCTTCTCCATACCATCATCAATATATCCTTACTCACAACCTTTGCAACTTCCACCCTACTACTTTCTCAAATATATTAAAACAAATGAACTGGCATATTTTAGACACCCTTCCCCTCAATAAAGCTATATACTACTTCAACTCTGTCTTCCTTGACACTTTAAACTCCATAGCCCCCCTTAGAAACAAAAGAATCAAAACTAACACAGTTTCCTGGCTCTCCAAAGAGACCAAACAAATTATGCACCAAAGGGACAAACTGTGGAAACTTCACCAAAAAATAATCTACCTAATACCTTGCTTCATTATAAACAGCTCCATAATTTCAGAAAAAAAGCTAATCAACAAGGACAAAAAAAACTACTATACTAAGCTCCAGTCAAATAACTATAACAACCCTAAACAATTCTGGAAGACAATAAACTCGCTTCTCCAGCCAGGCTCAAAAACAAATCCCCGTCCCAACCCAAATAAAACTGACATTGAACTAGGCTCTGAATTCAATTCCTTTTTCATCAAAACCATTTCTTCCCTCACAATATCTTTTCTCAACAATAACCCAGCTACCCTTCACCCTACCCCCCCAAACCCACCAAATAACCTTCCTCCTTTGTTCGAGCTTAAATCTGTCTCCACAACTCTCATAAAAACTCCTATCCAAACTTGAGCCCTGCTCTAATGCACCCGACAACATTCCATTAACCTATCTAAAACACGCCCCAGATGGCATTGTCCTCCCAATCAGTATCATAATAAAAAGATCAATAAAAGAATCCTATGTCCCCAAACTCTGGCACTCAGCCATCATTCTCCCTCTCCATAAGGGAGGGAAAAATACCGGTATCTCAAATTTCCGCCCCATTGCCTTACTCTCCCCTATTTCTAAAATCCTTGAAAAGTGCATCCACCTCCAACTTATGCCATTCCTGAACCATAATAATCTCCTCACACCTACTCAGCATGGCTTACACCCTGGCCACAGCACCATAACTGCCCTAATTTCTTTCTTATATACTGTCAACCAAGCCCGTGATTCAGGGCAGCTAGTTTCTACTGTTCTTTTTGATCTGTCCAAGGCATTTGACACTATCTCCCACAACCATCTTCTCTATCATATTTCTAACCTTCACATCTCACTTAAAACACTATCCTGGTTCTCCAGCTACCTATCAGACAGATCTCAGGCTGTCAAATGGAAAAACTCCATATCTTACTACTTACCCACCCCTACTGGTGTCCCACAGGGATCCATCCTCGGAACTATGCTATTCAAAATCTTCATCAATAACGTTCACACTGCTATTCCTGATACCAAAATCATTCAATACGTGAATAACTCAACCTTAGTCTGCTCTGCCAGTAACCTCCAAGAACTGATGTCAAAAACCCAAACTGCTTTCTCAGAAACTGAAAACTGGATGCACCAAAACCACCTATCTCTTAATGCAAGCAAATCCAAAATTTTACTATTCCCACCCTCTAAGAACTATTCCTTCAATAAAAATGACTTCAAAATTCTTAGCCAAACCAACTCACCTATAGAGGTCATCCCCTCCGCTAAACTGCTAGGTATAATAGTTGATAAACACTTAAAGTTTGATATACATGTACAACAAAACATTAAAAAAGCCACCAAAAGCTAGGTATGTTATATAGAAACAATCACTTTCTCTCCAACTCAACAAGACACACTCTAGCCTCTTCTTTTCTCCTTCCTTCCTTAATATAGGGTGCTCCTCTACTAACCGACATGTCCTCCATTTCCTCCAAATTAGAAAGCTGCTACAATAAAATCTCTAAATTTCCCTCCAAATCCAAAATTTCCACTCACAACTGCCTCACCCTACAATCCCTGAACTGGCTAGAACTACCAGACCACCTAGATTACCTACAATTCTCTCTAGCACATACACTCATATTTCAGCCTACAAAATGCCCCACTCTAACTAACATCCTTCCCCCCATATTCCCAACAGAACCCTTAGATCTGAACATCAGAACTTAATAGCTGTCCATAAACCCAAACATCCTGCTGGCCAACTGCTCCTCTTCTATGCTCTAGGCAAAAAATGGAATTCCCTTCCTCAATCATTAAGAACCAGCCCAAACTATGAACATTTCAAGGCCCAGCTTTTCACACATCTGTCTACTAAACGGAAATGCTCCTGCCTCCTCCCTACATGAGCTTTGATCACTTCAAGCCACATGAGTCTCCCCCTGCTGGCACATTAGCCCTCTATACCTCCCTCAGGCACTTTCTTTCAACTCTATCAAATCTCCCTGCAATCCCCCACTGCTTTATCTCTCTCCTTACTTCTTCCACTCCCAGAGCTATATTTGCCAAACAACACATGTAAATATTGTAAATATAGAGTACTTATTTCTACTCAAATTGTGCACGTAAAGCATATTTCACTATCTTTTGTGGATCTAAACGAATCAAGTCAAACATCAGTACAACCTTAACACTTACTTTCAGTGAATTTCTGCTTCCTATACTCAGTGAAAAAGCTTAATTTTAATCTGGTCTACAGAATTGTTATCTGGTACAAGGTTGTATTTCTTGTAATCATATTTGTAAACTACTAATGCATTCTCATACCTTGCTTGCATTTCTTGTAAATCCTGTATGTATTTTTTTTCTTTCAAATTTAGTATGTAAACTGTTTTTCCATGTGTATGTAAACTTTTTTTCCTTGCAAATTTAGTATGTAAACTGTTTTTCAATGCATTCTTGGAGCTTTTCTCCCAGGGCCTCCACTGAATATGGGCCAGGCTGACCCAGTGGACTTCCCTGGTAATAAAACTGGAAATAAATAAATATATAACAATATTTTTTTAAAGAAATTGGAGGCATACATATCTCTTGCAGCAGTGATGTGATGTAACATCTTCAAATACCCAAATATCTCACAAATTTAGCAACACTTGCACAGTGGTGCATTCATTGTTCATAATATCACTGACGAACTGTAGCCATTGTGTGTCCTGATGCTGTTATGCATTAGGGACATCCACAGTTGCTGTAATGTCTACAGTTACAGTGGGAGAAGCCTTTCCATCTCATTCATCTCATGTGAATTGTTTGCAGCACAATTATATGATATAATGACTTTACATATGTGGAATCTTACAACTGTGTTAAGACTTTCACTGTGGTACGTCATTTATTTATACACATGCTGTTAGTCAGTGGACTTAAATAGCTTGCAGTTCAATTCCAGCAACAGTCAACGTTATATGAATGTATTGACATTACACAAACAACACTGCATGAAGTTATTATTTTTTTACTTTGGACAAAGAAATAGAAATTCATTTTGTAATTTTCTGGCAGTTAAACAGTTGTTATGTGAATGTCATGGTGTGAGTGCTCCTGTGGCACATGCATTCAGTAATAGCATATCTACACAGATATAGGGTGGTTTAGTTCTGGAACACTGTGTATACAAAACAACAGAGACAGTTTCTTTGGCTAAGAAACATTGATCTTGCACTGCTCTTAGGTGTGTTAACATTAACATAGTTTTGCTTGTCATCATTCTGATAAATAATATTAAGCAAATTATTATCAAATGTCCTTTCTTAGTTCACATCTTAATTTCAGTTATTTGTGACCAGATCCATTGCTATCTCCTATAGCAGTTGCAGTTAATACACAGCTCTGTAGAGAGCATAATATGATAGGCAGGGGGTTGAATTAATCTGGAAATGGCTGTCAGATAACTGTGTGGCCAAGGCAAAGAAAGTATTTATGGCACAGTCAGAGGGCCACATTTTTAAGGCATCACCCTTCAAGTTGGGGATCTGTACCAATTACAGCAGGGAATTGCTGTAAGCCCTTCAAGTGGGCTCATCATGACACACACAATATGTTTATTTATGTGGTGTCAAATGTTGATACATAGCTTTCTGATATCTGTCCTGTCATGTGTTTAATCCGGCAAGATACAAACGCTGAGCATATCATTGAGCACTCACAGACATTACTTCATTTCCAAATAATAAGGCTGTGTATTCCATGTCTTCATCCAAACATTTATGTATTACTATAATTCTTTTCTTCACACTGCAGAGCCTTACAGCTCATGAGGGCTTGCATAACATTTCTTATTGTATGGCATGATGCAAGATCTTCATAAAGTATTACTGGGCCTCTGTGTTTGTGTTGTTAACATGCTGTTATGGCAGCTGTTGTTTTTTGTCTTTCGGCTTTTCCTGGTTAGGGGTCGCCACAGCAGAACTCCGGCCCACTAATGATGGGCAGTTGTTTTTTTTTTTATGGTGTCAAGTTGCCAGCCCGACGCCCAACCTTCAATGAAGGCACGCCCATTCAATGCATGTCTTTCGAATGCCCACTCGACCGCGGGAAGGACATGCAGACTCCACACAGAAGGCACTCCCAACCCAAGCCGAGAATCGAACAGGAGAACCTCTTGCTGTAAGGCAACAATGCTACTGCTGCACCACCGTGAAAGTATATGCTGCTGTTCACTCTAATTTCTTGTGAGCATGCCCAGTATAATCATGTAGTAGTAGCATGTAGTAGATGCACTCCATTTACAAACAGAGACCCTGAACTACCAAAATGTCATCAGATCTGTGTTGTCATCTGTCACTTGTGTATTTTGAGTGTTATTATATTACTGTTTAGGATGTACATGAATATGCAACAGGTGCTTTTCTAATACATGTTACAAGGTGACATACCCCCTTTCTATGGTTGCCAAATGACAATTAATGACAAAACATGCCCCTTTCTGATAAACATGACAAAACAGCTGCAGGGCTCATTTCTTCTTGTTTATATGTGATGAAGTGGAGAATAGAGCAGGACTGTTGGTTATCACACATACATTCCCTGTATAGACATGCCATATTCAATAACTGCAGTATGTGCAAATACCCCATAATGTTTCCACTGGCCTTGTTAACTGCTATCTCAACTCAGCACATTATCAACATTAACATTACATTTACTCCCCTTTGTTACACTCTTTTGCTTTGTGTCCCTTTCACATCCTTTGTTAGCATGTCCATTTTTTACTTAATGTGCATGGGTCAAGAATTGTGAACAGGATTAATAATTATTGCATAAAAGTATTTCTGTTTAAAATGTTTCTTTGTGACCTAAGCACACTTGACAGCATTATCTGAGTAAATGTTCCCCAGTTACCCTTCCCCTTACTTATTGCTGCGCTGTTATTATTGTATTCTGCATACATTCTCTCTCTGTAACACCCCCCTGCATCTTAATTCATTTAATCAGTTTGCCTTTACTTTGTATAAGCTGTCTTCTCATGCTTGCATAATAGGTATGCCAACAGGCAGCCATTTTGTTCACATTGTGTGCTCATGTTTCCCTACTCCTTTTCATGGCCGCTGACACGTGCTAGCCAAGGAAAGGTGCTTATGAACATGTAAGCACACTGAGCAGCACGCATATTTAATGAGTGCTGCTGCTTGTCGCTTTAATGGCTTACATCTTGTAGGCACTGCACGAAGCCTATACAATTGTTAATGAATCCCAAGGTATAACTGAATATTAGCTGTTTACTTATTTTTAAACAACAGGTGATATGCCTTGTTTTCCTGATGAGTTTCTGAGTGCCTTTTTTTAAAAAATTAACAAAAATGCATCCTCATGTGACAGATATTTAATCACATGTAACATTATCCACTTACATAACAGTATTAGCACTGAGATGGAAAGAACCAGTTTGGGTCTGAACTTCGGCAAGACCTTCAACAAAGTACGGCGTCTGGTGAAGAAATTAAAAAGACATGGTTAAGGGTCATAAAGTGGTATAATGAGTTTGAAACTGGATTTATGGCTAGAATCAGAAAGTAGAGGACAACTTATCCAAAAGCCAGTGTCGCACTATAGAGTTTGGTGTAAGAGAAATAGAAGGTTATGATCAGGTCTCTGATCATAACCACATTATTATGTGTTTGAAACATGGGTGGAAAGAAATTCACCTCAAGAATCAAGCTTAAGACATGAATCTCGGCGTCCGTGTTAACAACACATAATAAAAAGTTATTAACAGTGAGACCCGATCATAACTCTCTGCTGTAGTTCTACCTGTAACAAAAAAAGCTGAAGTGTTTCACTGGGTGTGAAAGCCAGTAAAGCACTTAGTGAGTGCTATCACATAGACAGCAAGTAAGGAAAAAATCAAGAACAGTTGTTTTAATACTGTCCTAATGTAAATAAGTTACTTACATGGACACAGGAAATATATTCAGGAACCATTGAGAGTGAATGAATGTACCTTCCCCTATATCCACCTGCACCTGTAACAGTGCTTAGGGGTGTGTAACATTTACTATATACCTTTGAAAGTGATGTTACAGCTTGGTTGTGCACTACAGAAGTGAGTAACAGGTTTACCTTTTTTTCCACTTTTGGAGCATAATAATGGTGTTCCAGGCACTACAATACAGTTTCATACAACGGTATCAGATATAAAAATGAATTTGGGGAACAAGATTAGCCTGTTTTCTAGTGACACCAAGACTGTTGTGGTCTCATATGCTGGAGTATGCCACCAGCCAGCCCTGATAAGGTTTACAAAGTAAGCAGATAAATAGTGGTCTGAGTTTGAAGTAAACAAAATGCAAAGTGGTGCATTTAATTATGAAATCTTTAGAAAATATAAATGCTAGGAAGACACCTTTGGTGAGCAAAATAGGGATTATAATTACTGTTACAATAAAATATACCAAGCAGTATGGAAACAAAATGGCTGAAGGTCAAAAAGTGATTGAGCTAAGCCAATGAATTAAGTTTCATTCATTCATTTTCTAATATCTGCATGTATCTTGTTCAGAGGCAAGGGAGAAACAAAGTATTTTGCAGTAATCAAGTGAACATCACTGTACCTCACTTTTAAATCCAAAATGGATATGAACAACCTCCCATGCTACAGTTTCATTTAGTATGCAAATCGAGTAGCAAGTTAACAAATTACTAGCACATTTAATAACTATAAAATCTCTAGCTGACTATCTGTATAAGCCAGATGTGTTATAGCTATAAATGTTCTGCTCCCTAGATTAGAATACAGCTTCCCTGCTAAGAATACCTCATTAGTTCAATATGCAGAAAGCACAATTCTCAAATTTATTAATTTAACTAACAACAGACTGCATCACCACATTACCCTATAAAAAATTAATAGCCTTCCTGTTTCAGCTAGGTCATCTCCACTTTGCAACACTCCTATATTCAAAAAAATTTCACTAAAATACTGTCTTCCACTTTTAAACAAGCTGATTATGGGAAATCAAGGGTACTCCCTCAGAAACACTGACTTCAAACAGTCAATCAGGCCACCTTTCACTGTAGCAAACTGCAGAAGGGCATTTTCTAAAAGAGTTACTCCCATCTAGAACTGCATCCCCAAAAGCATTAGCAAAACTGATTAAGGTTACATGTTCAGAAATTGTTTATGTCTTACCTTTTGATGAAAGTAAATGCAATTGCTTTAGAGGAAAATGCTTACATCTGCAAACTATGATACACCATTCAGACATGCTGCCTTATCATAAGCTCACTTGCACAAGAAAGGGGTATTAGGGCATGAGAGACAGACACAGGTCTCTCTAATAGTTTGTTTTCTTACCAGGTGTACATATTACTTGGTATGCATCACTTTAGATATGTATGTAAGTTAACCATCATGTCTGCACTTTGCCTAGTTAATGTTTTCCTGTCATTGCTCATATTGATTAATCTTCACCTTTTCACCGTCATGTTTATATACAATTGCACTTTACAGAATATTCACCATTTGCCTTTTTGTGTGTCTTAGATGTGATTGCAGTTTTATTGAATATTCACTGACTTTATGGCTCAGGCCATTGCTGAAAAACAGTCATATGGTCAGATCACTTATCCAGTTAATAAATTTTAGATACATACTGTGATGACCCACCACTGGACCAGTAATCAAGGAGCCTCAATCCTCACCACTAGTACCTGTGAGGGGGGTGTTCTTTGGGAGGATGATAGGTACACACACAGTATTTCCAGATTTAGCTCTCTGCATCAAGTGCAAGTTCCCTTAAGAGCACACAGAGATCACAGTCAGTCCAGGGATGGTTTATCCCTCTTTTTCTAGATCCCCAATAAGACTCCCCACTGGCAAAGCTATACAGTTGAGATTTCAGCTGAGTGACCAAGCCAAGGCCTCCAGCACCCTCTGTGATCAACCAGTGCTTTGTGTACCTGCCCAAGTAGCTGATGCACACACTATTTGAGGTTTGATTTGCACAGACACACACACACACACACACACACACACACACAAACAGCTGGAGAAGGCTGGCACAGGCTTACTAGCTATGCACTCTACTGCCCCAGACTATAAGGTATAAATAACAAAGTAACAGACCAGGAAAAATAAGCTGGAGATCTCCGCTCAGACTGCACTAATCCAATATAAACCACTGATAACCACGGCCAAAATGAACACAAATACCAACTTTATTTACGTGTAGCACTTTTCGTCTCGCTTATAGCGAAATTTCTTCAGACATAAAATCATTTACACAGTGTCACTTGTTTAAATTATATTGACAATTACTGATTCCTCCCAATCACCAATCAGAAAACAAAAACCACAAGACCACTGGAAATGCCATTCAATTTACTGATACTGGTGGACTGTTGAAGTTTGAGTAGACTTTTATGATGGAAATGTTTTGAATTGGGCAGTTTTGTCATTTTTGGTGCATGCATTTTGTTTCATTGTTTACTGAAAAAATGTTCAAAACAATAAATTTAAAATGCCCTCTAACAACTGTACTGTATTGTACAATGATTATAATTTAATACAGTCAGGAAGGTGCATCAAAGAGCATGTGTATGTTTTGTGTCCAAGTGGCCTATGATTTGAAAACAGCCAAAATTAATATTTCTCTGCCACTGGCAAAATGTATTTTCTTTGAATGTGGGTTTCAATGCTGTTTCAGTGAATGTGAGTTTCAAGGGCAGAGAAGTTTTAATGCTAAGTCTATTTTCATTGTGAGATTGCATTGCTTTGTTTAGCAGATATCTATTAGGGTTTATGCTGTAAAATGTAAAATAAAACTTATAAAAAAATAAGACACATAACCTGACTTGCCTGCAATTTAAAGGTACCCAAATCATATCAGCACCGCAACCAGTCAAAATATACCTCCCTCCCTTTTTTCAATATAAATCTGATTATTAAATAATATAATCCAAATAAATCCATAAATAACTCGAGAAAAAATACATCAAAAATTACATCGGTTATACAGTAAAACCCATACTATTTCCTTAAAAGATTTTTCAATTTTAAGATGCAGGCAATTGAATATATTTCATTCAAGCCTGGATGATGACAGGCATGAGTACGTAATTGCCATATTAATTCCAATCTTTCCAACAATAATGCTCTTGGACCCCCCCCCCCCCACATCCATTGTGATGCAATCAATTGCTCTAAATTTAAAAGAATGGGTAAGGAATTCTCCTACATGTCTTGTCAATGCATTTTCTTGTTTGGTTGTCCTGATGCTATAAAGATGCTCATGTACTCCTTCCTTGAGCTTCCTGTTGGTTTTACCGATATAAAAAGCAGAGCACATCTAGCATTGTGCCAAGTATACTACCCCCTTAAAATTACAGTCAAACTTCTGATTGAACTTATAACTAGTCCCTCTAATCAGGAAGCTTTCACCTATATCCATATAGGTGCAGTAAGAACACATACCACATTTTTGCATCCCTCTCCTATTATGACAACTAATTACTCTTTTACTGGTTCCCAGTAAATTCTTTAAATTACTTCCCCATTTAAATACCACTTTGGGAGGGCCTTTTAATTTAGAGAAAAAAACATAATCTGACCTAATAATATCCCAATTTTTACTGATAATATCCATAATACCATACCCATTTATACTGAACGTGGTAATGAAACTTGCCACATTTGTCGGGTTCCCTTCATTACCTGGACATTCTAAAGTAGCACTTAGGACACCACCTCCAATTTCACCTCCTAAGATTGGTCGATAAAAAACCCTTAATCTCTTATCCTTCACTTCTTCTGTTAATTCCTTCACAAATGAGGTAAGATATCCTCTTTTGAAAAACATTTCCTCAAGTTTATCACTCACTAAAATAATTTCCACATCCCTAGACACCATTCGAGCTGCCCTCAATAGCTGACCCTTTACTACAGACCGTTTCTGAAACAGAGGGTGGCAGCTACTAAAGTAAAGGAAGGCATTTGAATAGGTGTCTTTCCTAAAAATTCAAGCTGTGTACAAATTGTTTTGTTGGTCTTTCCTCAGATCAACATACAAATAAGCTATTCTTCCTGTATAATATGTATAATTAAATTTCAAAAACGTTTGTCGTATTATTAAAATATGCCACTAAGTTGGCTGCATCATTTTCATTCCCCTCTACCAACATGAAGATTTTGTCCAGGAAACGGGTATAAAAATGTATCTTCTCTGCTATGTGGGTACCTTTTGCACATATTCTCTTTCCCAGTATGCCATCACCAAACTGGCGAAGCTGGCCCCACATGGGGAACACATTGCCACGCCTAGTTTCTGTACAAAATTTTTTTCAATAAAAGTAATAAAATTATTCGACAGGAAGATGTCCAGCAATTCTGTCAACAAAGCAATATGGGAATTAGGGGCTCCCAAATCTTGGAATAAAAAGCTAAGTCACTCAATACCCTCCATATGGGGGATAGGCGTATATAAATCTTGTATGTCTAGTGTTAAAATTTTCAACTTTGTATCATACTGTAACTTTTGAAGGCTAGCTAAAAATGGCCATGAATCTTTGCAAATCTGAGGTTGTTGTACTACATATTTTTTCAAACAGTGATCAATACACTTGGCACATGCATAAGTGATGCTATTTTTTGCATCCAGAAGAGGTCTCATAGGTGGATCAAAGATACATTTATATATCTTTGGTATCCCAAACTAAATTGAGATTTTAGGGGCTGGCATACTCAGATAATTATATATATATCAACATCATTCTTAGCTTCAATAAACAATTCTTCCAAGATTCATAGTATTCTCCCATGGGCTACATTCAATTCATTTTTTTGACACTTCCACATAAGTTTCAGTTGCAATTATTTTTTCCATTCTCGCCTGGTAATCATCCTTATTCATTATCACCAGTCCACCACCTTTGTCTGGTTGCATCACTCTAACCTGGGCTTGCTGTAATAAAGAAAGGGCCTGTCTTTCATCTTTCATAACATTATTCAAGCCATTTTTAACCCTTCTTTGCAACCCTATATAATTATAAAAATCCAACTCACAAATTTGCTCAAATAAGGCCAATGTTGGATGGAGGGGGGGGGGGCAATATGTGCTAGATATATAAAAAGGTTTATTCAATTCATGTTCCTGACCAAACATAAAATTGAAATTTAATTTTCTAGTAAAAAGTTTTAAATCGATTACTGAATAAGCAAAACCAGCCTTCCTGGCTGGGATGAATGTTTGACCTTTAGCAAGTAAGTCAGCTAACACTGTGTCCACAGTAATACATGAAAAATTAAACATTTTAAAGTCACCTTGTGAGTTGTATGTAATTTTACATCGATTAGGGGGTTCCTCAATCACTACTCCCATTGATGTTGTTTGTTTGATTTGTTGTAAAATACTCAAGGTAGGCCCTGCCTCAGGTTGTAGCCCGAGGCTTGTTTCCAAAAATTTGAATCACCATTAACATTTCCAAAGTTCTGTATATGTTGAATTTCCCTAACACCATTCACATGCGGCATGAATCTATTCTCGCCATTCCCAGTACATCGTTTAAAGTTATCCTGTTGGCCTCCATAACCAGGATTCTTTCTAGTAGACTCGGTTTGTTCAGCACAATAGGAAACTCCGCCTTCTTCCTCCCTTTGACCAATCACCGTCCTAGACTGAGAAGTTGGAGGTTTGGGATAGGCCAGACCAGACCCATAGGCTTCCCTATCCATATTTAGTTTCTTTATTTTTGTAGTCTTTAATTTGGCCATGTATTTGTCTGTACTTGTAAAGCACCTCTCATACTCAAACTTATAATGGGCAAAATCAATATTTTTTTTAATCGTTTCATCCAAAGAGGTGGCTTCCTTAATAAGTGCATCAGCGTACAGTTGGTAATGTTTACTCATAAGTTCAAGAAATTCTATACCATGCTTATTAAACAGCTTTATCAGGTCTTTATGAAACATAGATCCTTCGACCAAACCTATTGGATATTGCCATGATCTAAGATCTTTAGGTACGATGTCCTCACTGATACACTCCTTAAAATAAGCTATTTCTAATTGTATCTTTTATATTTAACCAATTTAGAATCAAGTTCTTTTAAATTGACTGAAATACTAGGTGTAGTGTCAACGAACCCTTCAGCCGGATGATCCATACTTCCACTGCTTCCTGATGGTTGTAGAGTCGGCAAATCATTCAGCCAACTACTCAATTCTCATGTCGGAGTTCATATAAACCCCAAGGGTTCACTATGCAACAATTCCAAACTTCCCTGTTCCTGTTGTATACCAGTATACTATTTACCAGTTTGGTAGGTAGAGTATGAATACTCATATTAAGCAAAGTTTCTGTAGTATTATTGGTACAGCCAGAAAGAAGACTGGATGTAGAAACAGTTTTCTGGGTTAAACCCTCTTGGTGGTTGGGAAGAAAACATGCCTCCAGCTAAGGAATCCACCCTGGAGGCAAGCATTTCAATTTGTTTAGATAATTGTCCAATAAGGGCCGTTAAAGCTCCAACTACCCCCTCTTGGGAAACAGATACTGCAGTGTCCTGAACATTTTCCATGCTGTAACAAAATATAAATACCAAAATGACAGACCAGGAAAAATAGCCAGGAGATCTCCACTCAGACTGCACTAATCCAATATAAACCACTGATAACCACAGCCAAAATGAACACAGATACCAACTTTATTTACATGAAGTGCTTTTCGTCTCGCTTATAGCGAGACTTCTTCAGACATAAAATCATTTACACACTGTCAGTTGTTTAATATATCATATGCACAACATTACATTAGTAAATAAGATACATAACCTGGCTTGCCTGCAGTTTAAAGGTACCCAAATCATATCAGCACCACAACCAGTCAAAATAACCCCCCGCCCCCTCAGCATAATTTAAACAACTGACACTGTGGGTTAGTGCAGTTTGAATGGAGATCTCCAGCCTGTTTTTCCTGGTCTGTCATTTTGGTATTTATATTTTTTGTTGGAGGTGTTTGTTGTTACAGCATGGAGAATGCTCCAGACACTGCAGTATCTGTCTCCCAAGAGGGGGTAATTGAAGCTTTAATGGCCCTTGTTGGACAATTATCTAAACAAATTGAAACACTTGCCTCCAAGGTGGATTCCTTAGCTGGGGTCATGTTTTCTTCCCAACAACCGAGTGGGTTTAACTCACAAACTGTTTCTACATCCAGTCTTCTTTCTGGCTGTACCAATAACACTACGGAAACTTTGCTTAATATGAGTATTCATACTCTACCTACCAAACTGGTAAATAATGATCCTGGTATACAACAGGAACAGGGAAGTTCGGAATTATTGCATAGTGAACCCTTGGGGCTTATATGAACTCTGACATGAGAACTGACTGATTTGCCAACTCTTAGATCATGGCAATATCAGACCAGTTTGGTCGAGGGAGCTATGTTTCATAAAGACCTGATAAAGCTGTTTAATAAGCATGGTATAGAATTTCTTGAACTTATGAGTAAACATTACCAACTGTCGCTGATGCACTTATTAAGGAAGCTACCTTTTTGGATGAAATGATTAAAAAAGATATTGGTTTTGCCCATTATAATTTTGAGTATGAGAGGTGCTTTACATCTAACACTGGCATTATTTGAGCAAATTTGTGAGATGGATTTTTATAATTATATAGGGTTGCAGAGAAGGGTTAAAAATGATTTAGGAGCCCCTACTTCCCAAATTGCTTTGTTGGCAGAACTGTTGGACATCATCCTGTTGAATAATTTTATTACTTTTAATGAAAATTTTTTTTGTACAGAAAATAGACGTGGCAATGGGTTCCCCATGTGGGGCCAGCTTCGCCAATTTGGTAATGGCGTACTGGGAAAGAGAATATGTGAAGAAGGTACCCTACATAACAGGGAAGATACATTTTTATACCCATTTCCTGGACAAAAATCTTCATGTTGGTAGAGAGGAATGAAAATGATGCAGCCAACTTAGTGGCATATTTTAATAATATGACAACGTTTTTAACATTTACTTACACATATGATACAGAAGAATAGCTTATTTGGATGTTGATCTGAGGAAAGACCAGCAAAACAATTTGTACACAGCTCGAATTTTTAGGAAAGATACCTATTCGAATGCCTTCCTTCACTTTAGCAGCTGCCAGCCTCCGTTTCAGAAATGGTATGTAGTAAAGGGTCAGCTACTGAGGGCAGCTCGAATGGTGTCTAGGGATGTGGAATGTATATTAAAGTGTGATAAACTTGATGAAATGTTTTTTAAAAGACGATATCCTACTTCATGTGTGAAGGAATTAACACAAGAAGTGAAGGATAAGAGATTAAGGGGTTTTTATCGACCAATCTTAGGAGGTGAAATCGGAGAAGTCCTAAGTACTACTTTAGAATGTGTGGGTAATGAAGGGAACCCGACAAATGTGGCAAGTTTCATTACCACATTCAGTATAAATGGGCATGGTATTATGGATATTATCAATAAAAATGGGGATATTATTAGGTTAGATTATCCCATTTTCTCTAAATTAAAAGGCCCTCCCAAAGTGGTGTTTAAACAGGGAAGTAATTTAAAGAATTTACTGGGAATCAGTAAAAGAGTAATTAGTGGTTGTAATAGGAGAGGGATGCAAAAATGTGGTATGTGTTCTTACTGCCCCTATATGGATCTAGGTGAAAGCTTCCTGATTAGAGGGACTAGTTATAAGTCCAATCAGAAGTTTGACTATAATTTTAAGGGGGTAGTATACTTGGCACAATGCCAGATGTGCTCTGCTTTTTATATCGGTAAAACCAACAGTGATCTCAAGGAAAGGGTATATGAGCATCTTTATAGCATCAGGACAACCAAACAAGAAAATGCATTGGCTAGACATGTAGAAAAATTCCCTACCCATTATTTTAAATTTAGAGCAATTGATTGCATCACAATGGACGTGATGGGGGGGTCCAAGTGCATTATTGTTGGAAAGATTGGAATTAATATGGCAATTACGTACTCGTGCCTATCATCATCCAAGCTTGAATGAAATATATTCAATTGCCTGCATCTTAAAATTGAAAAAGTCTTTTAAGGGAATAGTATGAGTTTTTGCTGTAGAACCTATATAAGTTTTGATGTATTTTTTTCTCGATGTATTTTTTCTCAAGTTATTTATGGATTTATTTGTATTATATTATCTAATAATCAGATTTATATTGAAAAAATGGGCCGGATTATTTTGACTGGTTACGGTGCTGATATGATTTGGGTACCTTTAAATTGCAGGCAAGCCAGGTTGTGTGTCTTATTTACTAATGCAATGTTGTGCATATGATATTAGTAGTTTGATGAATTATACATAGTGTTTAGATGATTTTATATTTTATATTTTAAATTTTAAATATGATTTTTTAGATGTAATTTATATATTATTGTATTTATTGTAATGTATTTATATATTATATGGATTAGATATTTATACATTCTTTAGGGTTTAATTAGAGTAGTTTGAATAGCATTTCCGGTCTTGTGGTTTTTGTTTTCTGATGGGTGGTTGGGAGGAATGAGTAATTGTCAGCATAATTTAAACAACTGACACTGTGTAAATGATTTTATGTCTGAAAAAGCCTCGCTATAAGAAAGACGAAAAGTGCTTTACGTAAATAAAGTTGGTATTTGTGTTCATTTTGGCCATGGTTATCAGTTATTTATATTGGATTAGTGCAGTCTGAATGGAGATCTCCAGCCTATTTTTCCTGATCAGACTATAAGGTAGTTACCATTGCCACCAGTCATTCCTTATCAGCTACTTTAGGGCCCTTCACAAGGAGAATCCAATTTCCTGTGTAATATTAATAGTAATACAAATGGTAGTTTGACCAAGAGAAGGCTATCAGGAGTGGCCCACACAGTGTCACCAAATAAATATGCAAGTACTCTCAAAACTTAAATTTCTCTACAAAAGTCAGCCACAATGAAAGGTTTAAATATGTTTAATAATAAACAGTAAAAGAACAAGACAATACCAAATATATATTCACAGTGACATCAGAGTTCAAAACCACAGAAAATATTTAAAATAACATTGCATTACAGGCTCACACAAATAAAGAAAAAACAAATCCAAATTAAGCTTTGTGATATTCTTGACTGTATCTAAGAGAGTTACTATACCCTAGCAACTTATTAATTAGTGCAAGGCAGATGTGGTGAATGGGTCTTGTTGTTGTCAGGTCTAAGACATAATGCAGAATGCTCTGTCTCACTGAGAGACGTCTCAAAATAATATCTCAAATATCACTGCTGGGTTAGCTTGCAGAATGACATAATATGTGGTCATCTGACTTCTAGTCCTCAGGAAAACCATCATTGCTGGAAGCTGGCAGTGTTTACCATCTACCTGTAAAAATATCCAGACAAGGGCTTTTGCTAAGATCTTTGGCAATTGTTTCAAGTCATAAAACAATTATATTCCTTCATGCTTCCAGACTAGCATTTAGTTCACCCCAAAGACAATACAGAAAGCTTCCTAGTACATATTTTGTGTCTCTGGCTGCATTGTAACATCTTTATGGTCTAGCCTATAAAGTAATTTAATTTCATATATTTTTCTAAAGTTTGCTGGGCTGAGGTTAACCTTGCAGTTTCCTCTGTTAACATATACATTTAAACAGTTACAATAGTGCATGCACATTTTCTGTTTTCTTCCAGTAGGGCACACTGTGGATACATTTTAAGCACAAGCACTTTAGAGATACCTTTTCAACACAAACATCTGTACATAATATATACACATGACATACAGTTCTAAAACATTTTTAACACAAAAATCTTATCTAAATTGGTTTGATATTCACACATGACATAAAATTATTTACACAATTCCAGCTAGCTGTGCTGGCATTACCTCCTTTTATCACACATACATACATACATACTTGCATACTCAGTTGCTATAATTGCTCATACCAAAACTCATCTGCTGTGATCACTGCCTTCCATTGGTGCACAGATATTCCATCCAAAACCTTCAGTGTGAGCTTGGATCTCAAGTTAATAATGCCACTGTTTTAATCAGACCTCAGTCTAAATTCACTGGTAGTGAACAGGGATTTAGCTCCTCAGTCTAGAATAAATTACCCAGCTCTCTCAGGTGAGCTTAGGAACATAGCTTACTTACAGTCTGGTACCTATCAAGTCTTACTAATGGCATAATCTATAAATCTTTATATAAGCCCCCAGCTTGATGCATAAATTCAACTGCTGTCATTACTACACATCCCAGTGGCAGCCATTGGAGGAAAACAATCTCAGCTTTCCTCTGTAAAGGGGTGCATTTAACAATCTCAGTTACCTTCTGTAAAAGAATGTATTAAACAATCTCAGCTACCTTCTGTAAAGGGATGCATTAAACAATCTGAGCTGCTGTCTGTATAGGGATGCATTAAACATTCTCAAAGAAATGCACTAAACTATGTCAGCTACCTTCTGTAAAGGGATGCGTTAAACAATCTCAGCAACCTTCTGTAGAAGAATGAATTAAACAATCTCAGCTAACTTCTGTAAAGGGATGCATTAAACAATCTGAGCTGCTGTCTGGATGCATTAAACATTCTCAAAGGAATGCACTAAACTATGTCACCTACCTTCTGTAAAGGGATGCATTAAACAATCTCAGCTAACATCTGTAAAGAAAAACATTAAACAATCTCAACTACCTTCTGGAATGCATTATCATAATACAGTTTGCATATACCTGTGTTACAGAAGGCTGTTCAACTGCAGTAATCCTTGCCTCTGTCCTCATAACTAAATAGGTAGAGGTATAGCCTTGTGAACAGTAGGCACAGTGTTTGAATCTGTGGAAGAGAAAATAAGCATTTATTTTCCTCATTAGTAAGGGTATCTCATCCAAGGACAAGGTGGTCATAACATCCCTGTATTCTTCCCTTATAAGACTGATTATTGAATACAATGCCCCTTTCAGCATGTACCTTGCAAAGCACATGCAGCAGCTTTAGAGACCACAGAGATTACTCACTGGAGAATCCAGGGCCTCAAACATCTACCCTACGCAGAGAGGCTAAAAGCCCTGTCCCTCTACTCAGTCTCCTACAGACTCCTGAGAGTTAACCTCTGTCTGGCATACAGAGCAATCTCAGACTCCACCCTGATGGGACTGCTGCATATCCACAAGTCAAGCTCCACACGAGTAACCCACAAGCGAGACCTCAACCTGGTCTGTAACGTCAATTGGACTTGTTGGTGGGACAGATTTGTGTCCCAGAGTCTCCACCTTTTGTGGAATAGACTCCCTCTCCACATAAAGCAGAGTACCTCATAAAACCTTTTCAAGCGCAACCTGGTACCTGTATGGGGAACAGAAAATACACCCTGTGATTCCACCTGTGTCCCTGCTGGACATTGGCATAGGGTGCTGACTTGCTGGAACATGTGCTAAATTTTTGGCTAGGCTTATAAGGGCCTCAGGACCAATAGCCTAGTAACTTCTTATGACCTCTACAATTTACTATATAACAAACCTGCACATTTGCATATAGGTCTCCACGCTGTTCATTACTACATCTACATTCATGTTAATCTGTTTGTTTTTGTATTCACAGTATATTATTTGAAACCTGATCAATGAAAAAATAGAGAATGAGCTAAAAATGTATTAGAGAGGTAATGCAAAGTGATCAGATGCACTGGATTCTCATAATGTAATATGAGTTTGAAGAAATCTTTGCAGATGGTCTGGCTAAATGCTGTAGTTATTCCACACAGCCATGCATGATACAGCAGTCCTAGAGTATGATGGCAGGAGCTGCAGTAAGCACAGGTAAGTGTAGGTCTGAGCCAGGCTGATCTGTCCATTTCACTTTTATTAAATGATAGAAATAGACTAAAAACTCTTATGGTGGGCAGGCTAGTTAGTTTCCTACAGCTTAGTGCTCATCTGATGGCCTTCTGCATTTCTTCAAGGCGCTAAGATCCTGCCAGATTAGTCTGATTGAATTCTACAACAGAGTGACCACTACAATGATAGGAAATCCCATGGAAATGTTACAACTACACTTTAGTGTGTTTTATCACACAGTTTTATATTCCATTGCTTTATGGAGGTTAGCTAGGGAAATTAAAAAGGGAGGGTGATAAGTCTGAAAAATGGTGGGATGTGCAGCATATGTACTAGTAACACCTGCACATATGCATACAACTGCATGGTGAGATGCCTAGCATAAACACAACACCTGTGCAGATGAGTGCAACTGCATGGTGAGATGTCTAACACCAGTAAAGATGTGTACAAATGCATGGTGAAATGTATGGCTTATGTACTAGTAATTATCATTGTTAATGAACATATATATATATATATATATATATATATATATATATATATATATATATATATATATATATTTGCAATAAAACATACAGAAAAAAAATATTTTCTTAATCTTAATATGTCAATAATAAAATGTTTCTATATTACGCAATATATTCCAGTAATTTGGAATCATTTACCAGTTTAGATATGCAGTTCTAACAGTACTGATTTGTTTAAAAAAAATTGATAATTGGGCGCTTGACCAAGTGTTCATTCCATCTTTTAATGAATTGGTATGCCTTGTAGGTCTCAGGGCCTGAGTACTGTAACAGAACTTATGAACTTGTAAATCTGTGTAGATATGTATAACAGTATGTTCAGGTGTGTAGCGTATGCATACTACCTGTACATATGTGTATAATTTCATGCTAAAATGTGTAATGGATAATTTAATAATGCCTTTGCAAACATGTATGACTTCATGATAAGATGTACAGTACATATTGTGGAGATGTATATAGTGCATGTTTGGATGTGTAGCATAAGTGCAAGTAACACTTGTTCAGATTTGTATAACTGTACAGTAAAATGTGCATTCAAGGAACACCCGTGCAGGTTTGTATGACTTCATGTTGAGATATGTAGCATATGTGAAAATGACCCGTGTGCTGATCTGTACAGCTGAATGTTAGGATGTGTAGCATATGTGCAAGTAAACCTGTTCAGATTTATATAACTGTATTGGAAGATGAGTGGTGTATAGTCTAGCAGCACCTGTGCAGGTGACTGCATGTTGAAATGTGCTGCATATGTGCTTGTAACACCTGGGCAGATCTGTTCAGCTGCACCATCTGGATGCTGAGCCTCATCCTCTGTAAGTAAATGATAATCAGCAATGCAGCTATGGTCTCTGTGCATGTATTAATGTATTCATAATGCTAACTGCACTGGGCACGTGCCCAAAAGAAGGTGATGGGGGGCTTTAAATTTATGCAAAAGTCACTGATATTTAAGACATCGAAAATTAGCCAAAAAATGTGGAAAAGACATTATAGGGGACAACTAAGACTGAAATCTTGAGTTGAACAATATATAAAAGTCATGGCTTATTAAAAAAATAGTAGCAATTTTCATTTCAAAACATATCTTCCTGATCTTGTCCTCTCAAACATTTCTCTGATTTGCACTAACCTATTAACTACCCCATTCCCTGGTCAAGTCTGAGAACTTTTTCTGATCTTCTGTATGAAAGCCTGTTCTATGACCGTTTATAACGAAAGCCTGTTTTATGACAGTTGATAACTCATATATATTCAGGGATTACTCCAAGACTGATTATTTACTACTTATGGATCTTATTGTCAATCACAGATGGTGTAGCTCCTCAATAAATCTTGTAACTGAGATCACTGCTTTCTTCTCTGAATTTTATTCCATCTTAGATAGATTCGTTGTGCCATCCGTACCAGTCCAGAGTAAGTATAATGACAAGTTAGAAGTAAACCTATATGGTGGAACTACAACAGAAACAAACTACTATAAAATGAAAAAAGCTCAGGACCATCATAATAAGATGCCCACTCCATACCCTCAGAGCAAAGCTGGACATGGAATTACAAAAGCTGGAAGAGGCTGAGTTATTTTTCTTGTAGAGTTACTGAGCTGCATTTCTAGTTCCAGTACTTAGGAGAGGTAAAGCGGGGTTCATCTATGCTGAGATTTCCATGTGATAGTAAACGTACCAATAGTACTGAAAATTCTTTTCACAGTTTCTGTTGTTCAGAACAGATCATTGCTATGGTGTTTCTTGTTAAACGTATACATCTGTGAATTGCCCTTCTATATTTACTTTCATCATAGAGCATTTTATCATTTCATCATTTCATCATAGAGTTTAGACCAGCTCGCTTTCACATTGAATAGTACTACTATATCCATAGCACAATATGACATCTTGCTCTTAACCCCAGGAACATGTTTACATATTAAACAACACTACCATATCCTAGCACCATATAACATCTAACCTTAACCTCAGAAACTACCCCAGGAGACCCTCATTAAAACTCAATCCTCAGTCCTATACAGCTCATCCTACCACAGGACCAGACAACATGGATATGCAATTTCCAAATGTCTCTGTGGCAAGTTTGGTAGATTTGGCAACTTAAGGCAATGTAGCAATTGTCTCATGTTTTCCAACAACCAGTTAATCATTAAAGAAGATAACACAGTATGTAAGAGATGTAAATACACAATTTCTTTGGAGGCAAAAATTTTGCATAAAAATTAGGTTGTCAGGAATATCCACACTATATCCCTCACACATACATTCACCACACAGATTATCATATGCTAAGGTGCTTAAAAGAAAGCTTCTCAAATCTCAAAGACTTACAGTGCCACCTAATGGAAGCACTACTCCTCAGCAATCACTAAAGCACACACCCAAGGCAACACCAAATGCCTCACATAAGTCAACACCCAATGATCCCCAAGAGCAAAGCCCATAATGCCAGCATGTATTTTACTTAATACTGTTATCGTTAGGGACTCCATTGTGTGACACAGAAATGCCCCACTAAAAAGGTTAGATGAAGAGAAGATAACAGTTAGTTGTCTGTTTGCAGCCAGGATCCACAATATCATGCACGCAGTCAAGTCACTGCACACAAGGTACCAATATGATTCTATCACAATCGATGTAGGTGTACGTGACCTGAGATGTACCTCAGTGGACTATACGAAAAGAGACATAATGGATCTCTCAGAATATGTGTCACAGACAAGTACGAGCCTTGCATTGACCAGTATTCTAACTTCACCAAGGATGATGCCACAATATAAAGATAAAATGATCTATTTTAGTAATTGGCTTCATTTCTGGTGTCACTTCATGGGGATCCTGTGACTGTCAGCATGGTGGGACATGGTCAACAGACCATATTGTTTTGCCAAGGATGGGCTTTACCTGTCCCTTCTAGGCTTTTACTTATTTGCTAAGGCTTCATCCACCCCTTTAAAGCTTTTTTAGCCAAGACAAAAAGATAAAACTGCCAACATAGTGAAAAAGTCTCCAAACAACCTTAATGTGTTACTGCTCAATGCTAAAAGCCTAAACGAAAAAGTCCACACCCGTCATGCCCACCTAAGGCATAAAAATTAGGCACCTGTGCTGTGGCAAAGACTTTGTTTAAAGCCATAGAAAGAATTCTGGCAGAGCATGGCTACTGTGCTTTCCACACATTTAGACCAACAACAACACAGACTGTGGCCAAAGGTGGAGGTAGATTGAACTACATTAGCAACAAACATACGTCCAGGTTGAATAATCAAAATGATACCATGGAGGTGATTCATGTGCAAGTCACCATAGATAAGGTCACTCACCATATCCTGGCTAGCTACAGGTCACCATTTATGTCCCTAGAGTCTCCTAGATGTGCTTAACATCCAACCAAACTCCCTATTTATAGGTGACTTTAACTACCCCTCTATAAATTGGGAAATTTACACTGCCTCAACCTCACAGGCACAATGCTTCCTGGACTTTATTAACATAAGAACACTGGAACAGATAGTGCATGCCCCAAACAGAGGGTCAAACATACTGGATCTAGTACTCACCAACATGGGAGAGCAGTGCCTTGTGTCACATCTTCACTAGTCAGGTGGGATCGCAACGTTGTCTTCTTTGAGGGAAAAATCACTCCAGAAACCCAACTAAACCATTAACAGATAGGTACTATTCTAAGGCATCTATATCCTGTGAAGGGACAGTTTGTCAAAATTCAAGGCTCCCCCTAACCTTGATACCACAGCTACCTATGCAGAATTATTCACAGAGCCCCTTTACAAATATGTGGATAGTTGCATAGAGACTATAATACTTAACAGAAGTAAACTCAAACCAACCACTAGAAACACACCCCACTGGTGGAAGCCTCACCTAAACAGGGTATATAATAACAGAAGAAAATGTATGGTCAAACTCAGGAAGAGGAACATCCTTAAAGAAAAGTTCTCTCTTATACAACTAAACAAGAAACTAAGAAGTCTAATTAAGTCCAACAAGGCCAACTATGAGGTCAAGATAGCTCCACAGGCTAAGGACAGTCACAAGGCATTCCTCAACTATGCCCAGAAACTGTGTGCTGAACTGGTGGTGAACCATACCACCTTCAATGATCAGGGTGACATAGCAAATCTAATGAATGATAAATTCAGCTCAAACATTACTCCTCACTATTTCCCAGCTCCATCAGGTAGAATCCCCAACATCATTCTCCCCTCAACTATTAGCAGGGATCAGGTAAAAGTAGCACATGATGAAGGTAAGAACACTGCCTCTAGGGGTCCCTACGAAATTGCAGGTCACCTCCTGAATAGTCTAAAACACAGCTTATCAGGATCACTTGAGACACTGCTCAACTACAGACTTGAAACAAGCTACATTCCAAGTGAATAAAGGACTGCAAAAGTCATTCCCCTCTAGAAGGACAGACAATCAACTGCCACAGGGAACTATAAACCCATCAGTCTATCAAGTCTAATATACAAAGCCATAGAACAAATTATCATGGAAATGATAAACAAGGACATTGGCAACCTACAGACACTGTACCCATCCCAGTTTGGTTTAGTTAAGGGAAGAAGGTGGCTGCTTAACCTAGAAGACTTCTTTGCAAGGGTCAACAAGGCAATGGATGAGAGTAAAAGAGTGCACACTCATATCTTGACCTGGCTAAGGAAATAAAGACAATGCCCCACTCAGGCATTGTTGACAAGCTTTCTGAGCTACGCATAAGATCCTTCATAACTCGATGGATTACCAGCTGGCTCACAGATAGGACCCAAGAAATCAGTATCGATGAGACTACCTCCACCATGAGACTGGTCACCAGTGGAGCACCCCAGGGGTCTGTGCTGGAACCACTCCTGTATCGCATCTACTTCTTTGAAGTCAAGAATGATGATCGAGGCACACCATGTTCATAGATTACTTTACACTGGGAACTATTATAGATTCCCCCAAGGCACTAAAATCTTGCAAGAGAGTTTGACTCTGAAAAATGACTGGTGAAAAGCCATGACCTAAAACTCAGTACCAAAAAATGCATTATACTGCCTTTGGGAAAAATTTCAACCCAAGTAATTATTCCATTAATAAAACAACTGAAAAGTTGACCTACTAGTAAGGGTTCTGGAAACAAATGTGGACAGCAATCCGGCCTTTGAACAACACGTAGGTAAGATGATAAGAAAATCATTCTATGTTGCCCAACTTATAGGTGAAGATATGGCACTCAGGTCCAAGGAAGTTATAGTGCCACTCTACTTAGCTCTTAGTAGACAATGGCTCCTTTGGCTTGTACCTCCCACAAAGGTTTTTTATCAGGAGAATTCAGGGTATGAATACCCTGTCCTAAACTGATCACCTAAAGGCTCTGTATCTATATTCAGTCTCTAACAGGCTGCAGAGAGTGGATCTTTGTCTTATTTACAAGACTTCCTCAGACCCAGTTGTGATGGCTCTATTGTATGTGTAAAACAAACTGCATGAGAAGCACTATATCCAGGGATCTGAATTTTGACAAACAGAACATTCTGGAGAGGCAGATATGTATCCCAAAGTATCTCTGCTCTATGGAATAGGCTCCCCGTCATTGTAAAACAGAGTTCATCCTTGACCCTATTCAAATGAAACCTTGACAATTAGATGGGAAATTACCCTCAGTATGGTCTCCATGTCTCTTAAGGACAGAGGCCATCAATAAGAAAAGTATTATCCTTAACACCCTACCCCACAAATCCTTTAGTTCCCTCACTACTAACATGTCCTCACCTCATATAGACACCCATGTCACTTGGGACCAAATGGTTTAGGGTGTGCTGTTAGGCTTGTAAGGGCCCTAGTGGTCAATAGCCTAGTAACAACCTATGAACCTATCATTTGGATATGTAATGAGTCTCATTAGCATAATGACAATCACTTGTAAGCCACGATGCATTTGTTTACATACCATGAATACCTATTTTTCCAAAAGTATGGTTGTGCTACTTGAGTCTCTGAATTGCCCCTCAGTGCATGCCATATGTCATTGTGCCATTTCCCATAATGCTGGGAGCTAACTCTTTTTAAATGCCTACCATTGTGCAACATGTCTGTCTTTGCTTTTGAAATGTTTAATATTAATCAGAATTAAAATTTTTTTGGTGCTACATGATGCAGTAACATGCTTCAGATGTAGGAATGCCACATGCTTAGGAGTTTAGTGAATGTTGGACAAATCTTCCCAACATCATACAGAATACTAAATAACTCCACTTCCCTTAGTGTGTCTTCCTGTCTTTTACTTTTGAATGTTCCTGCACATCCTGTGAATGCATACATTTACATTCTATACCTGAGTTTGTGTAACTGTACAATACTACATTTTAGGAATACGTCTTGTCTCTGATACATACAGATACATAAAGTTCATTCAGAATCTGCCTTTCCCTTGTGGTCATGTACCATAAAGTATGTACAATGCATTTCACTGCTTTGTGTTTGGCTCAGAAGTCTTCACTACTCATGGAGCTTATCCCACCTGATTCCATCATTGAACCATTCATTCTTCAGGGTAAGAGCTCAACTGTCCATCTTTTCTCTATGGTAGGAACCAGGTGAACCAGAAGTGGGGGTTATCATCTGTGCACAAGGGGACTGGATGCACCATTATGCCCTACCATCCCTGTGTAGGGAAGAGTGCAGTAGGCTCACAGTATATTTTCTACAACTCTGTATGTAATGCAGTCAAAGCTCTGCCCCCTTACAGGCAGCACCACTGCAAGATGCTAATCTATGCATGTTGTTGTACAGCATAGTGTGTGCCGAGGCACATGCTTATTTATATTCCTCTCTTGAAGAAGAAATAAGCAGGCTCTGCCTCTTCATTCTTCTCTACCCCTACTCAATCTCCAGAAGGTCCATGAGCCAGAATCAAATTCAGGTCATCTGGATTAAAGTTAGGGCCATATCCTTTTATACTATCAGAGACGGTGACAAAAGTGTATCATTTGTTAACTTTTGGAACAAAATGCATTGCATGCATTATCTGTAAAGTGTAAAAGCTTACTAATAATAGTGCCAAAGTAACAGATTATGTCGCTCTGATTACACTAATCCTCTTATTTTTACATCACACTGAAGATATTTCATATATAGTTAGTTAATTTGGGTTAACATCAGTGCCAGTCTTAGCATGCAATAAATGATCTGAAATTGAAGAATGTAATGACTACAGGCTGGGATGTATGACAGAACTACCAAATATAGCTATCAGGTTATGTTTCCATTTTCTATGGCTCCTTCTTTCACATAATCCACTGCCCTGTAAATCCAAGAATCTCTTGATTGCCCTTTGAACCTGGTCCAGACCCCAGACTGAGTGCATTCCCTGTATGTTCTTAAGGGAAATCATTTTTGATGCACAGAGGTCTGCATCTGGGAATACTGAGTATATCCATTTGTATTCCAAGTGCACACCCCTCTCCAGTGTCAGTGGTGAGGATTCAGGCTCCTTGATTACTGGCCCCATGTGGGGACATCACACCACCTCCGTCAAGAGATCAGTCACCAGTGGAGTACCCCAGGGCTTTGTTTTGGGCCTGCTCCTCATTATTTGTTGGAAGTCAAGGCTAATGTCAAAGGCCTCTGGCTCACCAAGTTCTCAGATTACTGAAAACTGGCACTATCATAGATTCCTCCCATGACATCAACATCCTGGATGAGGGTCTAACACAAACAATTGACTGGTGAGACAGCCACATATTAAAAGTCAATGAAAAAGAAATGCATTATGGTGCCCTTTGGGAAATTGTTCACAAAAGCTAATTATCTCATTAATAAAACACCCCTAAGAGCTGACCCAATAATTAGGGATCTGTGAATATACGTAGACAGTAATCTGGTGTTCGACCAATATGTAACCAAGACAGTAAGAAATCTATTGTATGTCACCCAACTCATAAACAAGGATGTATCATCCAGGTCCATGGAAGTAATATACCACTATACTCAGCCATTATCAGACCCATCATTGAGAGCAATGCCTGCTTTGGCATGTACCTAACCAGGCACTTACAACAGCTGGACTGACCTCAAAGATTCCTCACCTGGAGTATCCAGGGTATGAATACCTTGTCCTATTCAGATGCCCTTAAGGCCCTATCTCTGTATTCAGTCTCCTACAGGTTAATGAGAGGCGATCTTTGCTAGCATATAAGACATTCTCAGATCCAGCTCTGAGGGATCCCTTCCCCTTCCACAAGTCAGACAGCACCAGAAACACTAGCTGCAAGGACCTGTCTATAGCATAAATAGAACATGCTGAAGATTCCGATATGTGGATGA
>NC_056729.1:173362065-173419565 GCF_019279795.1 Protopterus annectens | reverse complement strand
TTTTCTTTTTACTTGGCCCCAAAAACTTTAATTAATACATCCCTTACAAAAATATTTTTTTTTTTTTTTTTTTTAATTTTTTTTTTTTTTTTTTTTTTTTTTTTTTTTTTTTTTTTTTTTTTTTTTTTTTTTTAAAAAAAAAAAAAAAAAAAAAAAAAAAAAAAAAAAAAAAAAAAAAAAAAAAAAAAAAAAAAAAAAAAAAAATTTTTTAAATCTCTCAATCTAAAATTATTGATACTAAGTATAGCAAACTTTTATTTTTTCCTTCCTTTTTTTAAATTCATTTGTTTTATTTTCAAATTTTGCAATGAAACTTTTTGAAATTCCCCTTGGGTTAAAATTCAGCAAACAGAAATTTAATTAGAGTATGTAAAAAGTGACTGAAAAGGGATGGGATGAAGGAAAAGAAAGATGGGAAATATTTGAGGCTGAAAGTATAAGGATCATTGATGGCCATAAGGGAGGATTAATATGAAAGGTTAGCGTAGGAACTAATGCAGAAACTAAACCAATGAAAGTGGAAGTTAGGCACTCTGACCGGTAAGACGAAATTAAATCATTCTACAACTGATATGTTAAAGGAGAACCACACCCAAAAACTGAAAACAAAGCATGTTTTTCAGCAAATCTTGAACTTTTCTGCATTGCTAATGTCTCTGTATCAAAGTAAATGGTTACTGTTATTTTCTGATTTGTTATACCCCAAAATGATCTGAAGGAGGTTGTCACGACTAGCATTATTTTATTTTACAGTCAATGCCTTTACCTTCCTGATGTCATGTTAGAGGCACGGAAAGAAGTCCTTATGATGAGGAGATTGTTTACTGTAGTTTTCCCTCTCATCAAGTGACAACATTGCTGTGACTGCTTACTTTTCACTGTCAGCATCAATCTGCATTTTTTAATTACTTTGCTTCCTTATATTTTTATTAGTGGCCATCTGTGTTGCAGCATTTTAAGGAATTCTTGAATGATAGGCTTGAAAATTAGCTGAGTTAATTGTTCTTTATAAAGTAACAACTGTAGTTCACAATTCAAGTGTGAGAATTTTGACCCTTGTGATTAATAGGTGTTACTTGGGCTGAGACAGTTATTCACAGTTTTAAATATTATAGCTAGAATTAGTCTTTGATGTTAATCTTCTGTTCCCATCTCCAGAAGAATCATGCACATTTTGCAGAATTACAGTGAAGAAAAAAAATGCAAAATCATATACTGACAGAAAGTAAGAGGAGTTAGATTAACATATTTGCTTTCTTTCTTTGTGACACTGAGTATTATTAAAGGGAAAAACATTTGTATCTGAAAACTAAGCTTGAAAGCCCTGGCTTTGTTCAGACTCCAGGCTACACTATTTATATGCGATGTGATGCTTAAAATCTGCAACTGATAAGGCACATTTAAATGCCATTGTTTTATCAATGGTTCTGTTGTTGGGGTAAGTGACCAAACTTACTGTGCCACTCTTAGTAGCTGTTGTGATGTAACAGATGAGACAAATGCAGGAAAGAAAGGCAAATATGGTTATTAAATGATGCTTTTTTCTGTATGTGAAGTGTTTGGTCTTGGACTACAGGGAAGGAAAAACACTTTTTGGAAATAAAAAACTTTACTTTTGGGTGGAGTTCTCTTTTAAGAAAGTAGGCCACATCCCAACAGAGGAAGAGAAACTTAAAATAAAAAAGGTACATATGATGTGCAAAAAGTAGTTAGGATCTCAAACAACATACAAGGAGGAAGAATATGAGGAAAGACAGAAGATAGAGGGAGGTGATCAGAGAGGTTTCCATAATAATGCTAGCTTTTAGTACTGCTCAATGATCAGGGAGGCGAGAAAGGTTATGTCAGTGGTGAAATGAAGATGAGAAAATAAAAAAAAATAAAAAAAAAAATAAACTGGAAGCCCCTATAATGACTACAAGAAGGACATGAAAGTAATATGTATTGAAACTAGAAGAATTAAATTAAAGCAAGGTTTGGAAACGGACTTGAGTAATTTGAGGAATGGTCTGTATGGAAGTTAAAGAGGAAGTTATATCAGAAGAAAAGGTATGAGGCTGATGATATGATACACAACACAGGGTTATAATGGCAAATGTAGGGAAGTAAATGAGTGGCAGAGTCAATAAAAGAGGTTGAATACTACACCTAGGTGGAGATGACTGACAGACACTGGAGATGGTGTCACATGTCGAGAATATTAAGCTTGATTTGGAGCTGGCAACTGAAACATTTGCACAGATTTTTTTAAATGACAGCTCAGATCACAAGGAATGGAATCAAGGGTGGATCTTAAGGACTTGCTGGAAGTGTTTATTGTTGACATGGACTATAGCTAACAACAGACACATCCAAATATTAAACATTTAAAGATCACACTTAGTGCTGGCTTCCTATGAATTTACTCATCTGAGTATCACCTCATCACCTACCTTTCCAACAGTGTTTGTATATCAGCTAAAAGTAATTTTCTCACTGTTTTCAAGGAAGAAAGATATATCCTTTTCAATGATGCTAACATTTCCCACTTTTACAGTCACAAAGTGCAACCAGCCAGATTAAATTGGAACAGTTAGGTCAATATTACTGGGAAGTTTGAAAATAAGCCAATGGAATTACTAATTTCTGGTGGATATGGCTAAGTATATTCTCTTTTCAAAAGGTGCTTGATAACAGTTGCATTTCATTTGTTTGATGCAATTACCCCTACATGCACCAATAAGCAACTATCAATGAGATTCTAAGATAGACTAATGTATTTTTTCTTTAAAAAATTAAGCAATGCAATTTATAAACTAAATATGCAGATAAATGTCCAGATGCATTAGGAAATTTACAATTAAAAGAATTTTAACAGACAGATTCCACATGAAAGCACTAAGAGCTAGGTATTTTTTTCTGTTTGACTAACTGAAGACAACTTTCATATATTTTACTCAGATTCTATGACCTTTTATTACCTACAAAATAAAAAGAGGCAATATTTATATTTATGAGTTCCCCATCTTGGTGTAGCACTCTCTCTCTCTTTCTTTCTCTCTCTGTCTCTTTTCAATTAAAGTCTGTGTATAGATTTTCTCAGCTCTCTGGCATTCCAAAACTCCACCATTCACTCCAAAAAGACTGACTGGAACAGCTGCTGACATGACTTTCAAACATAATGTCATTTTTTTAAAAGACATTTGAGGAGGTAGTCACAAATGAGGCAACACTGAGAAATATTTCGTTAGTACAGTTGTTTTAGCTAAATCTCCATTTTTGAATTAAGTAACATGTTTCCCTGAAGTTTTACTTCCTTTTAGGAGACAGTAAAAAAAAAATAGCAGATAACCACAGCTCTCAACTGCCCCTGGTTTTGACTCACATTCTAGTTCTGTCCCTCTTAGTCCCTCCCAAAATTATGACTTTTGGGAAAAAGATGGTGAATTGCACTGGAATAGTGTGAATTGCATTAATTTACATTCTCTTATTCTGTCAATGTTTGAAGTTAATACTACTAATATTTTAAAAGAAGCTCTGACTGCCCCTGATTATGTTTGGATTTGTCCCTGATTCTGTTGAGATTTATCCCCAGTGTGTTGAGATCTATGTAGTTACCGCACTAAAGCAGAGTTGCTTAGGTAACCAGAAAAGTTTCAGTCTCAAATAAGTTAACATAGATTTGTCAGGAGGTAGACAGAGATAGAGTGAGAGAATGTGTGTGTGTGTGTGTGTGTGTGTGTGTGTGTGTGTGTGTGTGTGTGTGTGTGTGTGTGTGTATGCGTGTGTGTGTGTGTGTGTGTGTGTGTGTGTGTGTGTGTGTGTGTGTGTGTGTGTGTGTGTGTGTGTGTGTGTGTGTGTGTGTGTATATGTATGTACATGAGTGTGTGTGTGTGTGTGTGTGTATGTATGCACGTGTGTGTGTGTGTGTGTGTGTGTGTGTGTGTGTGTGTGTGTGTGTGTGTGTGTGCATGTGTGTGTGAGTGCATGTGGGAGAGCACACATCTGTAACAATTTCATATGGAAAGCCTAGTTGGATGTCTACAGAAAAAAATACTCATTCATTGTAAAGTGTCACATTTGACATCTTTACTGAAAAATTACTAACAGTAATTACTATATACAGTTTTTAATATTCTACACCCTTGCTATGTCTTCAGAAAAAAAGCAATGGCAATTTTTACTCAGGTTTTTACAGTAAAGATAGTAATGCTGAATCTGGTTAAAAAGCTACAACCTAAGATTAGCAAGAAGTATTTGTAAGTAACACAAGGCAGAATGAAGATGCTATAGAGACAGTGTATTATGGGATGAGAGAGCTTGGTGGGGGTAACAAGGAAGTTCAAATTAAACAGAGAATGGTAGCAAAATAAGAAAAGGATAATCTCATCAGGACCATTCCTAAAGAAATACAGAAAGAAAGTCAATCTAACTCAAAGTATGCATCCTCAAGAGTACTTATCCTAAACTCATAATATATATTGGAATTAATGGCCCATATGCCACCCTACTTGCAGAAAGTGCTCGTTGACTGTTGTTATTATTACAATTGAATAAAAATTACTAAAATAAAACTATTATATATATATATATATATATATATATATATATAGCAAGAAAATGTACATTTACAAGACTTATAAGTGTGAATTTAACTTGGTGAAGCCAGTCTTATAGCACTCAGTTTTGAATATTTAGCCTTGGATACATTGTAATAATTTTACAAGGTAAGGAAAGAAGATGTCAACTGACATTTTTTAAAGGTAGGCTAACATGGTTTTATACCAAAAGGAAATTGTGTCTGCATGCAGAATCAGTTTTTGTACCAAATGTGAAAATATTTTACAGCTTTGTTCAGAAGTCAGTCTTACGACAATAGTCTGCTAAAATACAGATAACAATATTGTAAATTAATAGTGCTATAAAGTTGTGTCTGTTGTGCTATTTCTAGTCTCATAATACTTGGTACATTCAATATTTCATCCCAAATATACAACAAATATTTCTGAAGCACATCATGAGTATCATATCTTTCATGTCCCCCTGTGACTTTTGTTTCATTCTGACATTACATTTTATATTACCAGTTAGTCTTGATCTGTCAATCCTTATAAAATACTTTTATCTTTGACAAAATTGACTTGGGTCAGGCAAAACCCCATATTTTAAAAGTCTGGCTATGAAGTGAGTATAGAAGTATCTGTCCCCATCTTTCACAGATGGCGAGGAAGACAAAACACTAAACCTATATGCGGAATGAAAATTGGGGTATGTTTTCTTCTCTTTAGGCATGTTTTCCTTACCAGAATTAATGCCATGATCATTAACCATTATAAAGACTATGTACCTACAAAAAGATCCAGCACAGCAGATCACTATACTATATATCCTTATTTAAATGTCTGTACTTGGACAAATGTTTATACTAGCATCCTTACATATAGTAGTTATTTTCTAAATCTCTCAATCTAAAATTATTGATACTAAGTATAGCAACTCTATGCTTCCTGAATCATTGTCATTTCATTGCATGAACTTTGAATTCTTGTATATGTACTGCTACATGTACGTTTCATTTTGCATATGTTACTTTAATGCTTTATACCTAGATCATGACTAAAATGGTGTAACTGAGCTGATTACTTACGTGGTAAACCCACTGTAAAGAAAACACATAAATAAACATTCAAGTATAAGCAAATTGCTTTTTCTCAATGAAAAGCAGCTGTAATATCTATATGCATCAACGAATACATGTAGGGTGACCTAACTAACATTAATCCTTGTGACCAGAGGAGATCAGGTTTACCCTAATGACCTTTAAAACCAGGGTTGAGGACTGGATGGGTAATCACAAATTCTTACCTGTAATATATGGGGGAAATCTACTTAATGTGTGACACTATTAGTCTACCAACAATTCATGTCATTGAATTTTTTGGTGCCCGCCATGGCTCTAAACTTAGTAAAATCCTAGGAACCTATGAATGTCTATCCATAAGTGAGATGTGGCCTACAACCTTTCAGTCTATTAACTTCTACCACCCCCTATGGTCTGGGTCAGGATATATAACATCTGTCCATCTTCATATTTAGTTGAGTTTGGGCTTACCACACCTGTTAATCATCTAAACAATCTTGTTTTTCTACAAAACAAGAAAGCTGACCATGACTGTAGTGAAGGATTGAGCCTGACACCTTCTCTAACTTACACAACCACATTTCAAGTTGAACAACCTACAGAATGGGAAGAAATACAGCTATCTGTTCATCCTCACAGCTGTAGTGAGTTTGCACCTGATGACTCATTAGAAATTTACAAATGCCATGCACTATGCTGGATCATTATCACCATTTCTGGAAAGTTCTAATAGGACAGCCCTCACTGCCAAGTGTTTGATTGGTGCATTCTGTTGGGTTTCTGTTTATACATTCTGCATCATTTTTCTTATTCTGCTCTATTAATATTGCTATAATATTATTGGAAATTTGTCATTTTTCTCAAAACAGTGTTTTTTTCACTGACTTCGGAAATACATTGTTTTCATTCTAAGTATTATTTATGTTGTGGTATTATTCTTTGTTTGCTACACTCACTACATGAATGTATTCCCTTTCTTTGGTGGAAATGGGATATGCGCACTCAAACATTTGTATAAAGCTATTATGCTTGAGTGCCTGTGCATCTCATGATAAAACTTTGGATTGATTCTGAGGTTCTGTATCATTTACCAGTGTACAGTCCAGTGCCATGTCACTTGAATATTGAATTCTGCTACAACATACTTTAATACCGCATAAAAGGTAGCGCTCACTTGATGTGTCACAAGTTTTTTCAGTCAGTAGCCATGTATTGTGGTTACCTATACTCATAAAGTTATGTTAAGGCAGACACAGTTATTTATAGTATAGTCTATTTTAATACAAAATGTCAGCATATTAAAATTTAGATTGCTTTGTAAAACATTACTAGACAAAGCAATACATTTTACTTTTTTTTCTTACATCATGTTGTTATATTATATCATGTATATGTTGTCTTGCTGGAATGCTGTTATTACATTGATGGCCTCTCTGTTTATTTATCTGATAATAAAATGACCTAAGTATGAAACCATTGTGCAAGGCATCTAGAAAAAAATATGTCACATCATATTCACTTTTCATTCAAAAATGAGTATTTATGAGCATTGTTTAGCAATTTATAATTCAGATTTTATTTACTTATTTGTTTCTGAGTGTGCCTGATGAAAAGTTGTCTTAAGCAGAAAGCCAGAAAATAAATTTAAATGACGGTAACAAGCATTCCAACTAACATTTTACAAACTTCATTTTATGTGAGTAGACATGCAATTTTACTAACATTTCTCACACGTCATTAAGATTACAGTTTAAATGACACTGATGATTATAATGAGTGCAGTTCACTTTGTATGATAACAAGGCCAGATGAGTGTTGTTATTTGATTTAGATTGTGTCATTCTTCCAACAGTACAATTCATTATAAGGTTATTTAAACTGTCAGTGTAATTTATACAGACTGTCTGTATTCTATATAAGACAGAAAGATATGATTAAGTGTCAGTGAACCTGCCAAACAAACAAAGGATTTGCTAATGTTCCTGAAAACAACTGACAAGTTGGTCATGGCATTATCGAACTTCTAATTCGTGGTGACCACTGGGTATTAATTTAATGAGGTCATCTCAAAGAAAGGATATTCTTTTTGTTAAAGAAGTATTAAACAATAGAAGTCACCTGCTGACTACTGACCTATCAAATGTTGCTTTCAAGTAAGTATATGTGCCAGTTTTCTTTTCAGAATAGCTTGGAGCAAAATTTGAATTACATTCTGAGCTAACAATGGTTGAACTGGTCATACAATTTTATCCAACAGAATAAGTATATAGTCTGTTGAACTAAAGCACAAAATGATTTTATATTGTATATAAAACAATATATCTAGAGACTGCAATCAAAGTGAACAGCAGTGTGATGAAAAATGTATATAGTCAATCAATAACAAATTTGGTATTTTAACAATTTTTTGCTTATATTTTATGATTTTTGGTTTATTCAGTGTGCTTCCTAAATGTGATGAATTTTACATTATCCATAAATCTCCATTAAAAATTCACAAAGCTGTTGTTTCTGATTGTGATGTACTATTTTAGCTGAGATTACTGTATACCTTTACTTAGTTCTGCAGAAAATACACACAGTTTTTCAAATTAATGTTTTTTTCATTTTTTTCTGTCTCAAGAGATTTTATAACCATTATATCTTCTTGCCTTGATTTCAATTGCTAGATCACCACACTTGTTTTCTTTAAATGTCCAGAATATGTCTAAACTCGGGCTTCTGTTACATTTTTATGTTAAGAGGCCTCCTTCTTCGAGCACTGCTGTCAGAATGACTTTCTATAGCAGCCCTCAGATAATCAATCAAGATTTTGTTTAATTGTGATTATAGCCCTGCCATAATCAGTAATAGTTTTATTTCATTTCTGATGCATGTTGGCTACTTTATCATTTTTTCCTGCATAGTTTTAATCCCAGCCTTCATTAAGTTATTACCTTTTAATACAGAAAATTATTACAAGATCTCTGATCATAACCAGGTTGTGGTAACTTCAAGAAATAGATGTCAAAGAAATCACATTATGAGAAGTGCAAAGCAAGGCTCAATATGCCAGTTTTGGCATCAGTTTCAAGAACACATGACTACTTGGTTATGATCGGAGAGACCCCCTCAGAATTCTTTGCAGCACCTGGAGCGTTACTTCCTTGATGTACTAGTACAGATTGAAAGTTGAAGTTTTAGCTGCTGTTGTGTACTGCTAAAGTGAGGAGTGATATCACAGCTCTGAAAGCTGTAATATAATAGCACTGCCTCAAAGACAGCACACAGAAGTAACGTATATCTCTGCTCCTGAAACAGTTTTAAAAGCTAACATATACTTCATGCTACCATAGACAAATAAGCTTTTAAAGATACTGTAGGTTCCTCTTGCTGATCTGTTACAGCAGCTGTTTATGCTCTGTCAGGTGAACAGAATTTAACACCAGTAAAAGGTACTTAAAATCACGATTACATCAGAATGGTGTTTAACATAATTGCCTTTCTCCTGATTTAAGACCATTATTGTAATTCTCCATGTACTAAATATTTGACAAATAATAATAACTGTATGTTTACATGGAGCCTCCATTTCAAAAAGATGGTTATTCAGGTTTCTTTTGTAGTATTTATTTTCTGAATGGATGAATGGGATGATAACTTCTCCTTCTGCCAATTCCTTGTCAGATTCTCACATTCCTACCATGCCATCAGACATTCCTCATACTCTGATTGGCTAAATCTGGGCATTTTTATATAGCTAAACTCACACAGCAACATATTTGCTTGTACCACACACATACACACACTCGTGCATGCGCGCGTGCACACACACACACACACACACACACACACACACGCACGCACGCACACACACACACACACACACACACACACACACACACACACACACACACACACACTTACAAGTGTTGCTCTTCAATGCAGTCAGAATGATATTTTTGGAACCTGTGATATGTCCTCGACTGACGTCAGTGCATTTTTTTGCAAATAGTGAAAATTATTTAACAATACACTGTACTGTTTCCCTTTTATGTGTGCAGTATATACACGTATAGCATAAAGTAACAACAATCATACACTGAAAACTGGTATTTGTAGATGAATGAAATTTAGAGCAGTTGTATATTGCTTGGTACTGTTTATTTATCTTATCATTCAATGGGATTCAAAAGTGTTTACAATACTCTATAGTACAAATTCATGCAAGTAGTGGCAATGCACAGGTGTGGGTGATTCTGAGACAGCATGCCAGTCAAGGGGAAAAGTAACACAGTATGCAGCACATTCATATGATCGTATAACAACATGGAAATGAGGTGCATGAATGTGCAAATATTGACATCAAACATGGCAGACTGATTCAGAAATATATAAAACAGACACAGTGCACTGCAGCACAAATGTATTCTGAATGCTAGTAATTTGTGGTGTACAGAGAATAGACATGCTACAAGAAGCAACGGCTACAGCAGCACAGCATAGGTTAGTGCTACTACTGGAGCAAGTGTCTGTCACATACCATGGCTATCTACACAATCATAGATGCTACCATCTGTGACTTTCATACCATCATCTGACAGACCACCATTATGTGGCCTGCTACTTGTGGACAGGGAGATTATATCTGACCTAATCTCATTCCATTACCCAAAAACAGAATTCATGAAGATTTGTGGATTGTCCATCTAAGTGGACTTTGTGTGTATGTGTAATTTTAACCACTTTAGCTATACAACATGGGACTCACTTCCAGTATTTTGCAACCTCACCCAGCCTACAGCAGTTCCTGTACATCATATCACAGCATGCAGAAGAGCATATCTAGTTACCCAGGGACCTACACTTATGGTTCTTCTGGGGGAAGTTCTCACAGGATCATATCATCATTAGATGCACATGTAAGTGGGATGCATAGGGCATAATACATGGTTACTGTGCAAGCAGGAAGCTGCAGGACACATATAATGGGGTGAAAGTTGGACATTGCAAGTGATGCTGGACATGCTGTGGAGCAAACTGTACACAGCCCTAAGAACATTTCAGAAAAGGTGTACAACTTGGCCCGTACTGAAGCATTGAATGTTCTTAATCAAATGGTCCAGCATCCTGATATGCTTCCCTGTCTTAGTAGGTCATGTGGAGCATTGCAATACACATCTGAGAGAAACAAAACAATTGTTGATGCATGTGCCAGTTGCATAATATGACACTGTAGAAAGCAGTGGGGAACCATCCTAACAGGGTTCACTATAGCAGAAGGACCAGAAGTTGAACTGTAAAGTATAGGGTCTGTAGATGAACAGGAAGCAGCAGTGCAACATGTAAAGCAGAGACAGGTGGAAACATTCAGACAGTGGCGTAGGGACTACATCTTGGCAACAGCTGTGGATCATGACACAGACAATATAGAATGAAATGATGCATACCTTACCACACCTAAGCTATGCAAATCTGTGCATGGACTGGCAATATTGAGCACCTGACATATGCATACACATAGAAATTAGGTGGTGGGCAGGGCACAGTTATCAGCACTTGCTCATTTGGAATTTCACAGTGACAGATAAAAGCAACATTATCATGAGTTAGGCCACTGGAGGATAATTAGATAGCTGTGTACATTGGAAGAAGGTTGTGGGGAGTCACGGATCACATCCCTCAGTAGTGAGGTTGAGCTGCTGTGCTGTGACCATGGTGATATCCTCTGTGGCAACTTGCATTCTTGGAGATTGATGAGGTCTGTTATAGGGAAAGTATAGAATTGCAAGACTGCATGCATGCAACCTGACATGGTATCCCTTGTTTGGAGTCTACAGAGCATTGATATTAATAACCTATACAATGTTCATGAGCAGTGATGGCACTCTGTGTTTGCACAGGGGGTACTGAAGGGGTAAAGCTATCAAAAAATTTGTGGACACACTGAAGATAGGTCCCAGGTGTTGAGTCAAAGGAGCATTAGCATCAATGACCATAATACAGCCAAAGTTCTGGGGTTGCACGCTGTGTGGCCATACTTTACAGTGAAGTCATCTCAGCAATAACTGTGAAGTCCAAGTAGGATTAGCATGCGCCTGGCCACCTCAAAACCAGATTGTCAGAGCCATGGACTAACTGACCTGTAAGTGCAGTTCAGAGGGCATTTACCATATGTTCATTGAAGCACCTATAAAGGAAACATTTACCACCAGCAACCTGAGCATCAATGTCTGCTCCCTGTCTCTATACTATATCCCACTAAACAGATGTTACAAGTCATCATGCAAGCCATAAAATGCACTCATGCTCTTCATAGTGCCTGTTGGCAGCAGCTGTCTGTGCCTTGACTTACATATCAGTGATTAGTACCCTCTGTTGTACCCAGATCTATAACAGACCTGTAGCTAAGGTGGTATCACAAACCTGTATAACTATCCTCTGTGGTGGGTATGCACACATCGAAGGCTGTGCATTTTACAGATTATGTGAGGGCTGGGATTCATGTAGAGCCTTTGAGGGGTTCGCAGTTTAAACATTTCTATCATGCCTCAATAAGGTTGTGTAGTCAGCCTGTACCTCCAAAGGGGCTCATGAAATGATGGATGTAAGGAAGCACTTCTGCATTTGTGCTCCAGGCAGAACCACTGTGACAATGGATCATGTCATTTGCATGTTGTCATCATTCTCACTAAGATTTGATTACATTACATAAGACATGTCCTGTCCTGTTGTGCTGGTCCCTACACAAGTAGAACTAGTGAAAACCCTAAACCCATGGTGCCTTTGGAAGTACTCAAAGGGTTTGTCTATACCACTTGTGGCACACAGCGTGGTAGTGACATGCAGATATACATTGTTGTAGTTGCAGCTCAGTGGCATGTGAAAGGATAGATATGCAGAAGGTTTGCTGTGCTCCCTACTGACACATAGGTGGTCAAAGTGAAGTCAGCCCCCTCATCTAAACTACTCTAGGGCATGTGGGTTTGCTCTGTTTTTCCAGACAGTAGCACTAGGTACTCATCTATCAGTGTGAGTCTCCCCTGTGGTAGACATGTCCTTGGTCATGTTTCATGCCTTCTCTGCACCAATTGCATAGACCTATAATTGCCTCCCACAGCATTCATGCCCTGGACTTCTCATTTCCCCACATCTTACCCATGGCAGTTTGCTCAGTAGGTGCATGCAATGTGTATGGAAGGCCTCCAGTAACATCTCTATATAATGGGTAGTGAACTTTCAAGTCTATTGCCGCTCAGCTTCCCATAGCTAGCCCCGTACAACTGTGTTGCATGTCTCCCAGAATTTGTGTGACAGACAGTCTGCAGATGTCATCTTACCTATGGCAATGGTTTCTCCTTCTTCCACTGTTTTGCACGCAATAACACAATAAGACTCCCGACACTGCTGCAATGAAAGTTGCCTTGCTACATCCCTTCCTCCATCTGCCTTTTAACCATATTTATACTAACATGCTATGTACACCATTTTATACCTCCTTCTTCTCCTTACTGGGGCATCACACTCCTTGTGTGCCCTTTCTTATGGGTCCAATGCCCACTACTTAAACTTTCACAACAGGTGAACATGGCATAGCTATGCCACTATGCTGTTTCCCCATTCAAGCACCTGTGACACTGTTACAGATATCAACCAAAGTTGTAGATTACAGTGCTGGAGTACATCATCGGTGGGTTTTATTCCTTTACTACATGCATCTTCAAGTCCATAGAGTCACTATAAAGTCCCATAATCCACAGTTTTCCATCTTTAACTTTTCTCATGTAACATGTTGCCCATACTGTAGACTGTGCTTAAAGGGACTCTTTGTATGGCAGTTTTGCTAATGAGGATGTGTAGTGCCATTGTCTCTGAACTGTAGCCAAATCACAATGTGCTTTTTAAAATGGCTGTCATTAGCTGACTAGCAGCATTTGGCACTGCTCAAGTAAAGCATATAGTCACTATGCACACAATGCACACAGCCTGCATAGACCCATAGCACTGAGATATTGGGTTATGGATATTTCATATCACCTGTTGCTGCTCTATGCTGTGCATCACATTATGCCTGAATGTGTCTATGTGCATGAGGCTACCACTTTGCTCTTCAAGCTAACCAGGGTGAATGGACACAACTTCCTCAGGCACTGTGAAATGCAAGGCTCCAGTGTGGTGCTAGGGATAGCAAGATATTTTTTCTTCTAACATACAGGTTTTTTTCAGTGCCTTATGGGCACTATGATTACCTGATATGCAAGGCTGATGACTGCCATAAACTTGCAAGAATGGTAAACAATGCCTCTATCATCACCTATTCTGGTGAGTGGTGCTATTAGTAGTATAGTGACCTGTCACAGCACCACAGTGACATATTTCAGCAAGGGAGGGCAGAGGTTAGAGAGACAGACCTTGACATGCAAGCATTTTCATATTACATTTTTTTTTTATTTTTTGTTACCTAGTCTGGCTCTTTATTGAGGTATGCAGACTTTGCTTTACAGTAGTCAAGGAGTGAGAGCCTAACTTGGCAGGATATCATAGTAGGTAGGAGCAACTCTCCCAGTAGTCATTGTACACAGCATGTATGTCATGCCACTCTGATACTGTACTTGTATATGCTCCATATGCATGTTTTTATGTCTTCTCTTTTATAGCCTTCTGTAGAACCAGTTGTTGTAAAACTGGTGGAGCAGTGATAGTCACCTCAACCTGCATTGCCTAGTGCCTCTTATACAAGGTCACTAGTGGTTGTCCATTCTCCCAATCAGCAAGAGGATAGATATAATCCTGATGAAGGTGAAGTAAAAGGATCACTGGTAACCATAATAGCCACTTCTTGGAATGGGTAGTACAGGATCCTCTTCTGATAGCTGTCCAGAAGGGTCTCCAATCATCTTTTAGTGTCCGCTGCACATGCTGATATCTACTGAGGTGTGCTGACAGCTGGACACCTGCTTTGGCATCATGGGCAGTCTTATAGTATAGATTGTTGAGTTGAACGACCAGCAGACCTCACCACTGGACCACTGAGGAAGGATCCAGGCCAAATCTTCACCTACAGAGTTGACTGAAGGAATCTTGATTTCAAAAGCGTTATCTCTGGAATTTGCCTAGGATTTTTGAATATTTGTATAAAATCTTAGGTGTCTGCTTTGACCATTAAAATTCAAAGCTTATGGGACTTAAAATGACTATGGAGTGAGCAACTGCTATCTCACACTGCTTGTTGTTGCCTACAACAATTTAAATGATAAGGCCCAGTGTATTTGACTGCACAGCCTTTATTTTGGTAGTTTTTAGTTTATACTATTAAGATGTTCAGTGTGACTACTGACTGGTAATTGCTGGTAATTTCAACAAGAATAAGTTTTCATGCAGCAAAAATAATGTGCTGCTAAAAGAAAAAAAATGTACTACACTCTCAAATGTTTTCACCTGGCATCAAAGCTACCAGAAAACATAAAGAAGCCAAGTCTTCAGCTTTTCCTACCAGAGGAAGATTCTGCTAGCACTGGCCACTTTCAAATATGACCAGTCTTTGTCTTATCTCAGTCATTCAGTATGAATGTTTATAATCTGAGATTCATAGCAGAGAGAAGCCATGAATTGCCTGAGAAGGTTCATCTGATAATCCTGAAGGCAATTGCAGATCTTTTCAAACATGTCTTTGGTTTGCCACTACCAGCAAAGGGTTTAGTAAATATCACCACTGCTCTAGCTATCACTGACAGGGAACTTACAGAGACAACAGAGGGAGTAGGTAAAGCTGAGTCATGCCTTTCCATGGTGTTGAAGTATATCAACAAACAGGGAAGTGCAATAAATCCATATAGGATATTAAGTACCTTAATGAAAAATGACCTGACTGATCTGGTGCGGTAATCACATAGGAATATCTCACTGATTGGTGGTCTGTGCGAGAAGATATCATCTGAAAAACTTTATGCTGCCATACAGGACTTTCATTTTTAATAAAACTTGGACATTATTAGAGCAATGACAAGTATAACAAATTAAACAGCAATACTACATCACTAACCAACAAAACAGAATTGTCAGATATACCCCATACCAAGCAATTAGCAGGACTTAGGAAAATAACTGAATAATGCAACCTTGCCTTTTTGTAAACAGTGGCATAAAGACAGAAGACATTTATTTAAATGGAATCATAATGTTCTTCCTGTCCTGAGCAAAATATTTCCAAAATTATAAAAAACGTGTGTCTACAAGGACTGAAGCTATAACCCATGACCAGAAATAAATGTTTGCATCAGTATGTTAATCCACACCAGGTACCCCTAATCACTAAAGCTGGCCATACCATCCAGTTACAGAGCAAGTACAGCAGCTCATCTAATACTGTCAATAACTTGTATATATGCTAATGACAACACAGTCCTAGAGAATATGTATATAATCCAATGTGCCTGTCTCCATTTCCAACACTGGATATTCCCAACCACCATCTTAGTGTTGGATCTGGCAGGAGACCAAAACCTCATATGCAGACATTTAATAAGACTGAAAAATGTCAGACTGATGGAATGTTTCTGATCAATGCCTTTTTCAATAAAAAAATCTCATTCCACATATTTGAGTTATCAGTGCATTTATATTTAATAGCCAACATGAAGTCTGATTCCAAGTTTTTAGCCTCCAGATATAACCATTTCAGTCTATCCTGGATGAGTGCACTCTTGACCACAGATGCTCATTTGTCTTGTACCATTATGCCTTGATTATCTGTTTTCTCCACCATACAGCTTTGCAGTTGTGAATAATGCTACCATGTAATACAGATGGCTGAGTCTAACTTTTCTTTTTTTTTCAAAACAAGTTTATTGTTTTAACATATAAGAGAGATATCATAACAATTTTATACAAATAATTAAAAATAGGTATTATTATAATATTCAACAAAACAACTAAAGTATTTACAAAGACATCCACTACAATCAGATCAATTAATTAAACTAAAATACTGTGCTATTGAAATTAGAATTTTTTAACAAATTTTGTAAATTATCCCATACAATAAAATGTGATGTTTTTCTAGTTGTTCTCATTCTAATTGTGCTTATTTCCATATGACACATTATATTCATAACATTTTTAAATTCATTGAACGAAGGAGGTGTATCTGAAATCCAATTTCTAGCTATTATTTTCCTAGGATAGACCATAACAAGGGAAGCTTAATCTTTTTAACACATTGAGGTACAGGTGTGTTGAATAATATAAGAGACTTAGAAATAATGAAATTATCTGTAAAAGAGCCTGCAAAATTCATTAATTGACTTCCAGTATTCTTTCAATACAGTCATAAAACATATGAGCCCAGTCAGCATTAATTTCTACATTACATCTCTTACATAGATTATCTTTATTATTAATTTTATTCATCATCAAAGGTGTATAAAAGATCTATGTAAAATTTCCATGTATAAAGTCTTCAGACAATGGAAGATGTAGTTCTATAAGCAGATTCCAATATATATTGTTTATCTTGTTGAGTTGGTGGGTCCCCATTAATAGAGGTGAAATAATTCCAGTATGAATCTACATTGTAAAAGTTTCTTGTCTGATAATTTTATGTATATGAAAGTTTACCTTTATCAGAAACTTTATGCTGTAAATTTATTATCAAGTAATCAATCAGTTTTGAATAGATTCTTTAACTGTTATAGACATTAGATCTATTCTATCAATGAGATGTTGTCTAAAGATCTGAACCTCTAACCAGCAAGTTTCTCTTAGATCAAATTCTTGTTTTAAGAAATCTAGATTTTAACTTTATTATCAGATATCAGCTGATACCAGTACTTTAGATTATTATCTATAGCTAAATGAGCTCCTTCAGAAGTAGATGACATAAGCATACCCTGAGTATAAATTATAGGAATACAATAAAATTCCATTCCCTATACTTAGGGTGCATGAATATAAAGTTACGATAACTAATAATAATATTTAATGGGTAACAGACCATATGTTTAGGTGTAATAGGTGAAGTACAAAATTCCTTTAGCAACCACAACATGGAGTTATTTATAATCATATTTTTATGTGTTAAGGAGATTTTCATGAAGTGCATACTAATTAGCTCCCAATAATCTTTCCATTTTGCGACATATGACCGATCTATTAATAAAGTAATAACTTTTATAATAGAAGAGATAATATATAAATTAAAGTCTGGAAAAGAAATACCCCTTGAGACCAGCTATTAGTATGCTTCTTTAATGCAATCCTAGGTCTATTAGGTGCCCATAAGAAATTTAACATTAGTGTATTCAGTTTCTTGATAGTTATTTTTGTAGGTGAAAGTATTATTGATTGTATTAAGTATAAAATCTTGGGGAATATTATCATTTTAATAATTGTAAGTCTCTCCTCCATAGTAAAAACATATTATTCCAGGTATTAAAAAGATTTTGTATATTAAGAAAAGTATTATAGTTATTATATATAATAGATTTAATATCTTTAGATAGTATTATACCTAAATAAGTTATCTGACCTGAGTTGGGTACATATTTAGTAAAATCAGTAATGAGAGTATTTTTTCGTATATATAGGTAGTATTTTAGTTTTTCTTCATTGAATATTAAACCAGAAATACTTTTAAAATTCATCATTTTATCAAATAAAGACTGCATAGAAGAATTAGATCCTGCTGATGTAATTAGAACATCATCTGCAAAGTTGAATTTTTGATGTTGTATTTTCTTCTATTTCAAAACCCTCTATGTCAGTACTGTTTCTAATCAAATTAGCCCAAGGCTCCATTACTAAAGTGAATAATAGTGGAGAAAGTGGACATCCTTGCTTTGTACCTTTAAGAATGGGTATTTTTGTGAAACATATGTTCCTTAATATAAGCCATTCCTTTGTATAAATGCTCAATTAAATTTACAAATGCATCAGAGAACATTAAGGTAAACAGATAGTCCCAACTTACTGAATCAAATGCTGAACCTATATCAAGACTAATAAGTGTTAAATCTTTCTTTTCCTATTTGCAAAATCAATTAATGTTAAAGTTCTTCTTATATTATCAAAGTATTTCTATTTACAATGAAGCCCGTCTGATCTATGTCTATAATGCCAGGGATAATTGTCTTCAATCTATCAGCAAAAATACTCATAAACATTTTATAATCAACATTAAGTAATGAGATGGGTCGATATGAAGAACATCTAGTTGGATCTTTATTAGGTTTTAAAATTGGTGAAATAAATGTATATTGCCAAGATGGGGGTTATTAACTCAGTTTGGGCCAGAATAAAACCTTATGTATTAATGAATATGTAGTTTTAGAAAGGATTTTATATATCTCTGGTATAATACCATCATTACCCGGTGCTTTGTTTGATTTAAGCTTATTTATTTGTGTAATAACTTCTGTATATGAAATACTCTTGTCCAATAGTTTAATCTGTTGTTTATTAAGCTTTTTATTCATGTTTGTGGTTATAAACTCCTTTATTTTATCTTTAGGTTCCATGTTAATGTTGTTATGGTTAATCTTGTGAAAGTGATTTCTAAATTCATCCAGTATTTCTGGTATACTAGAAACATTCTTCTTTTCCTTAGAGAAAAGATTTCTTTGATATGGTTTTGTTTATTCAATCTTTTTGTTTTATTTTAAGTCTATGTAAGTATTTGGGGCTTATTGAATAAGACAAAACTTGTATTTCTCTAAAGTTATTTTAACTTTATGAGTTAAAATTTCTTTGTATTTCTCATTTAGTTTGTTTATTTCTTCAATAACTTTCTTGTCCATAATATTTTCTTTATTATTATGTTTATAAGAGTCTAGTTTACTTTGAATATCTAACAATTCCTTATCCCAAGATTTCCTTTTATTATTATACCATCTGATACTTTGTCCATATAGATATGATTTTAAGGCATCCCAAACATAGACAATGGAGACTTCAGGAGTATTATTTATGTCTAGAAAATGTTGTACTTCTGAAAGTATATATTCTTTATAGTCTTTTAGCTGAGTTAAGTATGCTGGTATCCTTTTGATCTGAACATTATGAGTATTTTCTATCATGAATTCAAAAACAATTGAGTTATGATCAGATATAGGACATGAAATGATTTTGGAATTAATTAAATCTGTTACCATCTGGTTAGAAATAAAGACCCTATCTATTTTTGAATAAGTTTTGTATCTGTTAGAAAAAGGTGTATGGTAATGATTTTGACTCTATCTGATTATTAATATCATTCAAATGATAAGAATTAGCAAAATCATTTAAATGTTTTGCATTAGATGTACTTCTTTTCTTTATAGTGGTAGTATCACTTTCATGTAGTATACAATTAAAATCACCAGCTAAAATAATATCCCCTATAGAGAATGATATGATCTTATCAATATGATGTTTCACTGTATTAATACCAATTCCAGGTATCCAATATACATTAATTAAAGTGTAAGTCTTCCCATTAATTTGTATTGTAACCATACAAAACATTCCTTTGTCATCCTGATAAGACTTAATGGTTTTAGGAATGGGCATACTTTTATTCCATAAAATAGCCACTCCTCTTTTTTCTGAGTGTGCTCTGAACTAACCAATACTGTATACTTATTAGTGGCTAGTTTATCAATATCTTTTTCAAGAGATGGGTTTCTTGCAGGAAGACTAGATTGGCCTTGTGTAGATTAATGTATCTTATTAGGCTTGCCCTTTTACATGGATTATTCAATCCATTAATGTTTAAAGAAATTCCTTTTAAAGATGTCATTTGGCATTTTTAAAACTCAAGAATCTTATGATCTAAATAACAAATAACAAGATAAATAATGTTACATCTCCTCTTTAGGTGTACCTTTAAATATAGCTGTATTTATTAAATCTCTTATGGGATTTTGTATAGGATTCAATTTTGTTTGTAGTGACAATGAGTGTACAAAATATATTGTGGATGTCAAAACTATATACATATAACAATGAACAAGTGAAAATAATGTAAGGATTAAACCTTGCATCCCGCCTGGAGTTGAAAACTCCAACTTAGAGTAGTATTTGCTACTCAAGTTAACCCCTACCCTAAGCAGCAGTACCTCAGCTACCACCTTATCAATTTAATACTAGTTATATTTAACTGAGGTTAACAGTTTTCAATTCAATTATCTATCAAGACAAAACTACACATTTGGTAAAACAGCATCATATAAACTAAAATAAACTTTCTTTTTTTTTTTTTTTTAAAAAACTGTTCATACTATTATATAGATCTATGTAATATATAACACTTGTATTCTAATAGCATTCAAATAATCTTAATGTTAGAAATCAAGAGGAGAGAAAATTATGTTCTAACATTCATTTAAATCAAAACTTTGGCTAATATGATTCAGACATTACATGCATTAAGATGCATCTATTTTCTGTCATGTGAATTCTATCAACAGCTTCAATAAAATCTTGAATTGTTTGTATATGAGCATTTACTTAAACTCATTATTGTCAATAGAGTAAAATATTGTATTCATAAAATTATTATAAATCATATTGCATAGTTATGCAGATTCTCAGAAACACCTGCGTTATTACCTAAAAAAAAAAAGCCATCACACACATAAACACAGACACACACACATACATATACACACACATATACACACACCCACACCCACACACACACATACACACACACATATACATACATATATATATACATACACACACACACACACACACACACACACACACACACACACACACACACACACACACACACACACACACACACACACATACACATATATATATATATATATCTGATCTCACTGAGTTGTGTCTTTGTAGAGCAGTATCCTACTTGCTGTCCCTAGAATAAATCTGTCTGCTTTATACAAAATAATGCACAGCAAACACATATTAGTAACCAGATTTTACAATCATGCTAACCTACTGCTTTAAAATATATCACATGACATTTCTTCCAGAATAGAGTTATAAGATTATTTATGCTTGTCAATCAGATGAATTAAATGAGTTATAGTAAAGTATATGTTTGGGACACAAGTTTTTAACACAGATTATTATGCTACTGTTAAGTAGATTTTCAAAAACATTTAAATAAATGTTTCATTTTCTATGCCTTCTAAAATAAGATATTTACTTGCTACAAGAAACTACATAATTTAAACTCATCATAACTGACATATTTTATGAATAAAGTATTTTTCCTGAATCTGTGGTGTGTCAGTGTGATAGCCTTGTCAATGTTTATACTAACTGCTTTCCGTTTCTCTGTGAAAATTCTGTGAGTGAAGCTTCTGAGGAAACTCATGGACACTGTGCATGAGACAGCCCACATCCCAGATTGTCTCCCTTAACATTTTGGTGGGAAACTTATTAAAACTTGTGGCAAACATTCATTTTGTCAATAGAGTAAAATATTGTATTCATAGAAATTATTATAAATCATTTTGGATAGTTATGCAGATTCTCAGAAAAAACTCACACACTCACACACACACACACACACACACACACACACACACACACACACACACACACACACACATATATATATATATATATATATATATATATCTGATCTCACTGAGTTGTCTCTTTTTAGAGCACCATCCTACTTGCTGTCCCCAGAATAAATCTGTCTGCTTTATACAAAATAATGCACAGCAAACACATATTGGTAACCAGATTTTACAATCATGCTAACCTACTGCTTTAAAATATATCACATGACATTTCTTCCAGAATAGAGTTATAAGATTATTTATGCTTGTCAATCAGATGAATTAAATGAGTTATAGTAAAGTATATGTTTGGAACACAAATTTTTAACACAGATTATTATGCTGCTGTTAAGTAGATTTTCAAAACATTTAAATAAATGTTTCATTTTTATGCCTTCTAAAATAAGACATTTACTTACTACAAGAAACTACATCATTTAAACTCATTATAACTGACATATTTTATGAACAGAGTATTTTTCCTGAATCTGTGGTGTGTCAGTGTGATAACCTTGTCATTGTTTATACTAACTGCTTTCAGTTTCTCTGTGAGAATTCTGTGATTTGAAGATTCTGAGGTAACTCAATGACACTGTGCATGAGACAGCCCACATCCCAGATTGTCTCTCTTAACATTTTATGGGAAACTTATTAAAAACTAGTGACAAACATTCATTTAGCAGTGTAAATGCATCTAAACATGACAGAACCTCCACAATGTATTCCACAGACCATCACAGCCTCTATGCAAGTGAAATTAAACTCAAAATTACCAACAAGCAATAAACTCAGCATTCTTCTCCCAACTCAATTTTCATACAAATCCTATTATTCACTGCCCACACAGTCAAAAGCATTTCTATATATTAATAAAGAAAAGAAAAGAGAGTAGAAAATAAAAGGGAGTGAGGCAGAAATAAAAAATGTAAGAGAAAGCTGTAAGAAGTATATACAATGGAATGTTACTTACTGTTTATATTAATAGAGTTAAAAAATAAAACATATTATTTACTCTTATTTAGTTCTGATTATTATTAGTTAAAGCATGACAGATTATTTACAAACAAGCATAAGCAGTATAATCAAGAAAGTATAATTAGAAATAGCATTTGAAGAACTTATAAACTTTTACAAGAAATAAATATGTTATTATTCTATTAATGATATTTTCATTACTGTTCTCTCCTGCCCTCCCACCCTTTACCCACTACATAATCTAAATAGAATGTCATTGTTTAAACAAAGAAAATAATAAAGAAGAAGGGAAAAAAGGTAAAGATAAAAAATGTATCAAATTACTAACCTTACTTTTTCAGAAAGAGAAACAAATCGAGTCACAGCCTGCCATTAAATCCTCAGGCATTTTGACTGGTTATGAAACAAAACATTTCTTTGCACATAGAGAATAACTTTGATTAAATCTTTTCCAAAATATTTGTGGCTTTCTGGAAATGCAGGAACTATATTCAAAAGATTAATAATGAACTAAAATGATGAGAGAAAAAAACATATAACAAATCATTTGTTTTTAGTCTCTTCTTCTTCTCTGAAGTCTTCCAGGAAGCTTCAGTTGCCAATCTCTTTAATGAAGAACTAGCCCATTCCATTTCTTCTATTTTATCCAAAATCCTTTTTCTTTGACAAACAGTAAAGCAGAGTCTAAATCATCAGACCTTAGGACCATCAGGAAGGAAGATTTTAAGCTTGGCAGGAAACAGAAGGTATGTTTTAAACTGTGCTTTTTAAGCTCCCTTATTAGTGGCAGAAAAACTTTTCTTTTAGCAATTACCATGGAAGAATAGTCATTGTCAAAACGCACAGTTGTCTCATTAAACTTAACAGGAGCTTTAGCCCAAGCAGATTTAAGAACCATCTCTTTATCAAAAGATGATAGAAATCTAACTATAACTGATCTAGGATAGTTTTTGTTAGAGTTAGTATTAGCTATAGATCTATGTGCTCTTTCGATACCAAAAGAGAATGCTTCTGGTAAATCTAAAGTTTTAGGGAGCCATGTTGTTAAAAAAGAAGTAATATTGTTACCTTCAATATTTTCTGGCAGTCCAAAAATCCTAATGTTATTGCGCCTAGATCTATTTTCCAGGTCATCCAGCTTTGTTTGTAAATGTGTATTTTGTTTCAGCAGAAACTCAATGTTGATTCCCTCTTCTTGTATTTTATTTTCCATGTCATTCACAGCTTCTTCTTGATGCTGGAGTCTTGAGAATTTGTCTTACTGGAACTCATTTCAGACTGATAAACTGACAGGAAAATTTCCAAAGTAATTTCTGACAGGAATATTATTAAGATTTCCTTTCTTTTTTAGATATAGTTCAAGAACTATATAAAACAAACATATTTAGAAAGAAAATTACTTCAAGAATTAATTTTTTAAGTAATTAATTCCTGTCAATGTAATGAAATTGGTGGAGCTGAAGAAATCTGCTGCTATCCTGTGTTCATCCTTGGCCACGCCCCCCGAGTCTAACTTTTCTTGAAGAAGCTTGCATTTAGAGATGGAACTATTCTTCTTGTCCCTTTGTTAATCTAATTTCCACAAAGATCTGACACATTGATCACCTCACCCATGCTGGCATGTTTTCAACCAACAATAAACACAAAGCATGGTCTATTTTTGTCACTGATTCCCCTCTTATGTATGTGCAGCCTTTCTGCTCTACCATTATCATATCAGTCATTTTTAATCATTTCGATCTGTAATAATCAAAATATTGACATGGCTAGTAGATATGTGAATATATTCTGCACTTACCTAGATAAATAAATGTGTTATTGTCATACCTCTCAACCTGGAAACATCAAAAATCTGGACAAGGCCCATGAAAAAATAGGCAAAACTCTGTACGATGTAAAGTTTGCATACATAAGCCCACTCCAATGAAATTGTGGGATATTAACTTTCAAACGCAAACTGAAGAACAGACAACATAAATATGGCACCAGAGTCCCCCTGTAGCAATTCTAATGTCCCATTACCTGGCTATTTCATCCCATTTACCATAAACATTAATGTGTGCATACTGCTTTACTTCTACAATGATTATTTGGGTTTTATTTTTACACTTTATAGCACAATGCACAAACATTAATAGATATCTGCTAAACAAAGCAAAACTGTCTCACAACAGACTTGGCATTAAAACTTCTTTGCCCTTGAAACTCACATTCATTGAAGCAGAATTGAAACCCACACCACATCCAAAGAAAATGCATATAACCAGTGGTGGATAAAGATTACATTTGGGCTGTTTTCAAATCATAGACCCCTTGCACATAAAACAAGACACATACATGCATTCTTTGATACACCTTCCTGACTTTATTAAATTATATTTCTTGTATAATACATCACACTTGTTAGACTAAAGTTAGAGTGTAATGTTTAAATTTATTTTTGAACATTTTTAAAGTAGGCAATGAAACAAAATGCATGAACCAATAATGACAAAACTGCGCAATTCAGAACATTTCCATCATAAAAGTCTACTTACACACACACACACACACACACACATATATATATATATATATATATATATATATATATATATATATGCATATATATATATATATATATATATATATATATATATATATATATATATATATATATATATATAAAATGACAGTAGTGTAACCCATAGGCATCTTGCACAGCTTCTCACACTTATTTTCAATTTTAGTTTTTTTTTTTGAGGGGGGGCAAAAGGCCAAAATTAAGGGACAAATTTTAAACATTGCTTGTATAATTTTGGAAAGTTGCTAGAATAAAATGTTGTTACCACCATGCATTTCACTGCCAAGTCTTGGGCTCAGGACCCTGTGCAGTGCAGCTAGAGCAGCATACCACTATGCCAAATCAGCAGTTTCCTGAAAGACAGGAAGACTGAAACTTAAATGGCTATAATTTACTGAATTCAATTCTCACTTCTCAGCATTCTCACCATAGCTCTCAACCTCTTATCACATAAAAACTTGGACAAAGCCAATAATAGGTGAATGCAGAATTAATTTTTCACTTCTTACCATAGCTCTCAATGTCTTAGCACAAAAAAACCTGGACAAAGCCAATAATGGGGGAATACAGCACCAAAATAGGATTATTTGAATTTGAATAATTTCAAATACTGAGCTTATAAACTTAGAAAATTGCTATAATAAAAGGTTGTGTGTTATTATTTATTTTCTGAAGAATATGAAGTCTGAAATTAAAATGCCTGTCATTATTTAGTGAATTCAATCCTTCAGTGATTTGCCACAAAAATCATAAAAAACACAGATTTAATGAGGAATAGAACAACAATATGAGGCATAACTTCACAAGTGGTATAGGCTAGGGACTTTAGGCTCTTTTTACCTGTACCCAAGGTACAGGGTTTGAGCCTGAGTACTTCTAGCCACCAGGTGTTTTCACACACACACACACACACACACACACACACACACACACACACACACACACACACACACACACACACACACACACACACACACACACACAAAACATTCTAATACAAGCAGATCATTTCCTTACCAAACTAAATACCTCTGTGAAAATAACTCCACCAGCAAAGCAGATTGTTTCCTTTCCTTCCCAAACTAAATACCTTAAGCAAAAGTAACTCCGGATAAAATGCAACTCTGTGCAGATAACTCCACTATTGAAATCAAAGACAGCCAAAGCTCTGCATCAGCAGTCATTTCCGTGCTTGCAGATCCATTAATACAGCCAGTCAGAAATGCATGCACATGAGCCCTTGAGCTCAATTCCAACAGGTGGAAATGAAGGGGTGCTACTCAGAATTGTGGCACCCCATTATTTTGACCCCAAAACTCAGTGAAAAACAAGTAATTCAGTACAGTTGGGAGGTATGCCATGCAAATAACTTCACCAGCAAAGCAGAGCATTTTCTTTACTTCCCAAACTAAATACCATAAACAGAAGCAACTCTGGATAAAAAGCAACTCTGTGCAGATAACTCCACTATCGAAATACCAAAAATAAACTCTGTTCACCCATTTGAAACCAGCCAAAGCTCTGTAGCAGCAGTCATTTCTGCACTTGCAGATCTGTTCAAACAGCCAGCTGGAAATGCATGCATGTGAGCCCTTGAGCTCACTTCCGACAGGCTGACGGAGCTGACATTAGTGCACACATAATGATGTCAGCTCAGAAAGCACGAAAAATATTTTAAAAAAGCTGGAAAAAATTTGGAAATGAGGGGGTGCCACCTTTATTTGGACCCCAAAACCCGGTAAAAAATGAGTAATTTGGTATTGTTGGGAGGTATGCTTATCGTGACAGTTCCTGCCAGAACCAAACAAAAAAGGAAGTTCAAGAGCAAACTGCCTGGTGGTCTGTATTCAAAAATAAACAATACAATAATCCAAAAAATCTTCTTAAAATATATGGCAAAACTAAACACCCACAAATTAAGGTTAATGACAAAAAATATTGAAGGTACTGAAAAATACCATCAGGAAGATAATGGCATTACATGAATTTAGATTAGTATCAAAAGCTAAGGTTAATTGGAAAATATTTCTTTAATTATAACAGGAAATTAAGAAATAACTGTCAAAGGAAAAAACTTCAAAGACCAATACATGTAAGGTTCAGTAAAGGCACTTTAATTTACTTGCAGCAAGGAGACAAATGCATGCAAATACAAGGATTTGTCTAACTACTAACAGGAAGTATGTTCATTCTTATACTGTTTTACAAGACATGGCCTTCTAAGCTGACGTAATCAAACACAACTTTAATCATTGTACTACAGCAGGTGTTACTTCAGATTTTCTGCTGACATGACTAGATTTGTGAGAAACATTTCAGAAAAACAACCTGGCCTTGGTGACCAGTACTTCATTTACAAGTGTCTGTTGTACACTGTTACTTTTCAAGGTACTTTTCTAATACAGATACAAGCAAATGCTGATTGCAGTTCATATTTTCAAGCAGGCTTTGTCCTAATTATCTGTTATTTCTACAGCTGTGTATGTTCTCATAGCACAGCTGAACTTATTGTCTGAGTTTCATATAAGCAGTATTGTTCTATTCATTATTTTCCTAACGCAAGTAGAAATCATCTGCTTCTCAGTAAAATTCCAAGGCACAAGCAAGATTTAGCTGACAGGACAAGGTCAAAAAGCAACTGCAGTTTGTACAGATTTATGCAGTATGAAATAGAATAAATGTGTTAACACTTTTCAAGTTCTAAATGCACTAAGCATATTGCTAATACACACACTAATACATATTTCTCTAACATTTCCCCCCATTAATACTTTTATTCTACTTTCAAAATAAGCATAAACATTTTGTTTTCTTCTCCTAACCTCTTCCACTCAGGATTTGCAGTTAAGAGAGTCATTCAGTTTAGACTTATGAAAGCATTTTTAGCCTTTTAACAGTTCTTCAAACTCAGTACTTTGATATAAGGTTTCAGAAACCGACATGTCTATAAGGTCTTTAATCACTCTTTTCATGCAGGAGATACCACAAGAAACACAAACTTCCAGTAGGAGCATACCTACACAAATGGCAATCAGGATGTTCATTAGGATGGTACCCCACCCCCAAACCATTTCTGGTTCATCAGTGGGTTTGAGCCTGGTTTATTCATGGCCGACACTTGCTGAATTACCTCAAGATGATTGTCTATCTCGTGTTTATGGTCAGGAATATACAAACAGAATTCTTCTTGGATTAAAGCACACTTACCACCTCTCGCTGCTAGGGTGAAGTCGAGAGCCATGCGGTTTTGGAGCACTACAGTTCTCATAGCATTCAGTTCATCAGTCACCAATTCAAGAGCAGAAAAAGTTGCGTTGCTCATTACTTCGAGAAGTTTTGACAGTTTTCTCAGCTCCCAGATCAATTTCACTGCTCCATATGCTGGTAATATGCCTGCCCACGATATAACACTATCACTCAAGTCCATGTGTGTCAGTCCTTTGCCTAGAGAGTGATGGTCTTTCCAACGCACTTTGATTTGTCCCACTGGATTTACAGGTTTCTTGACGACTTCTTGGACATTTTGAATTTTCCCATGAGGCAAAAATTCAGTGTGTCGTATGGCCGGAACCAGGTAACCCAAAAACAACTGCTGGACCAATTCTCAGATAACTATTTGTATGCCTTTCTACCACACACAAAATAACAATCCTCTACTTTAGTAGTAACCTTGTTATGAATATACATTCGCCCTGCATGAACCATTTTTCTATCAATTATAGACAGCTGTTTATAAAGAACAGTGTTTTGTGCATCAATCCAAGAAATGAATCTTAGTTTGTATTACAATAAAGATCTATTTTGTTACCTTTAGTATAACATCTATAAGGAACAGTCACATTGCAATTGCTTCAACCCACTGGAACAGTATCATTTTTATAAAAACACACAGTTCAATTTTGTGGAACAGACAAGTGCAATGCTATTTTCTCTTGTGCTGTAATGGTTGAGTACCATAAATCAAGTTCTCCCAGGTCTCATTGACCCCTAGGGGGACTGTTGTCATTAATAACCCCCCCATATGCTGTCGGTAAAGCTGTGCAAATCCAGTAATTCGAAACATTGAAAGTCTCAGCATACACATATTTAATTGCCTGGTAAGTGTTAAAGTTTGGATGCCAGTTTATGAATAACAATTCTCGTTTATTCAGTTCAGTCTGTGTGGCTGGGAAAAGAAAAGGCCACAACAAAAAAGATTATTGTCACAAATACAGTTAACAGGATGATTATGCAATACTTTTGAGGAAAGGGTTGTTCTGCATTCCTGTTTCTTCTGGACTCTATCATTTTTGCTCTTGGCATGTGACAAGATTTTTGTCTAGTTCAAAGTCTTTAACTAATTTACAGTGTGTCAGGTGGATCCAAGAGGCATGCTCCGCGATCTTGACTGCAGTGGGTGTTGACAAAAGCACTTGATATGGACCTTCCCACTTTGGAGATGCCCAATTCTTCTTTTTGACCACATTCAGCCAGATCCAAATTCCAGGGGGCACTGCCACTTCTGATGGTCTGGTTCATTCTTTATCTGAAACAGAATTTAACTGCAACAAATGTTTAGAATTTAATAACTTACGCATATACTCTGCTAATGTACCATCAGCTTCCTGGTCTGCAGGCATGAGAGATTTCCACTGAGGTATATAGTAAGCCCTTCCAAAGAGTTTTTCAAAAGGAGTCAATCCTTTTGCATTCAAAATAGTTCTCATGCTCAACAGTGCCAGGGGCAGACAGTACATCCAATTTCTCTGTGTTTCTGATATTAACTTTCTTAGCTTACTCTTTAAAATCCCATTATGCCTCTCTACTAGCCCTGCTGATTGAGGGTGATACGCACAATGATTTTTCAAAGAAATCCCGAAATATTTACTTAGCTGTTGTATGGTCTGATTCATGAAGTGCGTGCTATTGTCACTGTAGATCCTTTCCAGAATGCCGAATTTAGGGATGATTTCTTTGACAAGGACTTTGGCCACCATTGTAGCATCTGGATTTTTAGTCGGAAAGGCTTCCACCCATCTGGAAAACATATCTACAATGACAGGACAATACTTCTTATTTTCACATTTATTCAACGCTATGAAATCCATACAGATAGTATGAAATGGATATGGTGGTGTAGGGAAACTCCCTTGCTTGGGCTTTAATGCCCCTTGTGCATGATGTTTATTACAGGTGTGGCATAATGAACAGCATTTTTTAGAGTAATTTGAGAAGCCATATGTCGTGAACACTCGGTTCACCAGCTGTACCATCCCCCCTGTTGAGACATGGCTCTGCCCATGGCTCAGCATAGCTGCATATCTAAACAAATTAGATGGCAATATTGGTTTACTTTCTTTAGAGATGTACAGCCCCTTTTCGAGAATTGCTCCTCGTTTTACTCATCTTTGTTTTTCAACTTTCATAGTAAGTGTTTGCATTGTCTTTAAAATTTCTAAGTCTAAAATCTCAGAGGGTTGTAATTCCTCATTCAAAAGAAATACTTCTGAAGCTGCCTGCTTTGCAGCTGTATCAGCTCTCGCATTACCTTTTGAAATCCTATCCTGTTGCTTGGTATGAGCTGTGTATTTACAAATAGCTACTTTCTGAGGTAACTGAATAGATTCTAAAAGATCTAAAATAAACTGTGCATGATTAATCGGTTTGCCAGTAGATGTTATCATTCCTAATTTTTTCCACTGTTGCGCAAAAACATGTACAGTAGAAAAAGCGTACTGGCTGTCAATAAAAATGTTCACACATTTACCCTTTGCTAAGGTACATGCCCGTGTCAAGGCAATCAATTCTGCTGCCTGTGCCAATAAACTGTGTGGCAAAGATTTCGCTTCTATAATGTCTGTGTCAGAAACTCCTGCATATCCTACTAGGTTCTGTCCTGCAGGACCCCTTTTGCATGAGCCGTCCACGTAGTATGTCACCTCGGCATCATCCAAGGGAACATCCGTAAGGTCTTTTCTAGGCAGTGTCTTTTCCTCAATCACCTGCAGGCAGCTGTGTGGTGTGCCATCTGCAGGGGTTGGGAGCTAGGTAGAAGGGTTCAAAGTTGTACATCATTCAATTGTCATATGAGGTTGGCTCAACAATATAGTCATACAGGAAAGATGCCTAGCAGGGGAAAGGTATGCTACCTTTTCTTGTAGTAAAATAATCGTGACTGCATGAGGCACTCTCAATGTGAGAGAGTGGAACAACAATACTGAGGCCGAAGCCTGTACTGCCATTGCAGCTGCAACTACTGCTTGTACACAGTGAGGTAAAGACCGTGCCACTGGGTCCAGTTGTGATGAATAATAAGCAATAGGGTGTTGCTTGTCCCCATGCTGCTGTGTTAACACTGATGTCATATAACCTTGCTTACAATCTACAGTTTGGAAAAAACATTTATGATAGTTTGGTAATCCCAAAACTAGTGAGGATGCTATTAACTGTTTCAGTTTGCAGAAGGCAGATTCTGCTTCTGGTGTCCATTGTAACAAATCCTGTGCTGCCATAGGCCTTTTTATAAATCAGGTTAGTCAGTGGTGCAGATTCCAAGGCATAGTTTGGAATCCAACTCCAACAAAAATTAGTCGTACCCAGGAAGGACATCATTTCCTTCTTGGTAGTGGGTTTTGGTGCTTGCAAAATAGCTATTTTTCTGTCCTCATCTAATGTTCTACCCTCCTTGGATATTAAATATCCTAGGTATTTAACTTGTTTTTTCCAAAGCTGCAGTTTATGTTTGTTTACTTTATGTCCTTTTGCAGCTAAAAATTGTAATAGCGCTATGGTATCTTCTTTACAATCTTGCTGGGTGGGGGACACCAGCTGGCTATCATCAACATAAAGCTAAATCTGACTACCTCTCGGTGGGGTAAACCCCACCAAGTTGCTTGCCATTTCTTGTGAAAATATTGTTGGACTTTCACAATACCCATGTGGTAGTCGCGTATATGTATACCTTTTCCCCTGAAATGTGAATGCAAACCAATGCTGGCTGTCAGGGTGTATTGGTATCAAAAAGAATGCATTGCTGATATCTACCACAGAAAAATATTTCTGTTGAGGTTTTAAATCATTCAGCAGGGTGTATGGGTCTGGCACCGTAGGTGCCCTTGGTATTACTGCGTCATTTACAGCTTGTAAATCTTGGACCATACGCCACTCCCCATTCGCTTTCTTAACAGGAAATAAGGGTGTCTTACATGGTGAATCAGGAGATTCCACCAGCACCCCTTCCTTAAGTAAAGCTGCTATAATAGATTTGATTCATACCTCTGCATCTTTTCTTAAGGGATACTGTCTTTTTTGTGGTCTAAATGCTGACTGTGGCGTAATAGTAACTGGTCCCGCTGTACGAATAAGTCCTACATCTGATTTTCCTGTTGACCAGAGAGTTTCTGGTATATTCTGTAAGGCATTTTCTTCCTCCTTCAATAAGAGTGCTAATCAGCTGTCCTTGACTGCAAGTGTACAGCTGGGTGGGTCTGGGTTATTAAATTCAGCTTCTGCACTTGTATTCCTTGTTCTGACAGTTCTAACTCTGTCTGTTTTTCCCATCTCATGACTTTTTCTCCTAAGTCTACCCATTTTGCATTCTTGTCCTTAGTTAAGCTAACATGTGGTAATCGATTAGATTTATAGAGTGCAAAGAACTCCTGGGGTAATGAACAGCTGGCTACACTGTTCCCTTCTGTGTCCCAGTACAGATTACATAATACCAATCTGTTTGCACGATTTCTAAATAATTCTTGCTCATATTCTTTATCAGGTCCTGGTGTATTACAATAATACAGAGTACAGTGCAACAAATGCTGTTTATCAATGTCAAGGGAGGGGAACTTGCTGATGGCTATGTTTATCAACTCTTTGGTCACTGCCCCTGGACCAGTCGTAACCAAGTCCTGGCTGTACCAATAAAACATTCCACCCTACGATTGCACTGCAAAGGTATCAATTTGTCACTGTGCTTCCATACCCTGCATAGTCGGAACTACTGCTATACCAAATAGCTGCATAAGATCTCTGCCCAAGAGGTTTACTGGGCATTTTGCAGATACAACAATTTTGCTTTTCTGGGTCAATCCTGAAACAGGATCAGTTATCACAATATTATGGGAGAGGGGCTCCCGATACAGCTGTCCATTAGCTGCTTTCACTAATATGTAATCAGGTGACTCTGAGTTCTCTGGCAGTTTGGAGGGATGTATCAGGGTCTGTGAGGCCTTTGAGTCACACAAAAATGTGACTTCCCTCCCTTATACGAGGAGTGTGACTTCTGGTTTTGTGTCTGCTAAATAGAGCTCTAAGCTCAATAAAGCCAAATCCAATATTTCATTTTCTTCACTATGCATGACTTCTTGCACTTCCTGTATTTCTTCTGTCACATTCTCTACTCCCTCTATCACATTCTCATTTGTCCTTTCTCTGCTATCCCCTTCTAGTGATTCCTGACTATCATATAGTCAGTCCTCACCCTCCTTATCCTCCGTGGTTGCCTTCTTATTTTTCTTGCAATCCCTTGCCAAGTGTCATTTCTTACTGCATTTAAAACATTCACCCCTTTTCTTTCACCCTTCAAAGTCCTCTGATCGTTGATCAGATTGTTTGTTTCCCTGGGCATTTCTCTTGCCCTTTTTCCCCGGACTGTACTACATAAACTTCTGCTCTGTCTTCTACAGAAAATACTTGGGCTTTCTTTTTCTTTTTGCCATTAAAATGCCTTTCGGCATGTCTAGCATATTCAAGCAATGACTGTAATCTGCTTGTACGATGATCTACCATGTGTTTTGCAATGAAACTGCTTATAGGTGCAATACTGCCTTTCAAAAATGCATTCTTTAACTGCTGTTCATATGGGGAATCATGTGTCTGATCTTCAAGGAACCTGCATTCCACAATGTTTTTTAAAACATTCTAATAGTCTGGCATAATATTTGTCAACAGCTTCACCTTCCTGTTGGATGCATTGATTAATGCAAGTCTAGTCTGCCCTAGGCTTCCATTTCTCAGAGATTCGGTCTGTAAAACCTTTCACTCTGTTGTCTAACTCTGCGCTGCTATGTGGGAGGAGCCTGAGCACAGTATCACGGGGATTCCAGTCACCACTAATCATGTGCCAATCTGGTCCCACAATTTGTCTAACTACTTTTTCTACCTCTTCTCCGTTTAAATTATAACTCAGCCTCATTCCTTGCAAATCTTCTAAGAACTTTCTAAAATTTACTTTTGGATGGGGAATTCCCTCAGTGGCTTTCCGGATGTCTTCCGGAGTCCAGGGTCTATACACTAGAATAGTTGGGTTCTGACCTTCTTGCCCTGCCTGAGGATTAGGCACTTCTGTAAGTGGACATATTTCTTCTTCACTCATATATCATGAATTTCTACCCATTTGATATAACTCAATGTCCCCTTTTGAGTTTCCAGCCCGTGTTCAAGACCTGGTCTCGACGGGATCTCTAATAAACGGTTTTGCTTTTGTAGTGTCTCTACTTACAGTGACAGCAGGATATCGCAGGGGTGGACTAACTTGTTCACTTGCCTCATATTCCGGTAAGGGAGGTGGAGGGGCTGATGCTATTACTAAATTATTGTCCTCCTTATCTAAAAACATTGACTTTTGAATTATTCTTTTGTTCCCTTCGGTTTACTTCCTCAATCCACCTGTGTGCCTGAGGAATTCCTAATTTACGTTGCTTTTTTACCCAACCTTTATAATCGGTTTTAAGCTGTTTGACAAGTTTGACAAGTGAGGATTTTTCTAGCTTACCATCAAATTCATATTTATTAACCCATTTTGAGTAATATTTAATATTATCAGCACGCTGTGACTGCATGTATTTCGAGTCTTCAGTTAATGGTGGATTTTGGGACTTTTTGTACAATTATTACCCATTTTGTTCTACTCTTTGAATCATTACGTAACACCTTATTTTTACATGGTATCACGGATATTTTTAATAGTCTTCAGAATGACTGCCTACATGCTCTGTTTCCCTGATCTATGACAAGACAGTAATCTTTCTGTCCCTGACTTATAAACAAAGTCTCTAACAGAATCATGTTGCTAAAGTAGTTAGAAACCTTCTATATCGCCCACCTGATCATGAAGGGATTCACATCTAGATCAAGGGAGGTCGTCCCCCTGTACTCATCATTCATTAGACCTATGATTGAGTACAAGCCCCCGCTCGCCGTGTATCTGCCCAGACAGCTGATGCAGCTTGAAAGGCGCCAAAAGTTCCTCACCAAAACGATAAAGGGTCTCAAAATATGTCTTATGCTGCCCGACTGAAAGAACTCCAGCTCTATTCAGTCTCATACCGCTTGCTCAGAGGTGACCTGTGCCTGACATATAAGGCCATGTCAAACCCAGATTTGATGAATATGCTTCACCTCAAAAATCTAGATCCCTCAGAACCACAAGGGCGGGAGACTTAAACCTTGACACGGTTATAAATAGAACGTGCTGGAGGGACAGATTCATCACCCAGAGACTCCCTATGCTGTGGAACAACATCCCGGTACATGTGAGGCAGAGCACCTCGCTGGCCTTGTTCAAGAGCAATCTTGACCAATGGATGGGAGATCGCAGATATACCCCAGGGTTTACTTCAGTGTCACTGCTTGACAGAGGCACAGCAAAATGATAGGCATAGTTTTTATTCAAACTAAAGGGGTGGCGAAAGCCACATAACTATGGGCTAGGCTTATAAATGCCCTTGGGCAGATAGCCTAGTATGAAACTATGAACCTATGAACTTTCTAAAATTAACTTTTGGATGGGGAATTCCCTCAGAGGCTTTCTGGATGTCTTCCGGAGTCCAGGGTCTATACACTAGAATAGTTGGGTTCTGACCTTCTTGCCCTGCCTGAGGATTAGGCACTTCTATAAGTGGGCATATTTCTTCTTCACTCATATATCGTGAATTTCTACCCATTTGATATAACTCAATGTCCCCTTTTGACTTTCCAGCCCGTGTTCAAAACCTGGTCTCGACGGGATCTCTAATAAACAGTTTTGCTTTTGTAGTGTCTCTACTCATAGTGACAGCAGGATTTGCAGGGGTGGACTAACTTGTTCACTTGCCTCATATTCCGGTAAGGGAGGTGGAGGGGCTGATGCTATTACTAAATTATTGTCCTCCTTATTTAAAAACATTGCTTTTGAATTATTCTTTTGTTCCCTTCGGTTTACTTCCTCAATCCACCTGTGTGCCTGAGGAATTCCTAATTGACGTTGCTTTTTTACCCGACCTTTAGAATCAGTTTTAAGCTGTTTGACAAGTTTGACAAGTGAGGATTTTTCTAGCTTACCATCAAATTCATATTTATTAACCCATTTTGAGTAATATTTAATATTATCAGCACGCTGTGACTGCATGTATTTCGCGTCTTCAGTTAATGGTGGATTTTGGGAACTTTTTGTGCAATTATTACCCATTTTGTTCTACCCTTTGAATTGTTACATAACACCTTATTTTTACGTGGTATCACAGATATTTTTATAGTCTCTTCAGAATGACTGCCTACCTGCTCTGTTTCCCTGATCTATGACAAGACAGTAATCTTTCTGTCCCTGACTTATAAACAAAGTCTCTAACAGAATAAATACAGATCTAGTCCCTGATCTAAAACAGAAAAGAAGGTAGATTCACCTTACCTGAGCCTTCGTGATTGATCACCTGGTTCGAGTAAACCCGTCCTTCAGTCGCAGATCAGAAAGTGGCTGGCCTCTTTTGTATGACAATTCAGTCGGATGACTTTTCAAATAAGAAGAACCGATGTGGTTTCTTCCCCGTATGGTTTCAAGCCACCTGGCCTGTCTGATCCGAGGTGAAGTGAAGGTTTCTGGTCCAAAGGACCAATCTGTCAAAGGAAAAAACTTCAAAGACCAATACACGTAAGGTTCAGTTAAGGCACTTTAATTTACTTGCAGCAAGGAGACAAATGCATGCAAATACAAGGATTTGTCTAACTACTTAACTACTAACAGGAAGTATGTTCATTCTTATACTGTTTTACAAGACATGGCCTTCTAAGCTGACGTAATCAAACACACCTTTAAGCATTGTACTACAGCAGGTGTTACTTCAGATTTTCTGCTGACATGACTAGATTTGTGAGAAACTTTTCAGAAAAACAACCTGGCCTTGGTGACCAGTACTTCATTTACAAGCGTCTATTGTACACTGTTACTCTTCAAGGTACTTTTCTAATACAGATACAAGAAAATGCAGATTGCAGTTCATATTTTCAAGCAGGCTTTGTCCTAATTATCTGTTATTTCTACAGCTGTGTATGTTCTCATAGCACAGCAGAACTTCTTGTCTGAGTTTCATATAAGCAGTATTGTTCTATTCATTATTTTCCTAACACAAGCAGAAATCATCTGCTTCTCAGTAAATTTCCAAGGCACAAGCAAGATTTAGCTGACAGTACAAGGTCAAAAAGCAACTGCAGTTTGTACAGATTTATGCAGTATGAAATAGAATAAATGTGTTAACTCTTTTCAAGTTCTAAATGCACTAAGCATATTGCTAATACACACATTAATACATATTTCTCTAACAATAACACTCAACATTGCTCTGACTTTATTCAAAGTGGCACCACCTACATGGATCCAATAGATATTGCAAATATATAAACAATAAATTCACTGCAAATTTCACTCTTGAGACAACTATACAAAACCCATATATTCTAAAGGATCTTAACCCCACCCACCCCTATCATTACATAAGAACACTCGCTAAAGGTATCTTGCAAAACAAGAAAACATGCATCTTACAGGCTGCCTGCTGAAAAGCATGAAACATGCATTAGTAGATCTGCTCCTACAGGTATTCATTCTGAACTTGATCACTGGCTTTGACCCAGAGGACAAAGGTTTAATGCTACTTTACAATGGCAGCCACTCCATGGAAATTATGGACACATTAGCCTGATAAGCCTCATCTGCAATGCCACACAACCGATCATTACTGACCTGATATTATGTGATATTAAAAATCTGATCAGACTTGATCCTTAACAGTTTAGCTTTGACAAGGGTAGACACCCGTCTAATAAATATGACAAACTTTTTAAAGAGGGAAACACAAGCCATGGACAACAGTCATGCTGTCCATGCAGCATATGTTGGCCTCACCAACCCATACATTAACATGCCAGATACTAAAATAATTAATAAGCTAAATGTACTCCAAACTGAGATACTAAAATAATTAATAAGCTAAATGTACTCCAAACTGATTCTTACATTTGGTGGATAACATATTAGCTGCAGGACAGAATACATAGAGTGAGTGTGGCAGGTACATCCTCGGAGAGCATGAGTCACTCAGGGATTCATAGTAGCTCCTTTAATACTTGGCATATACTTTTTTGATCTCCAAATGAAAAAAAAAACAGGATCTATGGTTAACCATATTTGCTCATGTTTGCAGACTGGGTGTCATCTTCAGATCCCCTTCTGACATACAGAAACTACAGCTTGAACTTACACATGTTAATAACTGGTGAAGAGAAAATGAGATAAAACTAGTGTTAAAAAGTGCAGTATTGTTGGACTTCAACCCACTCTGAAATTAATATGTTGTGAGTGTCCTTGGAACATGGGTCGATGATTCTCTCGCCATTGTCAGTTGTGTTGAAAATTGGTTAGAAAAACCTATCTGGCACACCTGATTACAAGGGGTTTCACCTCTAGAACTAAAGAAAGTCATTACCCTCTGCATTTCACTCTGATCAGGACTGTCACTGAATACAATGCCCTCTTCTGGATGTACCTTACTAGACATATTAGACAGCTGGAGAGACCCCGAAGGTTCCTTAAAAAAAGATCATGGGCTTAAAAGAGCTGAGCTACCAGCAGAGGCTGAAGGCTTTGACTCTGTATTCAGTATACTGTAAATTCCTTAGAAGTGAATTGTGCTTTGCTTTTCAGAACACTGGGGATCTGGAAGTTCAAGATATCTTGTATATCCACACACCAACTAATCCAGTGAACACTAGGACCTGTAATATTAACCTACTTCAGCAGATAAACAAATCACAGTGGAGAAACAGATTTGTTATGCAATGACTACACCACTGGAACAAGTTTTCACTTCAGACTCTCCATCTTCAGGGGCTAGAGAACTGGATGGGTAATCAGAAGCTCAGCTCTAGCATGATTGGCCTTTCCTTGGAAAAGTAAGGTAAGGTCTGAGGGTGGGTACTGGCAAAATGAAAATGGTCACATGGCTGCCTGCCTTGTATTTTCTATGATTCTATGTTTCTGCGATAACAATAGATGCTTATGCCTCTTTCTTTGTTTCCTGTTCACCCAAACTACAGTCCATATCACCTCACATATAATAGTTATATTCACCATGAAATATATTATTTTTGTAAAAATCAGTTATTTCTTTTTTAGATGGAGCATGCACTGCAAATTATCTTAATTTTCTTATTTCCTTTTACAATGAACAATAACAGTTATTTCATATTTATGTATTAAACTGAAATTCAGATTCATTTTAAAAGAAATGTACACCACCAATCTTAAGTTTCAAATGATCAAAGTACCTTCCCCAGAAAATGTCAATCTTTTTTTCTCTCAGACTCACTAATTAATTTGATGTCCTTTAAAACAAATATCAACCTGCTGTTTCTTTAAACAATAAAACATTATCAATGTTCTGCCATAATTCTTCATGCCACTAACATATAAGTAAATAAATAAATCATTTCCATTTTCCTTTTATTTTTTAACAAATGTTGCAATTTTCCTTGCTGTACTTTCAAATCATACAAATCTGCCACCAGTCCAAATGTCACCATTGCCTTTGCTTGCTAGTTTGTTTATTTGTTTTTCCTATAAAAATTAATTATTTTACATATCATACTTAAACTCACATGCCCAGTACTATACTTTTTTGCATCTTACTCTATTCTACCATCACAATAAAATCACCACCTCAAACTATTTTAAATTAACTTCAGGCTTACCACCTTCTCTTCTACTATACACACAAACTAGCATTGCACCACAGTTTTACCACTGACCAATCACATCAACCCCACCCATCCTTATCACAAACTGCAAGGTAAAACACCTAACCACATTATCAAAGCCTACTCTGAAGTCTAAACATTTCCAGCCTTACCTTCAGCTGCACACATATCACATGATAACAGTCTTTATTTACACCTGATACTACAGTCAAACACACAAATTCCACTTTTACTATTTTTAATCCCACTATCACAGTCGACTTGCTCCTCCTAACTTGCCCAGCCTCGTTACTCTTAATTCTCAACCTCACTACAGCTATATCTTCACATACCCCCCACACACCAGTACACATCAACAACCTCCTCTAACTCTATTCCCAATAAACACAGCTTCTCACGTATCTCCTCCCAGCTTTTCCCCTATACCCTCCCATTCTATTCAAGCCACAAACTGGGCTCCTCACCTCCTATGAAACCACAATTGACACCAGTACCCACACCTAGGAATAAACAACACTTCCCGTAGTACTCATTCCTCATTACCTATCTACTCAAATGTGGAGACATACATCCTAACCCTGACCCACCCTCTAATCCTAACCACAAGAGTAACCCCAAAGACATAAACATACTTACACCTAACCTTAGAAGTATATGTAATAAAATAGCCCCACTGCATGCCCGGATTGATCAAAATAAACCTGTCATACTAGCCCTTACTGAAACATGGCTACATCCCAATGTAAAAGACTCATAAATAATACTGCCAAACTTTGCAATAACCAGAAGAGATAGATCTAAAAAAAGGGGGAAGGGATAGCACTTCTATATCCCTCTACACTCAACATCACACCCTATACCAGTAATATACCCATCTTTTCCAATAATGAGGTACTAATCTCCTTTTTGAACCTCAATATATCAAAAAGAATTTGTATAATAGTAATATATATCCCACCAGGTGATAATATACCAGTGTTGAAAAATATTTTATCTTGGACATCCCAAACAATAAACCATGAAACGATAATCGTAGGAGACGTAAAATAGCTTATGACTCCCCCACAAATAGTATAAATCTGTATGTTTTTTCTCAGCTTATCAATGCTCCAGCAAGATACAGCAAAGATCTTGCTTGCCAATCCACCTTAGACTGGATTCTAGTATCCCACCCTACTAATTACCCCTCTTCTGGTACACTGTCTAGCTCCCTGACCGATCATCTACCAGCTTACTCCCTTAGAACAAACTCCCAACAACTATGACTACACACTATAAAATCAGTTATGAGCTCAATTCATTTTTGTCAGCATAAATTTAACAATCTCCTACAGGAAATAGACTGGACACCCCTTAAACAGCTATCCCTTAATGGTTCTGTACTATACTTTAATAACACCTTCCTTCACATACTTAATACACCAGCTTCCACTCGTATGAAATAGACTGGACACCCCTTAAACAACTACCCCTTAATGCTGCTGTACTATACTTTAACACCTTCCTTCACATACTTAATACACCAGCTCCCATTCATATGAAAAGAATCAAAAAGAACTCAGCACCATGGCTCTCTAAGGAATGTAAACACCTGATGAAGCAAAGGGACCTAGCCTGGTCAACCTGGAAACAAAACAAAAATGAACAAAATCATGTTAATTTCAAAACACTATGTAACAAAGTGACAAAACTAATCAACAGAGATAAGAAGTCATATTATTCCCAGCTTCAACTCCAGCGTAAAATCAACCCCAGTAAATTTTGGCACTCCATATCTTCTCTACTTAACCATACCTCTCAATCTGGAAACATCAAAAATCTGGACAAGGCCCATGAAAAATAGGTACAAATCTGTACGCTGATTAACACCAAATTTGCATGCATAATTACGTAACCCCGCCCACTCCAATGGAATTGTGGGATACTGACTTTCAAACACAAACTGAAGAACAGACAACCAAAATATGGCACCAGATTCCCCCTGCAGCCATTCCAATGTCCAATTACCTGTCTATTTTGCCCCATTTACCATAAACACCAGTGTGTGCATACTGCTTTTCTTCTACAATGATTATTTGAATTTTATTTTTATGTTTTAAAGCACAATACACAAACACTAAGACATATACTAAATAAAGCTGCTAAACAAAGCAATACTGTCTCACAATGGAAATAAACTTGGCGTTAAAACTTCTCTGCCATTGAAACTCACATTCATTGAAACAGTATTGAAACCCACACACCACATCCAAAGAAAAACAGTTTGCTCCATGGCTCATGCATTGCGATACACTCAATTTATTATCAAGGTAACTGAGCAGGAAATTAAAAAAAAGAATATATATATATATATATATATATATATATATATATATATATATATATATATATATAATAGATCCTATCAAAAGCAACAGTAAAAGTCCAGTAATGTAAGGAAAAATGTTGACAATGCCACTTTAAGAAAAAATCAAACAGCTGCTTACAAGGTATAATCCTTTATTCCCTTCTTGACAAAAGTAAAGAAATGGAGACATGTCCAGGAAAGTATTATTGTTGCTTTGTTTTTTATACTCACAAAGTTACAGCAGGATAGCATAGTGTTTCACTGAGTAGGAGAACTACACATAAACATTTTATTTGTGTCATGCTGCTTTTTTTTCCACTTCTGCAATGGCACCTGCTAAGTAAGTAAACATCGTGGTCTACAAGGCAATGCTAAAACTGTAGGTTATCAGTTTTCTTAAAAAATATATTAATTAAAAATTTCTCATGGAGAATACTTTCAAAATGTATCCTGCTGGGTTTTGAGTGCATGTTATGCAGTGCTTTTTTTTTGTAGTAAATATAATGTGGTGCTGCTTCACAGAACTATGGACTAGTGACGCTTTTCTTAAGGCCATTTCCCACCATCATGTTTCTTCACGTGAACATATACAGCAAAGACAATTTATAGTAATCCTCTCAGTTTTTTAGACTGCCTCATCATGAGCAAGATAACAGTTAGCGTAAACCTTAAGAATCATCTAAAACAAAGTAAGAATATAAACGGTGACAGATGTAGAAAAATGAGTGTAGTTTTAGTCTGGTTATGCAGGTGCATAGTAAAGAACACGGGTACTCAATGACAAAGATGAATGTGTAGTTTTGCCTCGATACTGCAAATTATTTTACTAATTGTATATGAGTGTAGAGTCGTAGACATCTTCCTTCAGTAACCTGTAGATACATTTTAGCTCTTATATTTATATTTGTAAACACAACATGCCTTTCTATGCTTTTTTAAGGGGTGGTTTCCTACCTGACTTGTTCCCGAATGCCTGAATGCTGCCTGCAGCTGTTGAAGCCAAAGAAAGACATTTGAATAAAGAACCAGGATCCATTTGAAAACATCCCATTCCTTCCAAAGCTAATAAGAATAACCCAAACCGGCAGATAATAACTACTCAGAGTACGTGAGCTGTTTCTGAATAAGAATAACTGCTGAAAGCGAACTGGTAGATAGAGCGAGCTTAATGTTTGAAACTTTGAATAACTACTGTTTCTAAAGTGCTAAAGCACTCGTCTGAATAACCCACTAACTGCTCACACTCGCAGATCATGGGGAAAGCTGGAAAAGTGTCCTTGGAGCCCTTGAGCTCATATCCAACAGGCTGATAACCCTTATGGTGCTGACGTCATTGCGCACATGATGAAGTCAGTGCAAAATAAAAAAAGGAGGAAAATTTAAAAATAAAACAAGAACTAAAGCTGGGAAAAATCGGAAATGGAGGGGTGCCACTCGGGAATCGTGGCACCCCAGTATTTGGACCCCAAAACACAGTAAAAAATGAGTTATTCAGTACAGTTGGGAGGTATGTACTTAACCCTGGAGGAAATGGAGAGCACACCCTATCACCTGATACCCCTCCATCACAAATAGCCAAAAACTTTAACAAGCACTTCATAAAATCAGTTTTGGACCTACTAACTAACACCCCTAATGTTGGACCCCCCCACCCTTCAACCTATTCAGACACCAACCCCAGACTGTCAACTACTTCTAACCCTGTCATTACTAACCCCCATACTCAACAAAATGTCATACAATCCCCATTCTCATTTCAGCCCATACCCACTGACACCATTAAAAAATTGCTACAGAAACTAAAACCCTACTCTACCTCAGCTGACAATCTCCCACCATACTACCTCAAACTGGCTGCTAACTCAGTCACCTACCCAATCAGTATCCTTATAAATAGGAGTTTATCCAAATCAGAAGTACCTACCATATGGAAACAATCTCACATCATCCCCATCCACAATGTAGGCAACTTTTTTGATCCATCCAATTTCCATCCTATATCCATCTTGTCACCCATATCCAAAATTCTCAAGAGAGGTATCCATCAGCAGGTAATGCAATATCTATTTCAAAACAATCTTTTAACCAAAACCCAACATGGCTTCCAACCTAGCCACAGCACAGCTACAACCCTATTATCTTTTGCAGACACAGTAAACAAGGCCAGAGATGCAGGATGCTATACAGCCTCAGTATTCCTTGATCTTTCTAAGGCCTTTGACACAGTGTCTCACCCATTACTTCTGAACACACTGTCTAACTTAGGCTTCTCACATAACATAGTAAAATGGTTTCAGAGCTACCTCAAGGATCATAAACAAGCAGTGAAATGGTCCAACAAACTCTCACCCTTTCTCCACAACCCTATTGGAGTCCCCCAAGGCTCCATCCTAAGACCCCTACTCTTCAACATTTTCACAAACCATCTTCGCACTGCCTCTCACCCTGGTACCCTCATTCAATATGCTGATGATTCCACCATAATCTGCACTGCTCAATCACTACCAGAACTACTCTCAAAATCTCAACAGTCCTTTACAGCAGTTGAATCCTGGCTAAGAAATGCCCAAGTGTTTCTTAATCCAAAGAACACAAAACTAGTACTCTTTCATCCTCAAAACACCTCCCTTGTCACTGATCATTTCAACATCCAGTTTACATCTGATAACACTGCCATAGAAATAGTGCAGAAAACCAAACTTCTAGGTGTTATCATTAACAATAAACTTTCATTTGACCCCCATATACAGCAAAATATAAAGAAAACTCATCAAAAACTGGAACTCTTATATAGAAACAAACATTGCAGCAACCAAAACTACCCCTTCAAAAACATTTTTACTTCCCTCTCTTTTGTATAGTGCCTCTATCTTAACTAACTTACAAAATTCTACCCTAAGGAAGTTGGAACAGTGCTACAACAAAGTTGCAAAGTTTGCCACAAACTCTAAATATCACACACACCACTGTAAACCACTCCTGGAATTAAACTGGCTTGAACTACCCAACCAACTTGCCTTTATTCCGCTATCCACCTTGCACAACCTTATTTTCAAGCCTACTGCCTGCCCTGCACTAGCCAGTCTAGTCGCACCTTACACACAAAATCGATCCCTATGATTAGAAGAGAAAATCTCTTAGCTATCTCAAAACCCACAAGAAAACCTGGTCACTCTCTGTATTCATACTCTGTCTCTATACATTGGAATTCATTACCTCTAACTACCAGGTTTATTCCTGGCCTAACCCATTTCAAAGCCTCTTTAAAAAATCATCTCAAATATACATGGCTCTGCTCCTGCATAAAGCCTGCCTAATGCTCAGGTCTTCCTCTTCTCTCACATTTCAATCCCTCACAGACTGCAAGATCCTAAGGCTCTTCTAACTCCTTCTCTCCTTCTATACCATATCCTTAAGCTGCTGCTCAGGCTTTATTCCTTCTATTCTTCTTAACTCTCTCTCACTATATGTCTGCATCACTAACTTTCTGGCTGCTATTTCTGCATCATGTATGATGAGAGTGACTATTATTGTCTGTAATGTTTTAACTGTATAGACCTGTTTAGATGTGTAGTAATATATTACAACATCTTGTAGCAGTTTGTTCTTTCACCTTATTTTTGTATAGTATTTCTAATGTAATCTTTATTGTATTGGATTACACTGTATTTGCATTGTACTGTATGTGGAGCTTTTCTCCCCGGGCCTCTGCTGATAACGGGTTCTGTAGACCCAGTCAGACCACCCCGGTAAACAAATGTCAAATAAATAAATAACCATATAGTGTTAGTAAAAACTCAAAAATGTCTGTGAAATGAAATTGCAGAATAACTCTTCATCTTGTTTCGATTCTAAAAATCTGTAATTGGTAGTCTGACCCTCGGTGTTACATGGCCAGATATGAAAAGCTATTGTGTGCAACAAATAAAGCTGCCTCAATCTAAAACTATGCATCAAATAGAGATCTTTTGCACAAAGCACAATTGCCATAATTTTCATCTTTGGTACCCCCAATGACTGCAATACTTTTAAGTAAAGGTCTTGTCTGTTAAGGACCTTGGTGTTTGGCTTTATTGGCCTAAATGTACCTATGAAGACTTTAAATGTAAAAATTAATGTGGGTTTGACATTATTCACCTGACTGTACTCATAAAACTTAAAAAGTAAAAAGTCATGGGCATTCCGAAGCCATGTAGCTGAATTACTGGTACGTCCTTAAGAAATCATATACGTATATCCCATGGTGCTACTACAGGAAGTTTAAGGTATTACACATTGATGACTCAAGCTTAGCTGGGTTGATCTGGCATTTTTTTTTAGAATCTTTTGATGTGTGACATCTTAGATCAAATATAAAATAATCAGAGAAAATATGGAAACAAAACCCTTATGATAGTCAAGCTGCATCACAGAGTGCAAACGCTGAGACATGTGGAAAGGGCTTTTGGGATAGACATGTCACAAAATCTTAAAGGAGACAAGCTAGGTTAGAATTTAGTAAGTAGGTTTGTGGTAGTATACCACATATAAAAGAGGCATGAGAAAACTAATGAAAAATATGTGAAACCTATGGAGAAAAGAGTTGACTAACTGCCCCAACTCTGATAATAATGTGCAGTTTTTAATATTGTGTGCCATAAATTGCATAGAAAGGAAAGAAGTAATTTTAGATTTTGAGAAATAACTTGCTCTACAGTCTACACCAGAACTGGAGATATGAAATGAGCTTTATATGTTAAGAACCTAGAGAAGAGTTGCAAGATAGAATGCATTATGTCGATGCTAAGGCATCTCAGAGGATTCAGAAATACCAAAGTGAAAAGCACTCGAAAGTACCAATAAATCCAAAGAGAGTGCAGTGAAGGATTCAGATTCAGACTCAGAGGATTCAGCATATGCCTAAAAGATTAAAATACTTCCATAGATGTATTTTCAATAGCATAAGGTATAGTTTCTATTGGGATCATAAAAATGGGGTTAGTAGATGAGATTATTTTCATGAAAAAGGTGTGGATGCAAAGAAATCTGCATGCATTCCAAGCTCAAATACTGCCTTTTGATTCAGAATTGCTTGAAAGAGGCATTTAATAATTCTAACCAAGGTGTAAGGAAATGCGCAATACCGATGGAGTAAAAAAGGCAGAACATATAGTATTATGTGGAATGGGATGACTGTATGGGCCTTACATCTCTCAACCTTTTAAGCAAGAAATCTAGACAAAGCTAAAATAATGAAGAGACAAAGGCCCAAAAATAGGGACAGGTTTTAATTATTGTTTTAATAAACTTAAAAAGTTGGTAGAATAACAAGATGTGTGTTAGCATGCATTTTCTGATTAATGTGATTTCAAAAACCCACATGTATGTCACTAATTAGAGACTTAAATCTGAAGTGATTTACCAGAAAAAACACACATTTTGAAAAACAGATCAAAATATGAGACAAAAAATCTCTAGACATTCTGCAAAAATCTGGACAGTTGAGAGTTATGGTGGGCCTGGGTTTGTGGGTATTTGCAAAGAATGATTTTTGCAATTGCTAAGAGAATCAGAAAAATCTGTGTTTTAACCAAACCTATACATCATATAGACATATATATATATATATATATATATATATATATATATATATATATATATATATATATATATATATATATATATATATATATATATATATATATAATATATATAATATATATATATATATATATATATATATATATGTATATATATATATATATATATATATATATATATATATATATATATATATATATATATATATACATGGGTCTACTTTTCTTCATCAAAATTACATTAGTTTGAAAAAAAAAGTACAACCTCACTTCCGCGAAAGTCCACTTCAACGAAAGTGCACTTTTGTGAAAGCCGATTCACTGAAGCATGGTACCTAGGGGATAAGAAAATATATCCTTTTCCCCACTGTAACACAATCTCAGAGTTAGTATATTTAAGTAGCGGGGGTGTAGGAGGTACAGGGGGGCTTGTCCCCCTGCAAAACTGTGCTTTTAATGTTTATTTTGTTTATTTAGCTGATTTGGTGAATCGGCTTATGCAAAAGTGCACTTTCGTTGAAATGCACTTTCGCAGAAGTGGGGTCGTACTTTTCTTTTCGATGAAGAAATGTAGACCCATATATATATATATATATATATATATATATATATATATATATATATATATATATACAGGTATATAAATATATGCATGCTTTCTATATATATATATATATAGAGAGAGAGAGAGAGTGAGACACACACACACTCACACACACACGCAAACACACACACACACACACACACACACACACACACACACACACACACACACACACACACACACACACACACACACACACATACACACAAACACACAGGTCAAGAAATAAGGCCATTAAGCAGAAACTACAAACATGACGTAGAAAGATAAATCTTAATTGTGTTTGCCTGAAAATAATTGATAAATGAGTTTGCAATACATTACCTTAGTTATGAATAAGGGGGAATACTTAATTTCCTAACAAACCAGTTTGTAGCAAAACCAACTTCTGACATACTTTTGAACATAGTTATTTACAGACTAGAAAAGTGAAAGGGTACAGCATATTATTATTATTATTACTTAATAACACAATGCACATGTCAATATGTGCCTAGTTGTTGAATAAGGCAAGATGCAGCAGCATTATAATTTGATATTTTGCAAGGCAGATGAAACTCTTGAGAGTAAATAGCTGAATCAGCTGTACAGATGAAATCCATTACTGGAAAACTCAGGTCATCCAAAGACAATGCATTACGAAATGTCCATAAATTATACTCCATTCTTGCTCTGCAGCCTTTCTAAAATGGAATCTGTACATTTTCAGCTTAATGTGTCATGTTTATCACTTCAGATGTCTGAAACATAATATTGCTATTTATGTAGTAATAGCAGTAAAGTGTTGTCTGAGGAATACATATACTTCCTGTAATATCATGAGCAAAACATAATATGCACCCTTCAAAAACTGCAGCTGTCTCTCTCCTTTCTCTGTCTGTCTTCCTGTTTTTATATATGTATATGTATGTGTGTGTAAATATCTGTATATATATATATATATATATATATATATATATATATATATATATATATATATATATATATACTTCATATGTTCGACACTTCAAAATGCCGAATTTCATATAGCCGAGACCATATGATCGTCATTTGAAATGTCGAACAAATGAAATACAAAAGTAGAAATAAAAAAACACTTACCTAAACACTGCTAGCAGGGGGCAAGCACCCCTGCACCCCCCGTAACTTAAAAAAATATACCAACTCCGAGATCACACTACAGTACAGGAATGGAAATCTTTCCATTCCGCACTGTACGGTGATGCTGGTTCTGCATTGTCAGCATTTCAAATGTCGATCATATGGTCTCGGCCATATGAAATTTGGCATTTTGAAGTGTCGGCAATGTGAAGGGGACCCATATATATATATATATATATATATATATATATATATATATATATATATATATATATATATATATACATATATACATATATATATATATATATATATATATATATATATATATATATATATATATATATATATATATGTATATATATATATATATATATATATATATATATATATATAGAGTTACAATTCCCTTTTTTGAATCCTCGTGTATCTGTGTGTACACACACACACACACACACACACACACACACACACACACACACACACACACACACACACACACATATATATATATATATTTACAATTCTCTTTTTTGTGGGATCCTCATTTCCTCAACAAAGTGAACTGTAACACTATGCAACATCCTTTTCTGTGACTGCTGGTATGGCTGACTAAGCAAGTGAGTCTTTTGTTGGGCTGGAAATTTATTTGTAAATATGTGTGTTTTAGGATTAAAGTAAGGGGATAGATAAAGTGTATCTGAGAGGTTGTGTGCATTTTTAGCATTTAGGTTAACAGTTATGAAAGGAATAGATTAAGTGCATGTGTGAGTCTATGTTTTTTAGGGTTACAGTACAGGTTTGTTAAGGGATAGATTTAGTGCATGTGCTAGCGCATTAACACATTAAATGGATTTCATGTTGATATGCATGTTTGCATGAATTTGTTTTATAATCCTTTGTGTGTTCTGATTTACAAGACTTTTATTTTTCAAAGAGAATATGATCAACATTTTTTTGTAAATGTGCTCAAGACATAAGAGAATTATCCCTCTAAAACCGAAATTAATATGATTAAACAAATGAATAAGAAATCAAAAGAGCTGTTACAAACTCTGAAGGTAAAATAAGTTTCCCACATGGCCAGTTTGGAATTACCCAAGATGTTTGTGTTTGTGTGTGTGTGTGTGTGTGTGTGTGTGTGTGTGTGCGAGCATAAACATGCATATAAAAAAAGACTAAGCATGCATGAATGTGCATATACAAAAAATAACCAAGCACGTGTGCATGAATGTTCATATACAAAAAAATAACTCAGCATGCATACATGAATGTGCATATACAAAACTGACAAAGAAACAAATAGAGCTGTTGCAAACACGAAAGTTGACACAAATTTCTTAATTCTCACCAGCTAGCAATTAGAACAGAATTTCTATGCAGCATTACCAAAGATGATATAAGAGGAATGTGCATGCAAATGCATATGGACACACATGTCAAAGAAAGTAACAGAGCTGTTGCAATCTCCGAAGCTGACATAAATTTGCAAATTTTTCACAAGGTAATAATTAGAATAAAATTTCTATGTGAAATTACCAGTGATGACTCATGTAGACACGTATACGCACATATGTACTGTATGTGTGTGGGTGTGTATGTGTGTGCACACCTGCTGACATGTATGCTTGAATGTGTGTGTGTGTGTGTATTCTTTCTGGAATTATGAGTTAATATGATAAGTAGCTCACTTGTTTTAAAGGAAATAAACTGGATAATTTGGAACTATAATGACTGTCTCATTGTATTGCACAATATTTGCATCAAGTGCATTCTGATGATAATTGTAAACAAGGTTCATGTTTCTGGGTTCATGCGATGCTGTCTAGGAGCCATAAAGATGCTTTGATCTTAGCCTTTATATTGCTGGGACTTTGCAAACTCCATTAGACTTATTTTAAATGAAAACAGTATGGCTTTTTAACAGGAAAAAACAAAGCATGACTGTTATTGATGTGGTATAGATCATTTGAGGGTAAAGATTATAGGGAATATAGTAACAAATTACAATGATATTGGATATTATTTTATGATTATTTGAACTTTAACCCAGATGGCAGTGTTCTCTCTAAAGTTGTACATCATAGATTGTACTCACTTTATTAATCTTTGTTTTATTGCACTGCCAAACCCTACTCCCAGCTTAATCTAAAGTGTCTAATTAAAGTTTCATACTTGGCATGTGCTAGAAGCAAAATCCTTTAGAACTTATGATCGGCTTAATAAATTACAAAATCAGTCCTGAACTTGTACAGCCTCAGGGAGTGTTGTGAACATGCAACTTAGAATACTTCAGACCTGGCAACAAAATATTACCCGTTTGATATATTAAATGACTCATTAACTTATCTTGCCATGCATGTTAGATATGAAGCAGTATTACAGTGACTGTATGCATTTTCTCTATGTCTTCTAACAATTTATGCTCTTATTTTACAAGACACAAATCTAGCAAAGTTTTTGTTATTATATTTGATGAGAATAATACTGGATAATTTACATCTCAGGAAATGTAGATATTTATTATAATGTAGCAGTGAAACAAATAGCTAAAAGTCACATATAGTGCAGAGCGAAATACTTAATAAATAACCTGCCCACTTGTTCAAAGTATTCTATAATGTTAATGATGCTTAGTTTTACTGGGAAATGCACTGATCAGAAATAAAAATAACAAGATTGTGCGGTTCAGTATTAATTTTCCACAGTAGGGAAAATACAATTTGGTAGCAAGAGTTTTAGTAAAGGATTGGTGCCAGCATAAAAACTCCTACTATTAAACAAAAACGTGAAACGATAAGCACTATAAAACATTCTCAACTCTTTTGTCTACACTACCTCCTATGACCATTAACATTATGTGTACTATTGGTTGTTGAGTCAGGCTGTTGACAGATTTCATGAAGCAATCCAATGAATTTTTATTTATTAAGTCTAAAAAAACTGAGCATTTCCTACATTGGGGTGCATGTAAACCAGAAAACTGAAGACAGTTAAGTCTCCAAAAATGAAGGGGTTCTTATTTATTGGGAGTTCATCCATAACATTTTGGAACATGACATGGAATTCTGGGGTCAGGAAGTGGTCCTGTAACAGGAAGTAGACTAAAAGTCAGTTTTGTTTAGTGTGATTTTGAGTTGATAAGTTCAATTTGTGAGTCTCTGGAAATCTATCAAGAGGTGATATGGTCCCTGACAAATTGGGCCTGAAGGCTTGGCCGACACTAAATCCAGGTATGTTAAGGTGCTTTTGAGCATTTAAACTAGATTTATGTGATTACATGAATATGGATGTCCACCACATGAAGGAATGCCTCAAAGTCAGACAACTTGTTGTTTAGATTTCTGATACTGAGAAAAGCCACCTTAATTTGATTCTGTTTTGATAACAATATGTTTGTTATACGGGAATGCTCATTACAGGTTCATAGGCAATGAATAAGCTAGCTGCCATTGTGGGTCAATTTAATCCTAGCCAATATTCCTTTCTGTGCTTGAAATAACCTGGCCCATTAACTTATGGATTGGCCTTACCCATCCCATGGTTGATAATTATATAGTACCCCTAATGAGAATAACTGGGATAATACCATAAATAATTTGTGGGGACGCATGCATGGGATTAAACATTTAGGAGCTGCCTTTGTCCATTAGTAAGTAGTACAAGGGACAGTCCTGGAGTAAATTTTCAGTTTGCAATCTATAGATCTAAGTTGCTCTTGGAAATGGACAGGGGTGAACTTTGTTTTATGTGGTGGGGTGATTTTTGGGCATTCAAACCAGGTTTCAAAGACAGGTGCACACCATCTCTTGCAAAACAAATAGGAATGTCTAGCATCTCATTCCATGCTGATGTACACGGCATCCCCCAAGAATGACAGCAAGCATTCAACCAATAATTGAAGCCCTGATCTTTTTTGTATGTGTTTGGTGTAAGGGTACTAAGGGCCTTTGAGACATATGGGATCCAACTGCCAGAAAGACAACTAACTGTTACCCTGTCTTTTCTAGCCTAATGAATGAGGAAACTGTGTGTTGCACTATGAAGTCTTCAATCACTAAAATATTTTTGTTTGTGGAGTGGTCTTGTGTACCAGAATTGTGACTCTTTCTCTCATGGTTGGTGGCAGTTTGTTAAATGTAAGATATTATGTGTGGTGATGGTGACTGTTTTTTTGCTGCACTTTTAAATTCTAGTACTTCTGTGTTTCATAGCATAGGCTAGATTCAGATCTGCTGAATCTAGGCTGTTTGGTATTAATTGAGCACTAAAACAAGCCATCCTACATTAAGAAGGCCCTCCTACACCCTCGTGGCAGAAGTGTGTCCCCCAGGACCCATCTGAGCTGGTGATCATTGGAATAAAGCTCAGTTTTGGGCTCTCCCATTGGCTAGTCTGTGTTAATTTGTGTTAAAACTGCTTAACTGCACTTGTATTTAAACACCACATTTGCACAGAGTTGCATACAGCACAATGGGATTTATCATTGCTGGTGTATATATGAAAAAGCTTAGAAACAATATTCTCTTGATATCTGCTAGGGAACCCTCCTTATCTCGCCTGTCTCTCTGTGCACACTTGCACATTGATACCCAGTGAGCAACTCAGTTGCACATTCTGAGGCATTGATACAGTCTTTTACTCTTAGCCTTCCACAGAACAGCCGCCCTTATCCTAGTCCATCTAGCCCATCCCCACTAGTCACTACAATATACACCTGCCATAATGGACGGACAGTTTCCTACCATTTCTCCAGCCAACCTGATTGACATGTGCATCTTGAGGCAATGTAACAATTGCCTCATGTATACTGACAATCACTTGATCCTAAAGCAAACAAATACAGTATATGAGAGATGTAGCTATACTATGAAATTAGAATCAGTACACTCACATAACAACAAACAAGACATACAACAGGTTTTCAGCAAACACACCTTCCCTCTCACACAAAAGAAAGTCAAGACACATAAACTCACACATGTGGAGCTACTCACTAACAGCCTACCAAAAGACCATAGACCTCAAAAGCAAAAACAACATGCACATACTGGTACACCAACAGAATCCACCACCACACATAATAACACACATATCTGTGTCTGAACAATTAAGCCCCTAAGGCAAAACACCTCAAAAGCAAATGTTTTGTTTAAAAGCGACTCAGTAGTGAGACACACAGATGTCCCCCTCACCAAGTTAAACAAGGAGAAGGTCACAGTCAGCTGCCTGTCAGGTGCCGGGATCCATCGAATCACGCACTCAAGTCGCTACTGTTATGACTCTGTCATAGTACATGTTGGTGTGAATGACTTGAGACGTTCCTCTCTGGACTATATGAAGAGAGACATGACTGAACTCAAGATTATGTGTCCTAGGCAGGAATGGCACTACCCTAAACAGCATTCTGCCTTCACTGAAACTGATGCCACAATACAGACAAAAAATGATTGATTTCAATAATTGGCTTAACTTCTGGTGTCACTCCAGGGGGATCCAATATCTGTCTGCCTGGGAAGACATGGCTGACAGTCTACACTGCTTTGTCACAGATGGCCTTCACCTGTCTCCTCAAGGCTTTCAAATACTGGCATATATGCTTGTCTCCTCCATAATGCCTTTTTATGCAATGTCCAAACAACAAAACGTTTGACATAAAAAATCCACTAAAGAAAAACTCAAGGTCATGCTGCTTAATGCTAGGAGCTTAAACAGTAAACTGCACTTCCTGGAAGTACTCCTCACCTTGGAAGACACTGACATTTGTGCGGTCACAGAGACTTGGTTCAAGACTGCTAAGAGCACCCTGGGCATACGAGGCTACAATGCCTTTCATACGCTCAGACCTTGTGAAACAACCAAAGGTTGAGACAGAGGTGCCAGAAGTTGTTGAAGGCTGGGGGGGGGTGGAAGGTGAGAGGGGCATTTAGTGATATAAAAAGGGCAATTTTTTAAAACTGTTTACTACCACAATATAGGTTCACTTGGAGGACATTTTAATCTTATCCAGTTTTCCTTTTAGTACTTGAATTAACATTTCTTGATTGGTCTTACCTATCCCATGGTTGATAATTGTATATTAGCTCTAGTGAGAATAACTGTGATCATACCATATGTGACACCCGTGCCCTGGCCCAGCAATCAATGAGCCTCAGTCCTCACCACTAACACCAGAAAATGCGTCTCATATATGAGGAAAGGATAACAAATACACACAGTAAAGTGCAATTTCCATTAAGAGCACACAGAGATCACATTCAGTGCGGGGCTGGTTGGTCCCTTGTTCTCCAGGTTCCCAATAAGACTCCCCACTGGCACAGCTTTAGGGTCCAGATCTCAGCCTAGCTGGGCAAGCTAAAACCTCCAGCACCCTCTCTGTCCAACCAATGCTTCGTGTCCCTGCGCAAGTAGCTGACACACACACACACTTTGAAATAAGAGTTTATAGAACCACACAGACACTCCTGGGAAAGCCTGGCACAGGTTCTCCAGCTGTGCCCCTATCACCCAGACTGTATGGTAGTACCACCTGCCACCACCCAGCTAATATTTATCAGCTACTCAAAGGCCTTTAAAAGGGTGTAAAATTATTACTGTGCAATTATATTATCCAATTGGTAGTATAACTAAACAGTCAAGGCTTATTAGAGTAACTTGGTACAGTAACCACTCTAAATATGCATTGTACTCTAGAGCTTAAATTATCTCTACACAAAACAGCCACCATTGAAAGGTTTTCAAATATTTAATAATAAATAATAAAAACACAAGACAATACTTTTTACTACACAGTGCTAGTCAAGAGTTCAGAGATCACAGAGACATACTTAAAATAATTCAGTAGTACAGTTGTGACATCACAGAAAAATGCTTAGTCTAATCTTTCTAGTTTCCAGCTATTTCTAAAAGAAAACAGAAGTCTAAGATAACTTACATATGAGCAAGTTAGTGCTGTGAGTTGGATGGTCAAGACAAAAATGCTTAATCCTCTCTGGTTCTCTCTGTTTAAATTGAAATTGCAGTTCTGATTCACATTACATCATTCTTCACCCTTTCCTGGGGTTCCCATGCTACACATTACATCATTCTTCACACTTCCCTGGGTTACCAGGCTAACAGAACTGCATTTACATTCTTAACATCTCCTTTTGTTATCTTGCAGCTGGTCAGGAAGCAGAGCAATAAAAATATGTTTGCATGTTTAAATCTAGCAATTTAGCTCTTGGTTAA
>NC_056729.1:173304565-173357065 GCF_019279795.1 Protopterus annectens | reverse complement strand
CACCTCCACTCTCAGTAGGTTTAGCCATCTCAAGCTGTTGGTGACTGACACACTTGGCCAAAACTGCTTGTTTGCAGTAAGTTTGAAAACTGAATAAAAACATGAAAAACAATTAAACAGAGCAACACTGATAGCACAGAAGCCACGACAACAGAGCAAACTACAAAACCAATGCAATTAATAACTGTAGCTTCAAACTAAAAAAAAAAAAAAAAACAGTAAGACTGCAGAATAAATGACATAATGCACACACAACTGCGAACATAAAATGCATTCAGTTAGTAGCTACCACTTCAGACTCAGAGAAAGCAGGGTAAGATACCAAAAGAAAATGACAACTTAAAACCAATTCACATGGCTATGCAACTGTAAATACAGGTGAATAAATGTACTTCTCTGTTTTCTGGCGGCAAAATGGAGTCAAAATTCCACTTTGATTTTAATCTGTGCACAGCAGCTTCAACTTTCAAGAGTCCTTATATCAGGTAACAACGAATATCTGCTCTTGCAGTAGCAGTTAAAAGAGAGAATGAATGTGTCAATGAAAACCAGCTAAAGCCTTAAGCAGTACTGTTTTCTTCCCAGAAGTAAAGCAATCACCCCCATTCTCACTAGGTTTAACCACCACAGTGTCTTCATTGACATACAGGCAAAACTGTCTGGTGAAAGTTTGAAAATGGACTAATGACACAGCAAAATAAATACAGTGACACTCATCAATATACTTAGCACAGGATACACTTGGACAGCAGAGCAAACTCTAAAACCAATTAATATAATAGTTGTAACATCAAACTGAGAGGAATTAAAAACACTGAAAATGCAGAACATGGCAAAACCCACTCAAAATTGATTTCAGTAGTTAGGAACAGTACAAGACCCACTTGAAATCCAAACCAAACAGTAAAGTAACCTGAAGTAATAGCTGTGATTTCAGACTCAGAGAAGGTACACTAAAATAAAGAAACAAAATTCAGTAACAACCCAAAACCGACTTTAGTAGCAATGAGCCTTTAAATGCAGTAGAAAAAAAAGTACTTTCCTTTTTTTTCTTGGATGCAAAATGGATTGCATTTCAAATATTTTCTTTTGACAGATGTAAACTTCTTAAGGAAATAATCATTCAATATTTGATCTTCTCTGGCTGATGAACTAAGAAGTCAAAGACTTACATCTTCATGCTAGAAGACAAATTGCCTAATATAAAATGCATGTTATTTTGCAGTCAATAGTCAAATAAATATGGATTTAAATTGCAGTAATGGTACCTCTGCCAAAAGCCAGATTCCATTTCAGGCTAAAAGAGCAAGTGACTAGATTTAAATTATTTGCGGAAAGTAGAAACTTACATATGCCACCAGGGCTCATAAATAAGAAGCATGCTCTTATACTTGAATAGCAAGTTATAAAACAGACTATTAAAGTGTCAAAAAGCTATGACAGTGCCAATTAGTATAGACTTAGTACTATGCAACAGATGATAACATTTGTACCTGTTAAAAGAACATAATCTAAATCATGAGGGTATGCACCACAATAACACAGACGGGGCATTTTCCATCTTCAGTGAGTCATTAACTTCTAGCAGCAATAAAAAGCTGCACTAAATCTAAAATTATCTGTGGATTCATCTCATTAATATCTGTCCATTGCCACTTAATCAGCAATGAATGGAGAGACATTGGCAATGACAGCATGTACTGCTGTAATTCACACAACAACCAGAGCTACACCAAAGAGTGCAGTTACCAGAAAGTTAAAATATATGCTGCTAGGCATAGTTTACAAAAGTAAAGAATTCTGGCTAATATACAGACTTCTTTGTATGCAGCAATATTCTGAGAGGTAAATTAAAAAGTTTCCTGAAGCAGGACTGTTATTACTTCAATGGAAATAAATGAACAGTTGGGAATTTACACTTATTCATTGTTAATAGTAATTTATTATTGTTATACAGTACATACTATACAGATTACTTTTATGTTCAATAAACAATATCAGGAAAGTCAGCAAATGGTTAGTTTGATATATGGCAATTGCCACCTTTCTTACCTATAGCTTCTTTAAACAGGGAGTCAGTCTCATGGTGGAGGTGTTACATAAAAGACTAAAGCCCAGTATTGCACTGTATACAAACTTTTCCCTATAAACAACTGTGTAAGAAATTTTCCATTGTAAAATGCTCATTTACCACAACCAGCACAGTTAAAGTAATTTAAAGTAATGAACCACCCATGTCTATAATACTGCTTTGCTTATAAATGTAGGGGTGAAAAAAACAAACAAATGCAGGCTTTAACTTTTAAGCTTTTCCCAGTCATTCATTTTAAAATGATTTTTGTTTCTTCAATCTCACAGAAAAATTAAGACAACACTATCCTTACAAATCAGACCTAAACATGAATCTAGTTCTGTCCTTTTATGGCAAAATAATCAATAGATTTTTGACAATTTCACAAAATCCTTTTCTCCAATTTAAGATTGGTGTGAGATTACAATAGGCTGTCTATATAGATATTGCACAGGAAAGAAGTATACAATACAAATGAAACAAGAAACAATGAACAGTCCCTTACATGTGCAGATTATGAATCATCTCATACAAAAATCTACTGACCATTTGAATTCCGTCCCAAACCCCCTCCTCTAGCTCTCTATTACTATGTCATCTAACTCACACTTATCTCTGGATCTAGATATAGCAGACATATATGATATACAAATATAAAGATATATACAATAGCACTTACAATTATTTTTATTTTGCATACCTGGAAGTTGTACTTGAGACACTCTGGCTCTGTTGTCCAGATCAGCACCAGCATCAAAGATTCCATGAGACCCCTCTACTGAGCTGTCTAATTCTCCGATAGAGGACTGGAACTCCTCTTTTTCAGTCAGTTGTGCCACCTGTTCCTGGGTAACTGCAGCCCAGCTACAGCAGACAGAGGTGATCATATCACTTGCACTGTGTTGCATCTGGGAGTAAGTTCTCCCATGCCCTCCAACATCACTGATGTCATTGACTACTTGCTGCCATATCTTGTCTCAGGCAGATTTGTCACCTTTACATCCCCTTAAGAGAAAAGCTCTGTAGCAACAAAAAGCCTGGATAATGACCCCATATTCTGCATCAGTAAATGGTGGCTTCCGGGGTACAGATGCCTTGGGTGAAATTTTCCTGTATGAGATGAAACAGAAAACAGACACAAAATCAAATTTCTAATACACAGACAGGACTGCTGTGAAGTCAGTTGTGTATGAATATATGCATCCATCATGCACATAATTAAAAAAGTAATGCTCCCTATGACCAGACACAAGTAAAAACAGCCCCCTGCCTAAAAATTCATAAAATAAATATAGCAGTTCAGTAATGCAGTTTACAGTTGTGTAACTGTGTAATGCAATGCAGCATTAACAATTGTAATCCACAAAGTACAAGCAGAAATGTGGAAAACTATTATAGTGCCATCTCCACTGGTATAGATAGCACCCAGGAAAATATCACAACCTTAACACATTCTTTGAGTTAGACATGTGAACATACCTGACCTTGCTATAAAGTTAAACTATAGTCTTCTGCAATAACTGTTCAGACTCTCAGAAAATAAAACCTACACAATTATGTCACATAGCATTCTTTACAAACCTTTATAATACTGAGAAATAACTGATATACATGGGCTATGCCAATAGTAAATGATAAATAAAATGCAAACAGATAAACCAGCGATTGCACTGTGCAATGTAAATCATCCCTAATCTTAAACAAAAAGCATTCTGTAAAAAATAGCAACATACCTTGCCAAGAAAGCAGTTTAGGAAGAAGATACTGTACATCTCCTCAAAGTGTATTTAGCAGTTTTGAGCTCTGTGGATCCAAACAGTCTCCCCACTATGGTACAAATTCCTTAGCTACACAATTACCTTTATATAGTACAGATTCAGCCCTCTGAGAACTGTGAGTATGCAAATTAGGTGTTAAATCATTAGCATTCCTGAATGCTACAACCTGCACTAAATGCAGGAAAGGTAAACATAGTGTAAGGAACTAAACAATTGCATGCATACCTCCTAGCACTTCTAAGATGAGCATTGAGAATTATTCCCTTCTAATGGTTTGCTGCTGTCTATAATTACTCGGACTGCAGGAACAATCAGGGTTTCACAGTCTCACTTCTTTGCTTAGTGAGGGTGTGTCAGGGAGAAGAGACTCATCAAAAAGTTGGAAATTATATTGACTAAGTCAGGAGAGCAACATTCCTAACATTCAAATGCTGATTTTCTGACCACAGTTAGTGCCTCTTACTAAGAAATACTGTGCATATTCAAGCGAATATATTAGTCTGATAATGGATACTATATGCAATAAAAATGAGAGAGCATTGCTCTTAGGAAAGCAGAGAAAAGGAAACAAGGCACCCTAAATAAAAAGAGCAATACAGCTGTTGTGTCTACATTTTTCTGATTAATACTGTATGAGCATATGGGCATCTTAACTGTTGGCAATATCCCACTCATCCAGGCACATACTTGCAAAAGAGAAAGGACAACTTTCAGAACTTGTTTCTGTTGCACTTTCAATGTAACTTGATACAATGTCACATTCTGAGTACATGTAAACTGTTTTTTTTCTTGCTAATATATATTATTGGCAAATATGGTAAATAATCTCAAATATTTTTTCTTAATACCCTGATTTGATGGTTCAAATCCATGCAAGTTGCTGTTGTAAGATAACAAATTTGATGAGACATTAGAAATGTACATTAAAAAGTACTTGTTTCAAAATGCATCCTTTTTCTTCCTTTCTCCATTGTGTTCCATTTAGTATTGAGCTATGTTGTCTAACAATTGTCAGTAGCAGTGAATGACAGTTCACTTCCTAAGGTAAAAAACTTACTCATTTATTTTAAAATACCATCAGTAGCTCAATCGAGATTGGCAATGGTACACTTTCCTCAGCACTCTGGACAGTACTGATTAAAGAAATTCAAGCAATCTTATACCTATCTTTGTAAGGTGTAAAGAACGAGAGCTTAGAGAAACAGTACAGGTGATGCAGGGTTTGAAACCTATTTACAGATAATTTAACTGAGGAAAATCATAATAAATATTGACACTCATTTTGGTGTATGAATATGTGGAGGTGGGAAACTCAGGTAATGTCAGTGTTAAGTAAACCTGACAGATAAGTGTGTCATTTGCAATGTAGTCACTATTAACTGTGTGTGTGTGTGTGTGTGTGTGTGTGTGTGTGTGTGTGTGTGTGTGTGTGTGTGTGTGTGTGTGTGTGCTGTGAGAAAAATTATAACATTAATGCTGTTCACTGTACCCTTTACAATTACCACAGCATTACCCAACATACTGATATTGTGAGACATAATTGATAGTAGTGATGTTTCAAGAAGATATGTGAAGGCTGAATGTGTCAGTGTAGTGGACTAGCAGTTCTGCTCATTGCTAGATATATACCTTGATGCATTTCATCAATCCATCCACAACTCATTTTTCCCATTTTTACACATGGGGTCAGGGTGCCACTTCAACACTGGCAATCATCTAGAGCCAAGGTTTACACTGCCAGTTGGCTAGCCTTGCTGCAGCAGTTCTTCCACACCACAAACACACATGGACAATCATACCTATGGCCAATTTAGTGGGTCCATTCCATCTACTGCTTGTCTTTGGAATGTGGGAGGAAACCCACATACACAGGGAGATATGCAGACCATGTTCCTTTAAATTTTAGACAAAACAACTGGATTGGCAGTGTACAATCAAGTTTCACAGCTTAAGGACAAAAGTGAAAAATATAACATGGTTTGCCTTCAATACACAAATAAGCCTCGTATGGCCACCAGCACCCTGGATAATGATGAGTGCAGAAAGTGCAGTCAATCGAGGTCTAGTTCTGTGCCACATGGTGTAAGTGAAGTGAATGAACAGAAGTAATACAGATAATGCAGGGTTCAAATCCTGTTTAGAGATCATATTTCAGTTATTTTAATTTGCATTCTATATTTGCATGTTGATCAGCAGCACAAACAAGGTTCACTACAGAAAGGAATAAAACGTGAAAAAAATAATTTAGATTGTTTTCAATATCACAAATGAACCTGGTGTTGCTGCATGGCTGTCAGCATTCCAAACAGTAATGATGGAATAAAATGCACCCATTATCTACCTGTGTCTGTGGCACAACCTGTACATACATTGACTTTGGAGAGAACACAGATTTACTGTGGGGCTTTGATTGTTAGTAAGGATAATTTTGATAATGGTGTCAGCTGCAAGGATAGACACACATTTTGAAAGATGACTTAAACACCCTAAATGTGTGTGTGATAAATGCTGAATATGTTACCTAGAGTCCTTGTGACTTGCTGTTTATCAGTGCTATGTATTAGTTAATTCATCTATACTTCTTACTGAGTAAAACAGGTTGGGGTATGCTGCATACTTACAAGACATAACTGTCCTAGTTACATAGTTAGGATGTGTGATCAGTCCTAGTCACATAGTTAAGATGTGTGATCAGTCCTAATCACATAGTTAGGATGTGTGATGAGTCCTAATCACATAGTTAGGATGTCTGATGAGTCCTAATCACATAGATAGGATGTGTGATGAGTCCTAATAACATAGTATGTGTGATCAATCCTAATAACATAGTTAGGATGTGTGATGAGTCCTAATCACATAGTTAGGATGTGTGATAAGTCATGGTGATTAAAACAAAAACGATTGTGCTCATCATACATATGCAATGATGTTAGAAATTGTTTCTAAAGTCTGAGAACAGATATTTAAGAACATGCTGAATGTTGAAATTACCTCAACCAGTCACAAAGTATAATACAAGTTATGATGCTGCAAGACAATGGTGAAAGTAGCATTCATATTTAATTTTCACTTTCATTACAATTAATATCATTTGTTACTATACTGCCTTTTGCATTTGCATGTAAATATGTTTCACTGCCTAAGGAAAAAAAGTGAGAAATTTAATTTTGGCTACCTTCTGTAATGCAAACATACCTAGCAATGATGTACAGATGTCAGCACTCTGGATGGTACTTAGTGAAAAGAATTCTGTCAGATAACTATTCTTGTGGCACAAGGTATACATGAAGTGAAATGAGAGAAATAAGTCAGATAATGCAGGGTTTGAATACAGTTAATTATTAATTTTACAGAGAGGGTTATGAATACATATTTGCCATGTGTTTCATCACTGTATTGTGTAAAATGTAATTATTCTCAGTATTGCTAACAGCATGTGAAGCATCTGCCCACTTTCACATTATTTGTTATTAACTACAAGAATGATAATGTGTTCCACAAAGTGCATTTCTGATATTGCAAGGAGATATAACAAAGATGAGTTTGTCACTTGGATGCACTTTTTGCTCTGGTCATTGCTAGATATACCCAATGAATTAATTAATTTTAATGTCATCTTTTTTTTCTGTCATATGATATTCCTAATGCCTTTTGCATTTGTGCTAAGCTCCACAGCACTCAAACATGGTTTAGTGCCTAAGTAAAAAACTAAATAATTTAATTTGGCCTGCCATTTGTAGTACAAACAGACCTGGCAATGGTGTGCTTTCGTCAACTCTTTGGAAAATGCTGAGTAGAGAAATTGCACCTGGTGTGCACTTGACTCTGTTCAAAGCCAGCTAAAGGATCATTCTACAAAGGATGTTAGCATCCTCTTTCACACAACATTTTTATTGGAAGTATAAAACTAAATACAAATGAGAAGGATAAACATGTTTATTGCAAGCAATGTATCAGTAATGCTTGGATAACTAAATTTTTCTATTTAGTATATATTATTAATACTTCACACATACAAGCAAGATACAGTGTGTATGATTTCTTAAACAGGACATTGATGATACTGAATTTAAAATGCACTAGCATATATATGACGAGCACAATAGTTTTGTTATAATCATCATGACTCATCAAATATCTTAACTATGTGTTTAGGACAGCATGTCTTTTGAAGTATGCATGTAACATACCCCAATCTGTATTACTCAGGTCATGCAACTGCAAGCATCTGAAATATATTTAAAAACAGAAGTGCTGCCTTTTAAATAAGAATACATTCCCAGGACTACTTAAAATCACACAGATACAGGCCTCTCTGAAGTATATTTCCATTTTTTCTGATGACATTGGTATATCTCTAATAACTGTAGCAATGAGAATTAATAAGCTAAATTTCAATTTTTGCATTCCTTGTCCCATGGGTTTGATTCCCATATGGTAAAACACAGTTTTAATAATGCTTAAGCCCCAAAACCAAACTATTTCACAAGTCATCTTATTTATCCTTTCAGTCATCAATGATTACAAGCCAATGTCATTGTTGAAAATTGAAACACGTTAAACACATGCCAGTTAGTAACAATGCCCTGAGAACACTTCAGCAAGAACTTACAGTACAATTATATCTATTATTCACTAAGTCATACAAATATGGGGAGATTCTTCAAGATTGGAGACATGCACTTATTAAGCCTGTCTTTAAGGGAAAGGGGAGTAGGACTAACCCAGAGTCATATAGACCCTTAAGTCTACTTTCATGTTGTGGAAAAATAATGTGGAAAAATAATGGAGAAGGTAATATTGGATAGATTATTGTCAGAACTGGATAGATTGGGGCTTAAAACCATATATCAGCATGCATGTGTTAAAAACAGATCTCTTACCATCTGTAACATGATGTTCTATAAAAATATGAATGAAAAAGTGTGCTGCAATGTAATGTATGTAGATTTAACTTCAGCATTTGACAGGGTCATACACAAAACAATGAGCAATAAATTAGTACAACTAGGTATTGATGTACTCTTGATAAGATGGATAGCTGCATGGCTTACACATAGGACATGGACTGTATCATACAGCAACTGGACAGGTAAAATCCTTGGCTACAGTTAAGGTGTCCCAGAGGGCTCTATCCTAGGCCCTTACTTGTTTAGATTGTATATTTCAGACCTAACATATTCATCTGAGGTGTTCTACAGTCTATATATAGACAACTTGAAATTGGGTAAATGGATTACACGTGTTACTGATAAGGCATGTCTGCAAAATAACTTGACTAAATTGACCATTTGGGCACAGGAGAATAATATGCTGATAAATACATCAAAAACTAAGCATATAAGATTTGGGAGACATAAACTGAAAGGTGAATATTTAATATAGCACACAATGGTTGACACTGTAGACTAATTTAAGGACATAGGTATATGGGTAGATGCAGCTATTCTATGAGTTTTCTATGAGTTGAAACTAGCCTCTGAAACAAAGAGAAACCATAAGTCCTTTTTCAGTTACATTAGGAACCTCCATGGCAAAGCCTATGTTTGTTCCGAATTAGTACTTAATGGTACCGCTTACACTGATCCTGCTGACTTAGCCAACCTGCTAGCTGATTTGTTCAGAGCAAGCTTCACCCCCTTATCACCCCCCAAAGGACAATGTGACATCCCTGATACTTGTCCCACACCTCACATCTCCATAGATCAAGTGTTAAAGGCTCTATCCAAGGCAAAGAACACAGCATCCATGGGACCTGATAATATCCCATGCTGTATTCTGCACCATCTCCAGCAAGAACTAGCTTCGGCATTGAGCACCCTATTCAACCACAGTCTAATTATAGGCTTCATTCCAGCAGAGTGGAGAACTGCCATTGTCATCCTCTTGTACAAAGGTGGTGCCACTACTGACCCAGGAAACTTGCCCCAATAGCTTGACAAGTCTGATCTGTAAAGTCATGGAGTATATTATTATGGATCTCATAAACAAGGACATAGGCAATCTCCAAACACTTGACCCCACCCAATTCAACAGGGGCAGATCTTGCCTATTGAATATAGTTGACTTCTTTGAGATTGCCACCAAGGCCCTGGATAAGGGAAAGTCAATACATGCAGCTTACCTTGACCTGGCCAAGGCTTTTGACACAATCCCCCACTCAGGCATCATCAAAAAGCTAACACAACTTGGTGATAATCCCTAGCTCATCAGATGGGTGGCCTGCTGGCTCACAGATAAGACCCACAAGGTCAAAATAGGTGCCACCACCTCTGACAGCAGACCTGTCACTAGTGGTGTTTCCCAGGGATCTGTGCTGGGACCCCCTACTGTTTGGCAACTAGTTTTCAGAGGTCCAGGCAAAGCCTGTGGCTGACCAAGTTTGTGGATGACTGTAAGATGTGTGGTGTCATTGACTCCCCAAATGACATTAACATACTGCAAGAGGATCTCACAGCTACAAATAACTGATGCTAAACCCATGGCCTTAAGTTAAATGCAAAAAATGTATTACCATACCATTTGGCAAAAACACGGCGGCCCCTACTGATTACCACATCAACAGCAACCACCTAAATACAGAACCCATGGTGAGAGACCTGGGTACTCAGGTTGACAACAATCTCACATTTGCCATCATGTGGCGGCAGTGGTCAGAAAAGCCATTTACTTGGTTCATCTCATAAGTAAAGGGATTGCATCCAGAAAAAAGGAGGTTATTACCTCTCTGTACTCTTCCCTCATTAGACCCATAATTGAGTATAACACCCCGTTTGGTATGTACCTCTCCAAACACCTTCACCAACTGGAAAATCCACAGAAATACCTCACAAAGAGAAACCATGGCCTCCAAAACCTGTCCTATGTGGACAGGCTCAAATCACTATAACTTTACTTGGTATCATACAGATTGCTCAGAGGTGATCTGTGTCTCATCTACAAGGCAATATTGGACCCTGCCCTACTAGAGATACTCCATATCCTTTAGTCTAACTCCTCATGCATTACCTGCTTGATAGGATTAAATCTAATATGTGACATCAACAAAACCTTCTGGAGAAACAGGTTTGTCTCCCAGAGGCTGTTCCATCTCTGGAATAGACTTCCCATACATGTCAAACAGAGTACCTTGCTGATCCTCTTCAAGCACAACCTTGGTGAGTGGATGGGAAACCACAAATTTGTCCCATGGATTCCACATTTGTCCTCTTATTGACAGGGGAGACAGGCACTGGCTGAGGTTTCTTTTTTGGGGATAAACACTTTGCCAAGTCTGTCTCCAATATAGCTGGCATTCCGTATACTGAGGATCAATGTTGTCACAACTATAGTGACTTGAGAAAGCACAATCAGAACCTTCTACGCTGATGGGGGATGAATTTAATACTGTAAACACTCCCCAATTGTGTAAGTGTACTGACCTATCAACAGTCAATGATATAGCATGCATTAGACAGCCAAGACAATTAGGCAATATATTTTGATAATGTTTTCTTTTCTTTTCCTCTACTGTACAGCTGCAGAGGAAATAGCAGCAAATAGTGAGGTGCACCAGGAGCAACTAACTCGCCTTAGAGAAGCATGGGGTAAGTACATATCAGGTCCAAACTTATTCCAGATAAGTATTTTCAGTCCCTCACTTCCTAAGTTCTTGAGCAGGCTTACTCAAGCCGTGATATCAAGCATGCATGCCTTCTCCAATAGCTTTTGCTGCTTGTATTAGGCAATGAGAGCAGCAGCTTAACTGTGTGTGTGTGTGTGTGTGTGTGTGTGTGTGTGTGTGTGTGTGTGTGTGTGTGTGTGTGTGTGTGTGTGGGTACTTAATGCCCAGAAGCAGCAATTAGGTTTTATTACAGGATAGTATTTTTAAAATATTGACAGCAGTAATAAATGTCAGGAATAATGCAATTATGGTAAGTGCAATTATTACATGTGAGTGCATATATCCTATAAGGCACTGTGAGATAAAGACTGCTGTTTCTTATATCCTAGTAGTGAGATTTGTTTATTTTATGACATATTGATCCCTTCCCATCATATCTGGATGTGATAAAGGTGTGCAATAGTTACTTATCATATTTGTATATGTATTGAAAAAATATGACATGCCTTGGATTTAATTCTCTCTGAATTTTGTCTCACCCCACTATACCCCCTTTTTTAATAATTTCTGAAAATTCTTGTTTGAATACCTTGCTACTGAAAACAAAATGACCAACACCACAGAGAGGTAGATCGACTACTGTGGCTTGGTCTTTCTTACCTCCACAGATTGCAGCACAGACACCCAGTACTTTAGGGTCACAACCTGTCAGCATTATTTATTTATTTTATTTTACATTTGTTAACCAGGGGTGTCTGACTGAGCCGAAAAGGCCCTTTTTCAGCAGAAGCCTGGGGAGAAAAGCTCCACAAAGAAAAATTACAGACACATTTAGTTATTTAGACATGATCAGTATACACACAAATTACAAGAGACATGTTTTTACAGTGGTATGTGGCACATAAACAGTTACAGTGGAGAACAAACAAAAAAATATTAATTTTAAAAATAAAGGTAATTAATAGATTTGTGGTGTACAGCTGAAATTTGGAACATAGGTAGAATACATACATAGTACACAGGTACAGTACATACATTGTTGATTAGCCAGTGTTTGTGAGTAAGATTGAAAACTATTATCAGGTGCTCTAGATTTAGTGTGTATATGTTATCTGCTTTCACTAGCCTGGGGAGCAATCATGGCGCTGCCAACTTTGCTTGAGATGTTGCCTGATGAGGTATTTAAAGGAGGCTTTGGATGATGTGCTTTGAATGCTAGTAGGGACAGAGTTCCATTTTTAGCCACTGAACTACTATATAGTGCATCTCCAAAGCTATTGTAGCTGTTGGTGACTTCTAGTAGTAGTTTGCTTGATGATCTAAGAGGCCTTTTGGCTGAGTGATGTTGTACTAGGTTTTTGAGGGCAGGACACTTATTGGGGAGGTAATAGATAGAATGACAGATGGAGAGCTGATTGTAGGTTAGGAGGTTGGGCAGTTCAAGCCAGTGGAGCTGTCTCAAAGCAGTACAGTGATGAGTTCTATATGAGCAATTTGCAGCAAAGCAGGCAATTCTGTTATAGTAGGCTTCCATTTTGCTTAGTTCAGTTTTGTTGAGATTAGTCAGAATGGGAGATGCATAGAGTAGGGTGGATAGAAGTTGGGAGCGAGCAATGGCTGAGCTTGTGTTGTTGGTAAGAAATGGTTTGATATGGTACAGTAACCCCAGTTTGGCATGTGCTTTTTTAATAGTTAAGTTAAGATGACTATCAAATTTTAGGTGGGAGTCTATGGTTATTCCCAATAGCTTAGCCTGTGCCACTGGAGCAATTGGAGTAGCATTTGTGGAGTAGATAGTGAATTGACTGTTAGTGTTTTTGTTAGAACTGGTTATAATCATAAGCCAAGTTTTCTTTGGATTGAGGATAAGTTGGGCTTTGGTAAGGTAGTTTTCAGTGTCAGAAAATGCTAGTTGAGTTGTTTGCAGGAGGGTGGGAATGTTTTGTGCAGCACAGATTAAGATAGTGTCATCTGCATAATGAATTATAGATGCATGCTGTGTGGAGGTATGGAGGTCATTTGTGAAGACTGTGAATAGTAGGGGTCCTAAGATAGAACCCTGTGGGACTCCCATAGTTATGGGCAGCTGAGAAGAGAGAGGATTTTCCCATTTCACAGCTTGGTACCTGTCAGTTAAGTAGCTTTGGAACCAGGTAAGAGTGGAATTTGATAGATGATATTGGTTTAGTTTGTTTAGCAGGATTTGGTGTGAGACTGTGTCAAATGCTTTGGACATATCCAAAAAAAGAGTTGTCACTTGTAGGCCTTCATTTTTAAGATGGTTTACTGTGTCTGTGAAGCAAAGGAGGGCTGTAGTGGTACTATGGGCAGGTCTGAAACCATGCTGAGTATGTGACAGGATGTTGCTGTCTAGGAGATAGTTTAGCATCTGGGTATGGATGCATTTTTCTAGGATTTTGGCCAGGGGGGAGAGTAAAGCAATGGGTCTGTAGTTATTAAGTTCAGTGGAGGTCCCACTTTTATGTATGGGTGTAACATAGGATATTTTCCAGAGTTTGGGCACATAGTTTTCAACAATTGATCTGTTTATGAGAATGGAGACTGGGATAGCAATAGCATCTGCTGTGAGTTTCAAGAAATAGCTGGGGAGTAGGTTGGCTGCTGTTGATGAGGTTTTTAGTTTGGAGAGCATGCTTTTGATTGAAGTGGTGGAAACTGTTTTGAGGGTAAAGCTTGTATTAGTGTTATTTGTGTTGGGGGGGATAGTGAGGAAGGAACTGTCCTGTGATACTAAGGATAGAATTGAGTTCACAAAGTGGGAGTTGAATTGTGTTTCGATGGGAACTTTAGTGTCAGGGGTGGTTGATTTGGGGGTAGCCTTTTGGGTGGATTTTAGTAGCTGGTTTTCATTTTTCCAAAATTTTTGCGGGTTGTGTTGGTATTTAGTTTGTAATGTCATGTAGTAGGATTTTTTTGTCCAGCCTAATGCTTTTTTTGTATGGTTGTGCAGTTCTTGGTACTTAGTTAGGCTTTGTGTTTCTTTGTTTTTTTATAGTAAAGCCAGGCAGAGTATCTGGACTTGAGGATTTGTTTGGTTTCCTTACTGAGCCAGGGGTTTGTAGAGGTTCTAACCTTGATTTTGCGCAATGGAGCGACAGTGTCTATGTGTTGTAGAAATATTTTGTTGAAATATGCTACAGCCTGGTCAAGTGGGAGGGTTTTTAGGGGGGGGGGGTCCAGTCACAGTTACATAGTAAAGTGTTGAGGACCTCAGGAGAGAATTATTTTGTGTTTCTAGTGGATATATAGTTAGTGGTTTTGTATATGCTTGTTCTACTATGTATAAAGTATATTATGTTGGGGTCACTTAAGGTGTCTGGGAGACTGCCTGTGTGAGGGTACAATGTGGAGTTGTTAGTTAGGACCCAGTCAAGGATGGATTCCCTTTTAGATTTTTTATCACATCTAGTTGGAATTTGGACTAGCTGCTGGTAGCCATGGAGATTTATTAGATTACTTGGTGGTTCTGATATACAGGTGAACCAATCTAGGTTGAAATCCCCCAGAATAAGGGTTTCTTGTGAGTATGTGGAAGAACACCAGGATAAGAAGTCTTCAAGGCTAGCAGGTGTATTCCCAGGTGGAATATAGATCACAATTGTGGTGATGACCTTTTTAGGGTGAAGTTGAAGTTGTGAGATAAGTATTTCCCAATTACTGGGAGAGGGGTAGGAGTCTGGTAATTGATGGACAGTTAAGTTGGACTTGTACAATAAGGCAGTTCCACCCCCTTTACGAAGTTGTCTGTCTTGTCTAATGATATTGTAGCCGGTAGAGATAACTTCTGAGTTAGCTATGTTTTTATTTAGCCAGGTTTCTGTTAAAGCAACTATTGTGTTCTATTGTGGCCTGAAGTTCAGGTATTTTATTTTTGATACTTCTAATATTAATATTTAGCATTAAAAGATGGTTGGTTTTACTGCTGTTGTTGATTTGCCCAGGGATGAAGAAAGTGGGGATATTATGTTCTGATATTTGTGTTGGAGCAGTTTGTGTTGGACAGGATGGATTTGAGCCTGGGTTGGGGTGGATATCCCGACTTATGGTGAGCCTCGAGTTAAAATGGTTATACAGATGTTGGAGTTTGGTGAGGAATGTGAAAAAGTATTGTGCTTCTTTGGAGTAGGAATGAGAGCATATGTGTTTAGTTCTGAATTGGTCCGTTATGTAGTTCTTGAATAACTGTGGGCAGATATTATTATAATGCGTGGTGTCTGTATATGAGAGTGCATAATGTAGTGTTGTGCTACTAAGTTTAGGGATATTGTTAGAGTGATAACTTGTGGTGTTGTAAAGAATTATGAGAAGTCAGACTAGACTTAGTTGTGTGATAGTCATGGTTATAAAGTTTAAGTTGTTTCTAGGTGAAGGGTCTGAATAGGAATTATAGGGTTGCACTATATGTGGATGGGGAAGTAGTGTGGGTGATGTAAAAAATGCCTAGTGGGAAAGAGAGTGATTGGGAGTATTTTGTGTGGAGCAAGTTGGTGTGGTATAATGTGATACGACCTGAGGAGCTGTGATTGGTGGAGGTGATGTGAGGGTGAGCTGTGGGTGTGGCTGTGATTACTATAAATGTAGAGGTAGTGGGGGAAGGAGGGAATAGGGGGCAGGGCAGAGGAGTGGAGAGAGCCTGAGCATTAGCGAGGGTGAATGGAGTGGGGCAGAGCCATCCAAGACAAGAGAAAAAAGTAAGTATTACTTTACAAATCTGAACACTTTAAACAAATTCCTGAGGTCTAATGGCTTACCAGCAAGCAGAATGTAATTGCTGAAGAGCACTTGTGTCCTGGTGGGAGACTAGAAATTTAAAGATGGCTCCATGCTCAGCAGGATTCTAATATAGACTTTGTATTGGGGGAGGGAGATAGCACAAGGGGTGTAAACCAGGTGGAATGCAAAGAAACCAGAGAGGCAATCAGTGGAAATCAGTGAAGGCCTCAGAGGTGGTAAGTAATAATTCAAACTACCTGTAAAGTGAAGGAGAGAAGAGACAGCAAAGTTTATTAAGGTTGGGAGTGTGTCTTCACATTGACTTGCTGATTAGTAACCAGTTTGTGCACAGATTAGAGTAGGGAGATACATAAGCAATGAAGGGGAATGTATAGAGATGCAAATAAACAGGTGGGCCTCCAAGTGATACAAACTATGGCAGAAAGCACTGAGAGGGCTGCTTGATGGTTAATTTAGTCACAGGGATGTGAATTAAATGTATACTATTGGATAGTTAGGATTACTGTAGTAGCGGGGGTGTTGGTGGTGGGATGGACACAAGGCTACAACAGTCAGTTTTATTAGCAAGCTGAGAACTACTAAGAAATACTGCTAATGTAACAGCTTCACTCTCATAAAACATACAAATAGAATGCCTGGGTGGACTGACCCTGCCCTTGAAGCTCAAAATGTATATCCTTGTTTAGTTTGCAGTACTGATTCCTTCTTATACTGTATGGGTGGAGTGGTAGCCGCAGACTGCAGATTTGCTTGAGTGTGCTCCTGCTCTTGAGGCTCAAAATGTATATCCTTATTTTGTTTGCAGTACTGATTCCTTCTTATACTGTATGGGTGGAATGGTAGCCGCAGACTGCAGATTTGCTTAAGTGTGCTCCTGCTCTTGAGGCTCAAAATGTATATCCTTGTTTAGTTTGCAGTACTGATTCCTTCTTATACTGTATGGGTGGAGTGGTAGCCGCAGACTGCAGATTTGCTTGAGTGTGCTCCTGCTCTTGAGGCTCAAAATGTATATCCTTGCTTAGTTTGCAGTACTGATTCCTTCTTATACTGTATGAATGGAGTGGTAGCCGGAGACTGCAGATTTGCTTGAGTGTGCTCCTGCTCTTGAGGCTCAAAATGTATATCCTTGTTTTGTTTGCAGTACTGATTCCTTCTTATACTGTATGGGTGAAGTGGTAGCCGCAGATTGCATATTTGCTTGAGTGTGCTTGGCAAGCAGAATATAATTGCTGAAGAGCACTTGTGTCCTGGTGGGAGACTAGAAATTTAAAGATGACTGGGTATCCACTGTGCCCATTGTGGCATTGTGTCCATAACCTCTTCCATAGCTGCAACATCTGTGTCAGGTAGCTCTACCCTGGCTGCTTAATGCAGTGGTACCTTCCAGGAGTACTACATGTAGAGGTGGTGATTTTGTCACCTGACAGGAGCTGATAGGGCTGGTGGAGGGATGTAATGGACAGGGGCTTTGGTGCATGATTTGGCAAGGTTGTAATGGTCCTGTGTCACACTGCTAAACTAATGCCAAGTCCAGCACTGACCCACACAACTGATACATGAAGCAGTGATTACAGTTCTGATGGTGAAGACTAGATTCTCACTATTCTCCAGTTGAATGTGTGTGCACCTTGGATGGCCCCTACCTATACCCAGTCATGGTGTCCCCCAACTTTTAGTGTCCATCACCATCCCTGTCTGTCTTGTATGTTCTGTATGTCCACACCTGCTTCCTAACTTACCCTACCAACTTGACTCTGACATTCCTAAGTCTCATCCAAACATTATTCTCTTCTTAGGAAAATACATAAAATGGGCATCTGTCCCACAAAAAAATTACAACTTGTACATATCTCTCCACTTCACTTATGTGTCTTCTTGACACACTTGATTTGGTCCAATTGGCTGTATAACATTATACTGTTGTTGCCACCTATCCCTGTTGTGGTGACTCTCCAAAACCATGAAATTCTTTGCACAATTCTACATTTATGTTCTGAAGAAATGGTTTAGCTATAGTGCTCTCTCACCACACTCCTCTAAATTTCTGTATTCTTTCTCCTGTGTCCTATCCTCTGTTACCCCCCATTTTCACCACTGTCCTATAGCTCCTTTTTCATGTTTAATCTGTTAAAAAATAGAATCTCACATGGCACACATGATCAGAAGTAACCAACGGAATAGCATTCAATTTTTGTCCTCGACTTGTGTGTGGAGATTGGCTTTATGCACCAGTGATAAGTGGCAGGGAATTGTTCAACAATGTGCTTAAATATGCTTTGCTATGGGAATATAGAACAAAGTCAGACTAAATGCAGTAATGTGAAGCAGTTACTGTAATAGTTCTTAGTCTGCTGTATGTAATGAACTAGAGGTTCCTATATGTCATGTTAATTCCCTGGTTTGGACATTGATGTTTTTGGACAGTGTCATGAGTTTGATTACAGTTGTAGGTCAAATCATTATTTCATGACATTTCAGATTTCTATCATATAGTTAAATGTAAATATCTGTATTTCATTCCGTTTATGATATTTCATTTACATGCCATTTAAATTGCACAGCAAAGCATCATTTGCCAAAACATTCCATCCCCAACAGAGAGACTTAGTAAGCCCCCTTATCCTGCTTATGTCTTAATCATGTCTGCACTCTCCTACCCCTTCTTTCTCCCCATAGCAAGTACTTTATTGTACAGAGTAGGGCAGATTAATGATGAGGAAACAGGTATGAGTAACACACCATACAATTGTCCTACATGTCCCACAAAAAATACCATTGTTATTTCTCTCTCTGTTCACCCCTTCTACTTCAGTTGTTTTATTTAAATGGTGTGAAGTAGTAATTCCTATGTGACATGATGAGATAATGCTCACATGTATAGTTAGAGTTTTAACCAGTTTCAAGGGTTCTAATCCATGCTTTAGCTAATACTAACATGTTTAGTATATTATTTAATGTCTAGCTGTTGCCTACATATTGTTATGAGTCACCATAATCCTGTTTCTGACGTAGGTTCCTTGGTCCATGCCACCCTCTCACCCAGACTATGTACCCTCTTCCTTCTGTGTCATTAGTCTTGCCCCTCTGTATTTACACAATGTCTGGCACTGAGCACCAACTGAAATTGAGGCTAAATGGAAATACACAGCTTATGGCAAAATTTTGTGAGTTTTTTGCCTTTCACAGTGCAGCGGTGCAGCAGTTAATGTTGTTACCTCACAGCAAGATGTTCTCTGGTTCAATTCTTGGCTGGACTGCTTTCTGTGTGGAGTCTGCATGTCTTCCCTGAGTTTGTGTGCATTTCCTCTGGGTACTCCAGTTTTCTCCGACATTCCAAAGACATGCGTCTGGAGCATTTCTCCCCAGGCCTCCACTGAAAATAGGCTTTGTCCCAGTAGGGCTTTCTCAGTCAACAAATGTTAACGAAATAAATAAATGACTATGATGTCCTTCTTGCTGCTATGCTGAGCTATGTATAGTCAGGTTAATCTAGGTTTGAACAAGCCAAAGAGTTGAATGTACAGCTTACAGTTGTCAAGGGGATACTGAAGAGTGATATATGCATTACCCTTTGCTTCAATCTGTTGTCTTGTAGGAGATTTGTGAAGGATGACTTCTTACATAGTGTGTTTAGATAATACTCAGATATGTAGGTTTTTCCTTGGAATGCTCTTAAGATTCAAATCCAGATGTACATTAAATGTTTTTGATTGCTTTGCATGACTCTTGTGGCTGTAAATGTTGGCTACACCTTTCTTTAACACATCATTATCCTGCTGCTGTATTAATCGGCTGCTCACTATTGCGGATCCTGTATTGTACAGATATTACATAAATAATTATGATGATAAAGCGAAGAGTAACACAACAGAAATATGTGCAGAAATGAAACATGCACTATAGTGTTATTTTGTCTGTATGGTTTGTTCCTTTCACCAACTGTCCACCTCTTCCCACCACTTCTGGGACACCCAATCAACCTGTTTGATTCCAAAATGTTTCCATAAGTCATGTTTGACCAGCATTAACATGTGTGGTCCCTTGTGTATTTCATAAGACACCTGTAGAATTCATACAAGGATTGACAAAATGCAACTCTCATGACAAATGTGTACATCATTACACATGAAGCACAACCATAATACATATCTGTTGTGTATTCCCGCAGGTTCACATATGGTTTTATGCATATGATGCTTATTTGCATGAATGTCAACAAATAGCATCATAAGAGTACTGTTAACCCCATTCTAAGTTCAACAACTCAGGATATGATTACACATGCACTAATACCTTACTATTAGCAGGTTACAACTGAGCTTAACAGCATTGCTCTTCAGGCAGAGAGTACAAAAAGTATGTATAACAAGTAATTCTTTGTTTAAGTTGCACAACATTTGTATGTCTGACTGTGTTGAATTTTGACAATTTATCCTGACTTCAGAGTGATGTTGACTCAATTAATTCAGTCTGTTAATGTACATTTGCTCTCTAATGGTTACACTTGCAACTAACTGTGTTACAGTTTTGGTTAACATATTCACACCCAACCCGTCACTGTTATTCTGCACTGTAGTGCATATGCAGGAAGTGTCTGTTTGTCTTGCAATGCACATTGTGCAAGGATGACACAAGACAAGTGTGCAATCACACTGGAATGAAGTGGCAGGAATGTTTAATTGATAACCCACTCGTTTACTACTGTAATTGTATTTGGCATCCCATACTGGGAAACAGGTACATGTCCCTCACAGCAATGAAATGTGCATGAAGGACAGTATACAAATCTTATTAGAGAGGTATATCATTACATGGGACAATTACAATGCTGTTGTGCTGTCCTGTGCACACAAATGCATTTGTCCCAAAACCTGTAAAGCACAGTACCTTCTTTTCCAAACAGTACATTTTTACCAGTTACAACTATGCTTTTTCAAATTACTAATTTCAGACTTCTCCTGTGGCACTTGCAACTAATACAGTGCTCTCTAGATTGTGTAGCTAGATAGGTAAGTAGAAGGTTCAATTATCTCCATGAGAAACTTGTGGGTGTCTGAGGGACTGGTATGGTGACAGGTAAGTAATGCTTTGATGTCAAAGATGCTATAGCCACTTCACCTGAGGGGAATAGATTTAACTTTGCACTCAACTCCCCGTGCACTTTACTCTGCTTATAACAGAAGCATCTTCTCTGCAACACAATGGCAAGGTCATCCTATTAAAAGTGCTCTTTCTCTCCTTAAGAATCAGACTTCTCCAGTGGCACTTGGGGCCAACACTATGGTCTCTAGGTTGTGTGACTAGATAGGTAAGAGGACTGATGTTCAAGGTGGGAAATTTGTGTATGTGTTTTTGGGGGTTGTATAGTGACTGGTAAGTAATGTTTGATACTGTATTCCCATCCCTTGAGAAGAATACATTTAAAATTGTACACAACTCCCTTATCCCACTTTTAAAAGAAACAGATTGTTTAACTAAATAGGTAGGAGGTTCGATGCTTAATGTGGGAAACGTGTGTGATGGAGGGGTTGCATAGAATCAGTTCAGCATGTCTTCAAACACAGATGTGTGCAATCAACTTCCCTCAGGTGAAATACCTTAAACTGCTAGATTACTCCACCATCCCTTTATCTCACCTTTCACAGCATCTTCTTTGCAACACACTGATGAGATCATCCTTTAGAAAGTGCACTCTCACAATGCAGAAGTCAGACTTCTCCTGTGGCACTCATGGTTCATACAGTGATGTCTAGAATGTGCAACTAATCAGACAGGTAGTTTGAATCCAATACTGACTACCATGTAATTGTAGGGCTTATAGTACACTGGAATGCTTTCACTCAGACTTGCAATTTGTAGCACTCCACTCAAGTGACATGTTTTGCTAGAACTGTCATCCAGCATCATTGCATTGAGTTTTAACCATAACAGTGTTTCACAACAAAGTGGTGATGTCATCAGTTTACAGGTGATATATGTCTCACTTGTAGTGAGACTGCTACTGTGGCAGGTGAGTATTATCATTGAGATTATTATTACATCAGTATGGCAATATTTATGTTGCAAATGTTTTTTTGATAATTCAGCACGTTTGCCTAGGGTGTCTGAGTACATTTTCTCCAGTTCAGCTCCTCTCTTAATTACTTCTGCAGTACAACCAATGTTATTTGTGTACAATTCCTCCATTTTACTTTCCCTCCTTCAGAATTCTTTCAAAGTAGTTGCCCTTAATATTTCTGGGCTACAAAACATGCTCTCATATCAGGTTTACCTATAGGCAAGTCATTTTGTTTACATTCTGTGCTTGTGCTTACATACATCTTTGCATGGTCATGAACACCATGTAGGCATGTTGAGCAGCATGCGTACTCATACCCATGAGCTACTGCTCATCAGGCCAATGTGCTTAAATCGTGTAGGCTTAGTGCGACACCAATATGGTTATTAATGAATCCCATGTTATGGCTTTGAAGTGCTTTAGGATTGAACATTTCTTTTATTTCTCTAATTTGTTGCAGACTTATGCTTTTATTTGCATTTGTTCTACATAATTTTAGAATCAATTTCATTATGTGCCCCTCCATAGTTAAAAAAAGAAAACAGATATGGATGACAAAAAATGTAGAGCAAGCAACACTAGCTTAAACCTAGAGAGCTGGTCTCCACGAAATTATTATCCTTGCTTTTTGTTTTCCTCCTTAAATAATTTACTATCATCCATCCCTATAGTTTTGTTCCTTCAAAGAAAGTTCTGTTATTTTTTTCCAATTCAAGTCTTTAACTTTGTTATAATGAAAATTGTTAATGCAAATAAGTTATTTAGTATGATAGTACATACAATGATTTTGTTGTAACACCCAAAGCACAGAAAATACTATTTTTGCGATACTTATTGAACATATTCTGTAAGTGTTTTATATATATATGTGTATATATATATATATATATATATATATATATATATATAGAGAGAGAGAGAGAGAGAGAGAGAGAGAGAGAAACATGTACATTTTATTTATTTATTTTATTTTATTTATTTTACATTTGTTGACCGGGCTAGTCCAGCTGGATAATTTCCATTTTCAGTGGAGGCCTTAAAACAAGGTTAAACATTTAAGCAACAATGCATACATTTTAGTGTAGTAGAAAATACAGCGAAAAAAACCAGGTAAAAAACAAACAGCCTAAGCTATATATTCATATTTTTTTTTTTTTAGAACAGTACAGTAATTTAGTCATTTGAAATAGCAGGAAAGATAGTGATTTTTGGAGGTATGGCTGAAGAGCGAAGAAGTAATTTAGTCTGGATTGGTACAGGAGCAGAGCCAGAAGTTGTTAAGATGTAATAGAAGTTGTTTTTTGAAAAGTTGAAAGGAGTCTAGTGAGGTAATGTGTTGGGGAGGTTATTCCATATTTTCCCTATGGAGTTTGAAAATAGACAGTTGCCTGCTGAATTTGTAATTCTAGTTGTGGTGACTTGTTCAAGGGAGTTTACTGAGAGCTGGTGTTTTGTTGGTTGATAAAGAATGTTATGTGTAATTAAGAGTTGTTGATAGATAAGCATTGTTAGGTAGTTCTAACCATTGTAATTGTTTTAAGTTATTACAGTGGTGAGTTCTGTACTGGGATGCTGTTATGATAGGATGTAGTTAGTTTTTCAGGTTACCTTTGGAGAGATTGGTGTAAATAGAGGAAGCATACAGTAGGGTGGAGATAAGATGTGATTGAGCTAAGGTGGTTTCTGGAGTAAGGAAGGGTTTTATCCTGTACAGTGAACCTATCTTTTTATTTACTGCTTTTATAGTGTTATTGATATGACAATCATAGTTAAGATTATTATCAATAGTAACACCAAGCAGTTTGGTAGTAGAGTCTGGGAGATAATTGTCAGCTGCAGTAATAGTAAAATTTAGTTGAGGAGATTTGTGGGTAGGTGAGAACAGTAATAGTTTTGTTTTCTTGGAGTTGAGAAGGAGACATCTTTTGAGAACCATTGTTCAACGGTTGAAAAGGTAGATTGTGTGAGTGACTGGAGTTCAGATTGGTGGGAGCTATACAGATGATGGTAGAACCATCTGCATATAGTATGCAGGTAGTGTTATGGATAGATGATTGAAGATCATTAATAAAGATAGAGAATAAGAGTGGACCTAATATTGATCCTTGAGGTACTCCTAAGGAGATAGGTAGTAGAGCAGATAGAGAATTTTCCAGAGTACTTTCAAGGTAGGATGAGAACCAGGTTAAGGAGGGTTTATGGTTGACCATGTCGAAGGCTTTTGACAGGTCTAGAGAAGCAGTTAGTTTGTTATTATTATTACAGTTTATTGTGTTAGTAAAGAAATCCATGTTGAGTGTTTGCTAGGTTATTTTTTTTGAAGAGATGGTTAAGTAGTTGTTTGTTATACATTTTTTCCATTATTAGCTAGTGGAGATAATAGTGCTATTTAGTTAGAGAGGTCAGTGGATTTGCCTCCTTTATGTAAGGGTATGATGTGTGATATCTTCAGATTGCTGGAAAATCACTTTCTTTTATGATCTGTGTATATTAGGACAGAAACAGGGTAGGCTATATAGCTTGCTCTGCTAAGGAAAGCAGGAAGCTTATTATCTCCTGGGGGGGTAGTGGGTTTTTTTTTTAAGAGAGATTGTATGTAGGAGGTGGGTGGGGGTTGAAGGGAAGGAGAAAGGAATGACTTTGTTGGTGTTACTTAAGATCAGTTGGGAAGCATCAGGGGATAAATGGCTTGCTAGTGTTTGTATGGAAGTAGTAAAGAAGCTATTGAAGTTATTGGCTATTAAAGAGGGATTATCAGGGTCTAGATTCTGTGGGTTAGGTGTTACTATTTTACCTGGGGTAAGTAAATGATTGATAGTAGACCAGAACCTTTTTGGTACATACTTACATAGACACAAACACACACACGCACACACACACACACACACACACACACACACACACACACACACACACACATACACACCCACACACACACACACACACACACACACACACACACACACACACACACACACACACACACACGTCTTGCTTTCTGTGGAAATATATCTAGTTTAAACAAATACTGCCAAAGCTGTAATGCCATTGTTGTGCATAGAACATAATTTTAGGCTTAGCTAAAGTTTGCTTTTCTGTGACTTTTTCCGTTAAACATACACTACTTTGCCTTTTGCAAAGTGTTTCAGTATTTTGATCCTTTATTACAGTTATTTCATATTGTCAACCACCACTACTTTATAAAACCTATAAAGGTCTTGTTTTAACCTCCTTTTGATTCATACAGTTGTCATCAAAAAAGGTCCATGAAGTGCATAGCGTTCATCATTCAGCACAATTTATATACATTTTGTTTTCCCATAGAAGCCACAGTGACTTTATGAGTGCATCCCCTATATTTTTCATTGGGCTGATCATCACTTGTGATTAGTCGGGACAGATGGCAAGATATGTGCCATAACAATCAAAGAAAAAAACAAGTATGAAATGAAAGTGTTGTGGTAATGGTGGATGTAGATTCTGTATAGAACTAGTTGAAGATTTTAGCAGCTGAGACAGTGGAAACAGATTCTGGCCAGAATGTCATTGCAGTAATTTCAAGTTCTGTTGGTGGACCACAGCAATGAAGGAAGCTAACGTCAAGGAAAGAGACACTCCACGCAGTTCTAGTAGTACTTCTCCAGATATACAGACCTGGAAAGTAGCAACTGTGGCAGTCACTAAGCAAATGATCTGGTGTGGAAGGGGTATGGTAAGGCCATATAGAATGACATTTTAATGGCCATAAAGAGGTTGTAATGAATGACGCAGTAAGTTGTGTGGGGAAAAGGTAGATCATTGCCCATGCTTTTCTTAGCAAAGTGGAAAAATGAAGGCCTCAACTGAGGATTTTGTTGGGATGGGAAAAAAAACACTATGTAGAAGCTCTGAGCCCATTAAACCCAAACTCCTTAGACAATGTAGCAGAAATGATAGGTGGGAATGATTTAGTTTCTATGGATGTGGTCAACACAGTAATTAAACAATTTTGGAGTGGAAAGAGCTGTTAAAGAGGGTGTGATCTAGCTGAAAATGCTGACAGTAATCTACCTCATTGGGCTGTCATAGTTAATGCTCCATTACAATATAATTCTGTAGAACAAAGGGACTGCACTGCAGGACTTGCAAATGGAGGGGGTAGTCTCCTGTTTAAAAAAGAAAGAATGAGGATAGTGCTTCTGTTCCAGATGAATCCCACCATCTGACACCTGAACGTCTGATTCAGAAAGGAAATGGAGGTTTAGCTGTTGCCATGCAGTACTGATTCAACTGATTGTTCTTCTGCAGACACTGGAGTGGCCACCACTAAGCTGGACATGTACTTTCGAGACCTGTAGAAGGTTGTGACAATTTGTGTCTGAATTTCCTGTGAGATGTGCTACAAGACGAAGGGGACCCAGGGCCACTGCCACATACTGATTAGTCTCTGTTTTTGCATATAGTTATCTGCATTCTTGATATTAAACAGAATGCATTCAGAATTGGCATGAGAATTTGCCAAGACTGTCTTGTTTATATCCTCTTATCATGATGCTGATGAACGGAAATTCCAGGCAAAGGAAAGCTGTGGAAAGTATTTGATGTGTGGATATGAATGGCATATGTTTGGTGTTAGCAGAAACTGCTCTCCTCTTGGCCTCAAGTGGCTGTGATTGTGCACTGAAGTGGAGATCTAAGTGTGACATGGCTGGGATAAAAATCAGCAGTTCCCACTCTGATCCTTGGTTGTCCTCTGAAAACAGAGTACTAGGCAATCAGCCCAAGGGCCTATGCAAGCCTAGCCAACAAGATTCCCTGGCTTACACCACCCATTAAAGCTATTTTCCTGTGCCACTGTTAAGCAGAGACACAGAAGTGATCCATCCACTCATCAAGATTTTTCTTGAAGAGTGCTAATGAAGAACTTTGCTTGACATAGATGGGTAGCCTGTTCCCGAGTATGGGAAGTCTCTAGGACACTCCAGCATGTCCTGTTTATTGTGGTGACAAGGTTTAGGTCCCTAGAGCATGTAGCTTGAAGGGATTGGGATTTCTTTAGGTGTAGCATGTCCAACAGCTCTGGGTTTGACATAGCTTTGTATGTTAGGCAGAGATCACTGGAGTAGGCGGTATGCTGCTTGAGAGTAAAAGCTTTTTTTGAGTGGTCGTGTAGGGCATTTGTTTGAGGCCAGTAATCCTCTTTGTGAGGTATTTCTGTGGCCTTTAGATGTCTTGTAAGGTACATTCCATGGGTCTAATGAGTGTCAAGTACAATGACCTCTTTTTCCTGGATGAGAACCCATGATGAGGTGTGCCACGTAGAAGGACTTCCTGACTACTGTGACGATGTGACTATCAAAGGAGAGACTACTGTCCATCTGGGTCCCAAGGCATCTTATCACACATTCAGTGTTAAGTAGATTGCTGCCTATGTAGTAGTTCATGGGTACAGAGTTTTTACCAAAGGTGATGACACTGCACTTTTTGGCATTGAGCTTGAGGCCATGGCTCTGACACCAGGCATCTGTCTCAGCGAGGCCCTTCTGTAGGATGTCCACATCATTTGGGGACTTGAATATGGCTCTTAGTTTGCAGTCATCTCCGAACTTCATTAGACAGAGGCCTTCTGTGTTAGCCTGTACATCAGAGAAGTAGATACCAAACAGGAGAGGTCCCAGGACGGAACTCTGTGGTACTCCACTTGTCACTGCTTTGAGGTCAGATTTGGAGTCTGCAACTTTTACAGTGTGGGTTCTGTCAGTGAGCCAGCTGGCAACCCATCTTGTGACATAGGGATTTATACCTAGTTTAGTGAGTTTAGCTATAATTCCAGAATGAGGGATGGTGTTGAAAGCCTTGGCAAGGTCAAGATAGGCTATGTGAGCCACCTTACCCTCATCTTGATGACTGCCTCTTCACAAACCCAAACTGGGTGGGGTGAGATCAACCTGTTTCCTGTCAGCTGCCATTATATGAATGATTTAAGCAGAAAAGCTAACCCCCAAAAATTAAAACCATAGAGAGATTTTCACTACAGCAGCTGTTTTGCTCTGTTTAAATTATTTTTTATCCAAAGTAAAGCTCATTCATAACCATAATTATAATCATATATTTATGTGAGAAGTTACTATTGTATGGATCAAGTTCTGACTTTAAATTGTAATAAAGATATGAAATAAAACACAATCTGGCAAACACTTTAACTTTGATTCTTAACTTCTCATGCTTTTACTCTAAACATCACACAACTTACTTCAGGCTCATTATGCTAAGAGAGGTATTAAACTACATTTTCTAACTGTACTAGGCTTGTGCAAATAACCTCTATAGTATATGCATTTTTTTTCATTCAAACGTCTTAAAGGTATGTTTGAATGTTGCCAAATTACTGCATGTTATAACTGGAAAAGACGTTGTACATTTCACAACCTAATTAACAACAGAAATTGTGCAACATAATCTTTTATGGTAAAGCTTATTTCATACAGTTTACATTACATTTATAACATTTTCCTCAGTGAATTCTTCAACATAACACGAATTCACAAGCATTTGTTCTGATCCATCTGTTAATTAGTATTGATGGTGCCATGCTGTTCTCCGTCTTTTTCAGATTACTGAGTTTCTGCCAAGATTCTACCAGGTGATTTTGTCATCAGTGTTCCACTTCCTTTATCCTGTCACTAAACCTCATGTACAAGGAAGTGCTGACCATCTGGCTCTTTTTAAATTGAATGTGCTGAATAATGAAGTATGAAATCTCAGAATGGAGAATTCAGCAGTGAAAATTTGTAAGCCTATAACACTAGGGAGATAAGATATACTGCATATTATCATTTCGGGAAAAAAACACTATGTAGAAGCTCTGAGCCCATTAAACCCAAACTCCTTAGACAATGTAGCAGAAATGATAGGTGGGAATGATTTAGTTTCTATGGATGTGGTCAACACAGTAATTAAACAATTTTGGAGTGGAAAGAGCTGTTAGACAGGGTGTGATCTAGCTGATAATGCTGACAGTAATCTACCTTATTGGGCTGTCATAGTTAATGCTCCATTACAATATAATTCTGTAGAACAAAGGGACTGCACTGCAGGACTTGCAAATGGAGGGGGTAGTCTCCTGTTTCAAAAAGAAAGAATGAGGATAATGCTTCTGTTCCAGATGAATCCCACCATCTGACACCTGAACGTCTGATTCAGGAAGGAAATTGAGGTTTAGCTGTTGCCATGCAGTACTGATTCAACTCATTGTTCTTCTGCAGACATTGGAGTGGCCACCACTAAGCTGGACATGTACTTTCGAGACCTGTAGAAGGTTGTGACAATTTGTGGCTGAATTTCCTGTGAGATGTGCTACAAGACGAAGGGGACCCAGGGCCACTGCCACATACTGATTAGTCTCTGTTTTTGCATATAGTTATCTGCATTCTTGATATTAAACAGAATGCATTCAGAACTGGCATGAGAATTTGCCAAGACTGTCTTGTTTATATCCTCTTATCATGATGCTGATGAACTGAAATTCCAGGCAAAGGAAAGCTGTGGAAAGTATTTGATGTGTGGATATGAATGGCATATGTTTGGTGTTAGCAGAAACTGCTCTCCTCTTGGCCTCAAGTGGCTGTGATTGCTATTGTGCACTGAAGTGGAGATCTAAGTGTGACATGGCTGGGATAAAAATCAGCAGTTCCCACTCTGATCCTTGGTTGTTCTCTGAAAACAGAAGACTGTTCATAGGTAGGTACTAGGCAATCAGCCCAAGGGCCTATGCAAGCCTAGCCAACAAGATTCCCTGGCTTACACCACCCATTAAAGCTATTTTCCTGTGCCACTGTTAAGCAGAGACACAGAAGTGATCCCCAGGGTGTATTTCCTATTTCCCATCCACTCATCAAGATTTTTCTTGAAGAGTGCTAATGAAGAACTTTGCTTGACATAGATGGGTAGCCTGTTTCCGAGTATGGGAAGTCTCTGGGACAGGAATCTACCCCTCCAGCATGTCCTGTTTATTGTGGTGACAAGGTTTAGGTCCCTAGAGTGTATAGCTTGAAGGGGTTGGGATTTCTTTAGGTGTAGCATGTCCAACAGCTCTGGGTTTGACATAGCTTTGTATGTTAGGCAGAGATCACTTCGGAGTAGGTGATATGCTACGGAGTAAAGCTGGAGTTTTTTGAGGCGGTCGGTGTAGGGCATTTGTTTGAGGCCAGTAATCCTCTTTGTGAGGTATTTCTGTGGCCTTTCCAGCTGCTGCAGATGTCTTGTAAGGTACATTCCAAAAGGGGTGTTGTACTCTATAATGGGTCTAATGAGTGTCAAGTAGAGGGGAACAATGACCTCTTTTTTCCTGGATGAGAACCCTTTTATGATGAGGTGTGCCACGTAGAAGGACTTCCTGACTACTGTGGCGGACTATCAAAGGAGAGACTACTGTCCATCTGGGTCCCAAGGTATCTTATCACACATTCAGTGTTAAGTAGATTGCTGCCTATGTAGTAGTTCATGGGTACAGAGTTTTTACCAAAGGTGATGACACTGCACTTTTTGGCATTGAGCTTGAGGCCATGGCTCTGACACCAGGCATCTGTCTCAGCGAGGTCCTTCTGTAGGATGTCCACATCATTTGGGGACTTGAATATGGCTCTTAGTTTGCAGTCATCTCTGAACTTCATTAGTCAGAGGCCTTCTGTGTTAGCCTGTACATCAGAGAAGTAGATAACAAACAGGAGAGGTCACTGGACGGAACTCTGTGGTACTCCACTTGTCACTGCTTTGAGGTCAGATTTGGAGTCTGCAACTTTTACAGTGTGGCTTCTGTCAGTGAGCCAGCTGGCAACCCATCTTGTGACATAGGGATTTATACCTAATTTAGTGAGTTTAGCTATAATTCCAGAATGAGGGATGGTGTTGAAAGCCTTGGCAAGGTCAAGATAGGCTATGTGAGCCACCTTACCCTCATCTACGGCTTTGATGACTGCCTCAAAGAAGTTGATCAGGTTCAGGAGGCATGATCTGCCCTTCACAAACCCAAACTGGGTGGGGGTGAGATGGCTACAGCTACCTCAACCTGTTTCCTGGCAGCTGCCGTTATATGAATGATTTAAGCAGAAAAGCTAACCCCAAAAAATTAAAACCATAGAGAGATTTTCACTACAGCAGCTGTTTTGCTCTGTTTAAATTATTTTTTATCCAAAGTAAAGCTCATTCATAACCATAATTATAATCATATATTTATGTGAGAAGTTACTATTGTATGGATCAAGTTCTGACTTTAAATTGTAATAAAGATATGAAATAAAACACAATCTGGCAAACACTTTAACTTTGATTCTTAACTTCTCATGCTTTTACTCTAAACATAAAGACTCCCAAAAATCACAGCACACACAACTTACTTCAGGCTCATTATGCTAAGAGAGGTATTAAACTACATTTTCTAACTGTACTAGGCTTGTGCAAATAACCTCTATAGTATATACATTTTTTTTCATTCAAACATCTTAAAGGTATGTTTGAATGTTGCCAAATTACTGCATGTTATAGCTGGAAAAGAGCTTGTACATTTCACAACCTAATTAACAACAGAAATTGTGCAACATAATCTTTGTACGTAAAGCTTATTTCATACAGTTTACATTACATTTATAACATTTTCCTCAGTGAATTCTTCAACATAACACAAATTCACAAGCATTTGTTCTGATCCATCTGTTAATTAGTATTGGATGGTGCCATGCTGTTGCCTTCTTTTTCAGATTACTGAGTTTCTGCCCAAGATTCTACCAGGTGATTTTGCCATCAGTGTTTCACTTTTATCCTGGAACACTAGATGGCAGTGTGTAGTCACTAAACCTCATGTACAAGGAAGTGCTGACCATCTGGCTCTTTTTAAATTGAATGTGCTGAATAATGAAGTATGAAATCTCAGAATGGAGAATTCAGCAGTGAAAATTTGTAAGCCTATAACACTAGGGAGATAAGATATACTGCATATTATCATTTCCTATGATGGCTCCTCTAGTGACTTTTTAATCAAACATTTGCCTGTAATACGTATATCTAGCTAATCTCATTAGAGTTATTCCAGAGCCTTATGTTATGAGTGATTTTATCACTGCAGTATTATGGCTGGTAGTCTTGCAGAACCATAGGAATCATAAATAAGTTGTGAAATTACTCCAAAAAGAAAATGCAAGCAGTAATAACCTTGGAGTTGTAACTGGGACGTGCATACCCACTTTTACTTATTCCATCCCTGTATATACCATGGCTATATATTTTTTATTATAAGGAATATTTTCTGTTGCTTCCACATGTTCCCACAACTATTTATGTCTAAATGGATTTGACTTTCTACCAAGATATAATTAATGAGATACATTTCTTTCTTTATTTTTTTACTTGATTTGTTGATGACTGACATTGTAAGGTGAATGAATCCCATAAGTTTCTCGTTTTTAGCCACAATGAAGATGTTACTAACAGTACGTAAAAGTCAGGAGGACAATACAAGATATATATATATATATATATATATATATATATATATATATATATATATATATATATATATAAATTGTATACCATGTTTTGTGAAAATAGGCACTCATTTCAATAAGGCATACATTTGGTGTAGTTATAAATGCCAGAAAAAAAATTGGTCCATTTTAACTGAATCAATCACTGTTTAAAGACTTTGTAGTTATACTGGTGTGTGCGGCTGCAGTCTGCAAAGTTATTTTTTTTAAATAGTGTAAAGGATAAAAGCTGACTGACAGATCTGCTGTGATATAGGAAATGCATTCAGCAGTGGTGCTCCACTTAATCAATTGCAGCATTCTAACTGACTTATTACTCATTGATAAGATATGCAGTATACGGGTAACATAAGCCCAAAAAGTAACTGTAAACACAGTAATTAATAAGAGACGCCCCCCTCAAAAAAATTAAAACAATCAATATTCAGTTTCATTTCTCAATAAAAGCAAAACTTCCATTTCAGAAAATCCACTGGCCCATTGGCCCTAACCTTGACTGTAGCATCATAGTGGAGGGAGGTATACAGATTCATATATGCTGCAAGCCTGATAATACTCCCTATTGATTAGTGAAGGAAACCTTGTGCCGATTGTCTTAGAATACACTTACATTCCAGAGATTTTGCCATTTACTACTAATATGGCTGTGGCAGATAATACATTGTGGAAAAACTCCAACCATAAAGTCCTCTAACATTGTAAACAACTATCCCATATAGCAAACCATTTATATTTGCTGAACAAGATAAAACAATATACAGTAGAACTGTTTACATCTACATTTACTAATTCAATTAATGGTAATAATGTTTTTTTACAAGTGCATAAACATCATTTTCTATTGCTTTTAATAAAGAAAGTATACAAATGACCACATGGTACAAAGATTAGCAATGCACTCAGTCACACTGCACTGAATTTATCAGTTCAGTCCTTTGTTGGTGTAATACTTGTCTTTTAGGTTTTCTTCTGTTTATGTGTTTTTTAATGAAGCCTATGATTTCTATTCACATTCCAGATATATGCTGACAGACGGGTCAGGAATACGAAAATGTTCCAAGTATGCACAGGAGTGTGAATGTGTGTTTGTGTGCATGTCCCTTTGTGTGTATTTGTCCATGTGCCTGTACGCACCTTGCAATACACCAATGTTTCTTCCTATTTTATAGCCTAATTTAGCAATCCTCTGTGATCTTGAACCAGAAAAAGACTGTATAGAAATGGGTGGGTGGATGGATGGATGACACCCTGTCCAATGTGAATGGAAGGACTGAAGTTATGGGAGAGTTTCCTTTAGTCAGACATAGTGAAATTTTTATTTCTAAAGCTGATTTATTGCTAGAGAAGCTGATTTTGTTTGAAATTAACTATAGTCTTTTATTGTTTCATAATGTGAGTCAAGGTATATAGATTTGTGCTTCTTCACTTTAGAAATGCAAATGTATATTGCCTATAAGTTAATCTTTGATTGACTTTTCATGTATGCATAATCCATTTACAGTTGTAGTTCTGAATGTGAATTTCTTGTACAGAAAGTAATGAAATAACTGCAGCTATGTTTTATTAATTGTCTTGCCCTTCCAATTTCTTTTTGTGTGCTAAACAATATATCTATCTCTTCATTCAGTTTTATTACTGTTATTTAATAATTGCTTTCCTTTTATTATTTATCCAGGTTTTGTTAAACTGCCTCTTTATTTCAGATTAATTTCCACTTATAGTTCAATTTATTTCCATATCATTGGATTGATTAACCCTAAGCTTACAACAAATAAAATTCGACAGAATAATACATAGCAAATATGTGATGTATAGGTCTGTTGACATGGCAAATAAACTGAATCATAAATCCAGCAATGGCTAGGTCTTAATATAAAACCAAACAGCAGCTTAAAAAATAATAATTATGGGCCTACTCTGTGGAATACAACTATATTCAGAGACATGTTAAAGATCTTGAGTGAGGTCTGTAACCTCAACCAGTAGGTCACTGAATTATAGATTTAAGCAGCATGATGTGGAAATAAATATAGCTCTTGAATGTTCCAGCTGCTAACTTGGAAATCATTAGTCACTACCAGTGGATAACTGGAGAAGGCATGATGACTACTTTGATATCAGATATAAAGAAAATGAAAACACTGTCATCTGTCTTAGCATGTCTAGCAGAAAATGTGTGTATATGCTCAAATTAACTTGTATTGTATGCCAACATGTCTAATAGTGAAAATGTAATTGAGTTTTTAAAATGTTGAATATTTCTCTGTTTATACAAAATGTTTAAAGAATTTGTCAGTGTTTTGTTATATTTCTAATTGTACATGTTTGTGAGGGAGATTCTAAAATACAAACTGTCTGTGGAGAATCAGCTGAGTAGGTGTTGTCAGAATGTTTCTGGTTGCTATGTGATTATTTAAACAGATGATTGATAGGAAAAATAACTTTTAAAACAACTGATTGCTATTTTTAAAACAAGACAGTTGAGACTGTTAACCTGGAGTATAAAAGAGACTGCTGAAGTTAGTTGAAATGCATTTAGTTAAGATTTGCAGTCAGTTACAGTGCTGTGCAGTGAATACCCAAGAAAAAGTACTCACCAAAATCATAAGCCTACCTTTGCCTTGCTGTTATGTTTTAGATTAGATCAGGGACAGTATTTTCTAGTTAGATTTGGAAGGTTTAGTTATTTATATAAATTTTTCTAAAATGATGGACTTCAATCCTACAGTTTAATTTTATATTTCTGATGATTTTATTCTAGTGTTTATTGAAAATTATTGATTTACATTCCATTTAATCATTTTACTTATTCTTAAATGTTTTTCATTACTTTATATTGTGGCTAGACAAACCTGTTTGATACTCCCCAGGTCACCTTGAGTGCCTGGCTGCTTCTGGTCATAGCTATCATTTATTTTGATACTTCATTTTTAATAACTGATCATCCTTTGAAGGGTGTGTTGAACTGTCTGACTCTGGTGGCAGCATTACCAACTGTAATGTGGAGGGGACACAGCTGTAAATCTATGTCAGGCTTTCCATAAGTATTTGAGTGTGTCAGATTTAAATTTATTTTGAGTGTGAGTGTGTCAGAGGTCTTAAACTAGAACACATTGCTCTGAAGTGTATAATAAGGGATTATATTTGGGATGGACAGAGGTATATAATCCAGTCCCAGGAAATAGTGCATGTATGTTCCTGCTGTGCTCTTAAGGGAAATTGTAGAGCTTTACTCTTGTGCACTCTTTGCTCCGGTGTTTTCCCTGACACTCTCACACTGGTGGCAGTGCTGAGGATTGAGGCTCCTTAATTAGTGACCTGGGTTTTAAGTGAGGGACATCATATTATTGGTGGCAATCTGGTGGGATATTAACCAGACATCAAATTATTGGCAAAAAATAGAAAAAAATGGCTTCAGAAAGCAACCAGTAGTTTTAAAGTGCATAAAGGACTTTTCATTTAATAAAATCAAACTTCTTCAGATGCAAACATTCAAGGTACAAGTTTTAGTTAAATAAAATACCAGGAAGTGTTTGAGCCTGTCAGCTGACATGCTATGATGACATCAGCAACAATAATTAACCCTTCCTGTTCTACAGACTATGAAAAAATACTGTCTAAAACTAAAACAATGCTGACATCCATGAACAAGGACGATTGAAGCTATGGTTTAAAAGCAGTTATTAACAAAGTATGCTGATGGGTATACTTTGAACAACAAAACAAATAAATATATTAAATAATAAGGTTACCTATAAGGAATTACTATAAAATTTATTTTAGATAATTCTACTGTGCTAAAAAAATAATATAATAATAATATATATGTATGCACATAAATGCTACAAAATGTAAATGGAAAGTATGGGTTTCCAAACCAGATAAAGGTGGTGGCCTGACTATCATGGACCATCATGAATATGTGAAACGAATGGGGGACATTTTAGCAGGGGAAGCTTATCAAGAAGCCTCCCTTAATGAAATAAACATGGCATACCAATGGATAAATATGTATTTGAACGATTTATTCATAACAGCTAAAATTGAAGCCAATGTCTTCAACTACATGACCATGCCTTACCCTAAAATCCCGAGACTATTCAGGATACCCAAGATGCATAAGGACCTAACCAACGCACCAATGAGACCTTTAGTGGATGGTTGAGATTCAGTTACCTATCCATGCACGAAAGTAGTGGATGCTATTCTGAAAAGATACCTGACAAGTGAGACTCAAGTCTGTAAAGACTTATGGTCATTTTTAAAGAAAATTAATTACCTTGAATACAGTGATAACCATAATTGTCTCACAATAGATGTAAAATACCTCTATATATCTATCCCACACTTGGAAAGAATCAAATGGGTTATGGAGATGATAAGGAAGAAAGGAGCCCCTGATTCAGAAATTTCACTTATATCTGAGTTGTTGCACATTGTTTTATCAAATAACTATTTTGTTTTTGAGAATGACTTCTAGTTGCAGAAAATTGGGGTTGCTATGGATTCCCCTTGTGCAGCCAGTTTGGCAAACCTAATAATGGCATTCTGGGAAACAAATTTTGTTTTCAGTATGGAGGAATGCAAGAACTTGATTTTGTTTTATACTCAGTTCTTGGATGACATTTTTATTATGCTGAAAGGGGATTTTTTAGAAGCTAATAGATTAGTGGATTATTATATAATACCACATCCTTCCTGAAATTCACTCACACTTTTGATAGTGATGAAATAGCATACTTAGATATTAATCTTAGAAAAGATAGGGGGAGAAACCAATATTTGTCTAGATTTTTTAGGAAAGGTACCTATTCCAACTCATTTCTCCATTATTCTAGCTGCCACCCTTACCATCAAAAACGTTCAGTCATTAAGGGCCAGCTGGTAAGGACGGCTAGAATTATCACTTTAGATAGAGACTTTGAGTTGGAATGTGAACTACTAAGGAACATGTTCTTAGCTCGAGACTATCCCAGTGATCTAATAGACTCATGGAGGATGTTCAGAGTAAGAGAACGTCAGGCTTTTACACCCTGATTTTGAGTTCAAGAGGGGCACCAGCATCAATATCTAAAGAAAAGTGCGGGTTAGACTTCAATGTAGATAGTCCAGTTACAGAAGATGATTTCACCTTGAGCCTAGTTACCACCTATAATGTGGATAGCCATCTTGTACTGAACTTGGTTTGAAAAAACTGGGAATGGCTTAGACATGACCCGACCTTACTGAGTAGATTAGGTACTTCACCCAAAATTATATATTGGAGAGGGGGCAATACCAAGAACCTTTGGAATCTAGTAGATCACAATTGGTGAAGTTTCCCGGGATGTTTAAGTGTGATTCCTGCAACTTTTGTAAATTCATTGAGGTAGGAAATACACTTGAGCTGAACAGCCATGTCTTCAGATTAAAAGACAGATACAATTGTAATACCAAATTGGTAGTATATTTAGCAAAGTGCCACTCTTGCCCAGTATTTTATATAGGCAAGATGGAGCGTAAGCTCTGGGCGTGATTGCGTGAACACCAGTACACTATCAATAAAAAGAAAACGGAGAATGCATTGGCTAAACATATTGGAATATTTCCAAACCATAAATTTAAGTTCAGAATTATTGACCATGTCAAATGTGACATTAGGGGAGGTCCCATCTCCCTAAGACTTAAAGAACTTTAACTTTACTGGCAATGCATACTATTACCCAGGTATTAATGACATGTGCTTGATTAGATGTCTACTCAAATTGAAATGTTTAACTAGATGACAGAATCTCCCTTCTAGCTATGTAACACAAAAAATAATTTTTATATTAATATCATGAATAATATTCAAATCTAATAGTAACTCACATTAATAAACGTGATACCAGGATATTCAGCCTTAATTCTCCTTAAGGTCATAGTTAGATTGTATATTTTTTAGCTCATGTTACACTCAATTCCCATAATCCCTTATTACTGTTGTTTAGCTTAGTAACTTCCAACATTCACACAACTTTATCTGTATATTTACTTACTTCATGCCTAGCACCTTGGTTCAGCAATGTATTGACCTGAGTCTTAACAAATTTCTGCTTAGTTTCCTGCCATACTATGTGAAGATTTCCATATATGTATTGTATTGTATTTCTATTCATTCTATATATTCCTTTATTGCATGTTATGTAATTACTTCAGAAGTATGTATACTTAAAATGTGATCTGTGTTTATCTTTGTACTTACTATTTGTTTACTTAAACTTTTTTTTTTGGGAGCTATTCTCCTCGGGTCTCTGCTGAAAAAGGGCTTCTAAGAACCCAGACAGACTAACCCAGTTAACAAATGTAAAAATAAAAATAAAATAAATAATGAATGCAATATTGTGGAGTTAGGTGAATGGTATAGCATAGTATGAATGCTAAAGATTTAGTATATGGTCATCATAGTTAGTTAAAATTATGTACTAACATTGTTAATTTCTTGCATGGTAATTTTAGTCACTGTTAATGGTGCCTAAATTTATTTCATGAACTGCCAGCTGAGTTATTTTCCTGGACTAGGTGATTAGCTATGAAGCAGTATAAAATGTAGAAAAAAACGTTTGTAGTATAGAATTTTAGCAGCGTATTGCATGTATTATAAGTATTCATTAATGATATGATGTGATTCAGTTTTGTAGAGATGAAGTATTTATGTGTATATATATATATATATATATATATATATATATATATATATATATATATATATATATATATATATATATATATGTAGAGATATATTATTATATTTTTTTAGCACAGTAGAATTATCTAAAATAAATTTTATAGTAATTCCTTATAGGTAACCTTATTATTTCATATATTTATTTGTTTTTGTTGTTTAAAGTATACCCATCAGCATATTTTGTTAATAACTGTTTTTAAACCATAGCTTCAATTGTCCTTGTTCATGGATGTCAGCATTGTTTTAGTTTTAAACAGTATTTTTTCATAGTGTGTAGAACAGGAAGGGTTAACTATTGTTGCTGATGTCATCACAGCATGTCAGCTGACAGGCTCAAGCACTTCCTGGTATTTTATTTAACTAAAACTTGTACCTTGAATGTTTGCATCTGAAGATTGATTTTATTAAACGAAAAGCACTTTATGCACTTTAAAACTACTGGTTGCTTTCTGAAGCCGTTTTTTTCTATATTGTCACATTATTGCTGACAGCGATGGGATTTTAATTGGATTTCAGTAGCCTGTGAGTAGTTGCCATTAAGGTGTGCACTCTTGATTGACAGCCACAAGGTAAACTTTTAGAATTTCAATCAACCCCAGTTTTATTTATTTATTTATTTTTTTATATAGATAGTCAGGGATAGCAGGCAAAGATGTCAGCAGAAGATTTAGCAAGCTGACAAAGATCCAACTGGCTAAGAAGTGTGAAGCCAGAGGATCAGTGCATGCCAACCTGATCAAGGAAGCAAACATTTCAGCCTTGGTTGCAGCCACATCTCAGACCAGATGTTTGGAGGATATCCATTTTGGTGCTGGTGATGTGCAGCCTGATGAGATGGGACAGTCCACAATTTCTTCAGAGGACCTGAGAATCCATCTGGAGTTAAGGAGATTGGAACTGAGGCTGAGGAGAAGTGGCACCAATACAAACTGGAGGCCGAGGATCAAATCTGATGTCTAGAGACTGAGGAGAAACTGCACCTGGAGACCCAATCTTTGGATGTCAAACATCTTGAGCTGTAATCAGAAGTGAGACTGAGGTGTTTAGAAGCTAAGGACAATGAGAGACAGCATCAACATGAAATGGAGCTTCAAACCCTTTGAGAGGGCCATGGAGATAATGGGGAAGGGAATAACTGGATCCAAGAGGCTGTAAATGTCATTAAACATTTTCCTCAGTACAGGGATGGGGATGGCTTTGATAGTTTTAATCATATTTTTGAGGGATTTTGTAGACAATATGATGTTGACCATAAACTCTGAGTTAGGCTCCTGACTCCCTTACTCCATGGTAAAGCTGTTCAGGCTGTAGCAAAGTTAAATTATGTAGATTGTTTGAATTATGACAAAATGAAATGTTGCTTGCTTGACTGTTTCAAACTAACACCTGAGGCATAAAGAACAGAGTTTCATGAACACAGATGCAAGGCATATGAAAGTATATGTGATTATATTGCTGATTTAAGTACTTACTTACACAGATGGATAAGTGAGTGTCAGATCACAACTTGTGAGGGACTCCCAGACATTTTGGTGAAGGAAGAAGCCCTCAGTACTTTGAGTGATGACATGATAGTCTTGTTTTAGAGACCAGGAGTGTAACTCTGCAGATGAGTTGGGGAGAAAAGGGGATCTCTACTTGGCAAGCAGAGCACAACTGTATAAGAAAGGGATACTCAGTGCTGGACATGGACATAAGGGAACCCTTGGGGGACAGTCTAAACCACTCCAACAGAGCACACCAGCAACAGGGGAAACTACTAATCCAAGTGCACAGTTAGACATTAGATGCTTGAAGTGTAACCAGAGAGGACACATAACAGCAAAATGATAGTGTAGTATCTTCAAAATATGGAAATATTCCTACAATGGGGCCAGGCCAGGCCCAGGGGGAGGATGCCTCCCCTGTTGTAGAAGGAACTAGCATGCCACAAAACTCACAAAAACTGATAGGCCAAAGAAGAGCCATAAAGACGATAGAATGGACTATTGAGGATAAGAAAGAAATTATGTATTGTTACTATTATGCAAAAAGCCCAGAATTTCCAGACACAAGATATACAAAATGATTAAGAGAGAAATTAGAGGAAAGAAAAATACTTCCACAAGAAAAACTGTCAGAAGTTTCTAATGAAAATTTGCGTTCATTAATATAACAGATTTGTGAAAAACAGATTATATATCAAAAAACTTTGATATGTTTGGAAAAAGAAGCATCTGAAGAAGTGCAAAAATATAAACAACAAAACATAGAAATATTTGAAAAGTATAAAAAAGAAATATGGACATGGTAAAGAAAGAGATATTTGATATGGTGCAATATTTATGCAAAGGAGAAAGACAAATTAATCAATGCAAAGAAGACAGCCCTAAAGATATTTGAAGAGAAATACAGGCAAAGGCATGCGGATATGGAAAGTTTCACAATAAAAAATAATATCACAAAGATGGAATGTAGAAAAAAAAGATTAGTAAAGTAGAAGTTAAAAATACAGAAGTTGAAATTATGGAGTCCCAGCAAAGTGAAGGATTTGATGTAGAAGGTGTAACACAGGTTACATCACAGAATGATGGAGTGAGTCCCCAAATTAAAGAGAATCAGGAAGATCAGAAGACGTCTGAAGAAAACATATGGACATGGGAAAGAAAAAGAGTTTTAATATGGTGTAATATTTATGCAAAGGAGAAAGAAAAACTAACCAATACAAAAAGAGCAGCACCAAAGATATTTGATGAGAAATATAGTCAAAAGAATCCAGACACGGAAAACTTTACAATACAAAAAATAAGAAGACGAAGAGGAAAAGTAGAAAAGGAGATTAGTAATGGAAAAGTTAAAGAAATAGAAACTGGGGTTAAGGAGTACCTGCAAAGTGAAGGATTCAGTGTAGAAAATCAAATGCAGAAAGCATCACAACTGGAAAGATCAATGGATATCCAAATTAAGGGGAAACCAGTGAAACAGGAAGCAACTAGTCAGGTGCCATATCAAGATATTTTGAAGCCTTCCACAGGAAACCAGTATAAACTTTCACTAAGCAGCAAGGAAAAGAACAAGAAACCTTGTAAACTTTGATGCAGTCAATGTAGAGGAGCAATAGGCCAGCGAGTTGCCATATGAGAAATGGATGGCACAGGACAAAATTGAAGAGACAGTGCCACAGGAAGATGTTATAGAACTTTCTACAGATTGCCCACAGGAAATGGAAAACAAGGGATATGCCCTCAGTTCAGAAGAAAATGAGCTGAGAGATGAGTTGATTGATTTAATAGACATGGACATATATAATAAGATCAATGAGAGAAATAGACTGCAGAAGGCCAATAAAACCCAAAAAGTCAGAAGCTTGATAAAACAAATGAATGCAGTAATTATGACTGTCCATAGAGATCCATGCAGTATAACAGAAGTAAACAGGATATATTACTGTGCTGCTAAATTAATAACTTTTAAAGTTCTACCACAAGAACACTGGATAGCGATGGAAAGGAAGGAGAGAAAATGAATACCATCATGGTAGTATTGAATAGAGAAAACTATAAAGCAATTAAGACAAGAGGTGTCATTGTTAGAAGACTATTGAAGCTGGAATAGATCAACAAAAATACTAAGAAAAATAGATGTGATAAAAGCAGTGCACAGTATTAGAAGAGAGCAGGATCTATCATGCACTATTGCAAATAACAAATTAAAAATTTCAGCATAGGTGGAAAAACTTAGAAGATACACAGATAAATATAAAGGAAAAGTACAAAATAAGCAATTTATTGATGACCCAAAAAAGTTTTATAGAGAATTGGGAAACAAGGTAAAAGGAATTGAAAGACCACCAAAAAAAGAGGAAATAGATACATTTTGGAGAAGTATCTATGAAGATTCTGTGGAACATAACGATGCTACATGGATAGAAGAAGCAAAAGAAAGAATAAGAAGTGTAAAATTGCAGGATATGAAACTGGATGAAGTGACAGTCAGAGAGATTGAAACAAAGTTAACAAAAACCTCTAACTGGAAAACCCCAGGCCCAGATGTAGTACCTAACTTTTGGTTAAAAATATTAACATCTTTGTATGAAGATTTAGCCATCAGTAAGAAATATTTATATGCACACCCTGAACAGACACCAACCTGGCTCACAACAGGCAAAACAATGTTTCTACTTGAGTGAATTTGCAAGCTACCCTAAAAATTATAGACCAATAACTTGCCTTCCACTGACGTATAAACTATACATGGGAATTGATTAACAGAGTTTATAGTCCTTTAGAAGAAAACTCAACTATGGCAGTAGAACAAAAGGGCAATAAAAGAAAACCATATGGAACAAAGGATCATTTGTTGTTAAATAAAGCTATACTGGAGAACTGTAAAAAGGGGAAGAACTTAAGTATGGCATGGAATGACTACAAAAAAGCATTTGATAGTATCCCACATTCATGGATAAAAGAGTGCTTAAAAATGTATAAGATATACCCTACACTGATCAATTACATTACAGTGATCATGAAACAGTGGCAGGCCACTTTGCAATTAACCCATGATAAAGGACAGATTATTATCCCAGGGATAAAAATTCAAAGTGGGATATTCCAGGGTGACTCTGTCACCATTGCTATTCTGCCTTCCCATTAACCCATTAAGCTGTTTATTTAACAGCTTAGGCCGTGACTACAATTTGGCTTCTAGAAAACAACAAAGTGTAAAGATTTCTCATCTTGTCTTTGTTGATTATTTAAAGCTGTATAGCTCATCAGATGAGGAACTAAAAGCACAGCTTCACATTGTCAAATCTTTTTCAGATGATATAAGAATGTCATTTGGTCTTGATAAGTGTGCAAAAGTAACCTTTAAAGCAGGAAAACTGCAGCACCAAGAAAACATCAGTTTGGGACAAGAAAGTGATATAAAAGAAGAGCAAGAGGGAGTGTATACATATTTGGGAATTGATGAAGGATCAACAATAAAACATGAACAAATGTGAATAAAACTCGGTATGGAATAGTTTAGAAGACAAATTAATTCTAAAAACAGCATTGATATCTAGGAACAAAATCCAAGCTATAAACCAATTTGATCTTCCTGTTCCAACTTACAGTTTTGGAGTGATTGACTGGCCCCAAAACATGTTGGATAGATTAGATAGGAAAAAAAGAAGGATGCTTCATGCTCACCAAATAATTTATAAAAAATCAGTGTATACCAAGATTATATATTGCGAAAGTACTGAAACAGGAGGAGAATAAATCTAAGATGACTTCTCTGCTTAATTTAGCAGAAGCATATCGGCAGCAAGCAGGAATGGGAATCAAACCTGAAGTAGATACAAATCAGGCAGCAAGTGAATGTACCAAAAAACAAAAGAGAGAATATCAGGTGAAGGACCAGATGAGAAGGCAAGAAATGTGGAAAATGTATAAAGATAGTTGCAAGTATAGAAAACTTCTGGAAGAATGTCATGTTTATCAGGAACAAATGCAGGAATGGTTAAGGAGAGGTGAATTTAAACCAACAGATAAAAGGTTAATATCAGCAGCCCAAGACAGTGGGCTATGTACATGCTGGTTTACAAAGTACATTGAACATGTGGGAGAAACAGACAAATGTAGGTTTTGTAAAACCGAATTGGAAACAGTCACGCACCTTGGTGCTGGTTGTGACATGCTAATGGCAGAAGGACTGCATACTGAATAGGATAATAATGTGGCAAGACTGTTGCACTGGGGACTGTGCAAATATTATGGTACTGAAGTGGGTGAAAAACACTGGAAACATGAGCCACAAAGCATCATAGAAAATGATGAAGTTTATATCACATAGGATCACCCATTACCAATAGTTCAAAAGATAGATGCTAGGAAAATGGATATAGTGGTCCAAGAAAAGAAGACAAAAGTAGCATTGGTCATTGAAATCACTACACCCAGTGACTACAGTGTCTTGTGTACAAAGACACAAAATCATAAAATATCAGGATCTGCAGGCAGAAATAAGAGTAATGTGGAAGAAAGATACCCATACAGTTCAAATAGTAGTAGGAGCAATGAGTCTTATAAAAAAGAAATCTATAATTGTATTTGGGTATGTTACCAATCCATCCAACCAGTGAAGCTTCGGTGATGCAGTGGTAGCATTGTTGCCTCACAGCAAGCGGTTCTCTCGTTCGATTCTCGGCTGGAGTGCCTTCTGTGTGGAGTCTGCATGTCCTCCCCCGCAGTCGAGTGGTGTTCGAAAGACATGCGTGAATGGGCATGCCTTCGTTAAAGGCTGGGCATCGGGCTGGCACCTCAGCACCATAAAAATCAACTGCAAATCATTAGCAGACCGGAGTTCCACTGTGGCAATCCCCTAACCAGGAAAAAACGAAAGAAAAACAACAACAACCAATCCATGTAACCCCATATGAATTGCTGAAGGAGTCATTACTGGGCACATTGTAGGTGCTGCGAAGAGCATTTTTGGCTGACATCAAAGAGTGGAACAATACTAATTTCATGAACTTTAATCGTACTTTAACTTAGAAATGGGGTCCATTCCTATCATGGTATTAGAAACCCAAATGATTTAGAGAATTTAAAGAGCAAGAAAAGCCATATACATGTATCACATATGGCAAGATTTTTACAACAAAGACTTACTATTCAGCTCATGAGAAAATACGCACTGGAGAAAACATGTATAAATGTGCTGTGTGTGTGACAAGAGTTTTGCATTGAAGATAACCCTTTCATACCATGAAAAAATCCACAGTGGAGATAAATCATACAAATGTTCCATGTGTGACAGGAGTTTTACATACAAGAAAATTCTTTTAATCCATGAGAAAACGCATGCTGGAGAGAAGTTGCAGAAGGAAGTAGTAGTCCACAAAAGTCACAAAAAGTGATAGGCCAAAGAAGAGCCATAAAAATGTCAGAGAGGACTATTGATGGTAAGAGAGAAATTACTATTATGCAAAAAGCCCAGAATTTCCAGACAAAAGATATTTATTTATTTATTTAACATTTGTTGACCGGGAAAGTCCAACTAGGTTCCACAGATCCTGTTTTCAGCGGAGGCCCGGGGAGAAATGCTCCAGAAGCATGTCTTTAGAAAATAAAGATTTAGATTTTTTTAGATTTAGATCTAAAAATTTAGATATACAAAATGATTAAGAGATAAGTTAAAGGAAAGAGAAACACTTCCACAAGAAAAACTGCCATAGGCTTCAAATAAAAATGTGTGGTCATTTCATGGCAGAAACAAGAGCCATGTGGTAGAAAGATACACAGATAGTTCCAATAATAGTAGGAGCAATGGGTCTTATAAAATAGAGTCTACAATCATATTTAAATATGTTACCAATACATGTAACTCCTTACGAATTGCAGAAGGAGTCTTTACTGGGCACATTGTGGGTGCTGCAAAGAGCACTACTGGCTAACATCAAAGAGTGAAACAATACTAATTTCATGAACTTTAAGCATACTTTGACTTAAGAGTGGAGTCCATTCCCATCATGGTATTAGAAACCCAAAAGATTTATGAAATTAAAAAAGAGAGCAGCCAAATGTTCTTTGAGGCAAGGTGAGAAACAGAAGGTGAGGGACCCAATAAGTATGGATGACAAACTACCAGTGGTAAGTTGTTTAGAAACAACTGGGGTGCCAAATTATCACCAAAATTTATATCCTATCTTAGTAGATGGTAAACAAGTAAATGCTTAGAGTGACACAGCTTTTAATATAGCTATTGTGAGGCCTGTAGTAGTTAGAGAAAGCAGTACTTGCTTGGGCTTTCCACTCCAGTCAGATCATTGGGAGGGACCCCATTTTAAATACCTTTCACTGGGGTTCATCTTGACTGGGAAGGTGGAAGAGGAAGCAAGCAAGTAGCTGTGTTTTAGGATATTCCTGCAGATGTCATGATAGGGAATGACTTTGATGATGCAGTACCTTGTGTGCATGCAGTGACATGCAGTCAGGCTTGGAGAAAGTCATGTAGGTTCGGTAGCTTGGGAGAGACCCAGAAAGATCCCATACCTGAATTTGGGATATGCATGGTGGCTGTTTTAGAGAAAGTGCTATCCAGTAGCAGTAAATCTGAATGTAAGCCACAGCTGCTGCTGGGTACTGATGTTACCTTGGACACGGTAGCTGTGAGGATGGAGGTGAGTGGTGGTACCCAGAGTAACAGTGAGGCGCAGCTGTCAGAAGTGACTAGGCTTCCTGTGGAAGGGGCACTAGGGAAGGTCACAAAGGTAAAGTTGAGACAGGGGCTCAACTTATGAATCCTACATTACAAAGCATGAGGAAGATGGTTAAGGAGGCACCTTAGGCTCAAGGAAGAGGGAAGTCTGTATATTGAAACAAAAGTTTGCTGTATAGAGAATGGGCTCCTGGAAGTGGGCTAGAAGTTGAAGTAATACAACAGTTGCAAGTGCCTAGAGCTTACCATCTGTCACTTTTAGCCATAGCACATGACATTCCTTTCTCAGGTCATATGGACATAAGACATGCTAAGAGACATATTATGACAAATTTCTATAGGCCTGGGATTGTGAAGAATGTGGTAGGACATTGTAGGACTTGTGAACAGTGCCAAAAAGTTGGTAAAGCAGGGGATAAGGCTAAGGCTCCATTAATGCCTTTGCCTGTTATTGAAGAGCCATTTCAGAAAGTTGCCCTAGACAGTGTGGGACCCCTGAGTACTCCAAGTTCTACAGGAAAGAAATACATATTGGTGGTAGTAGACTATGCTACCAGATATCCTGAGGTGGTGGCTCTGCCATCTATTGAGGCAGAGAACATGGCAAATGCTTTGTTAAAAATCTTCAGCAGAGTAGTTTTCCATGGGAAATACTGACTGAACAAGGTGCCAACTTCATGTTACATCTGCTGACTTGTCTGTGGAAGTGTTGTGGGGTGAAACATCTAAAGACCACCTCTTATCATCCCCAGACTAATGGTCTTGTGGAGAGGTTAAACTCTACATTGAAGACTATGCTACAGACATTTGCTGACCAGTTTAAAAGGGAGTGGGACAACTAATTGCCCCATCTGTTATTTGCGTATATGGAAGTACTGCAGGAATATACAGGTTTTTCACCCCTTGAGTTGTTATACAGGCATAGGGTGAGGGGGCCTTAAGATTTAATTTGAGATGAGTGGGAAGGTGAGAGTGAATTTCACAAGGAGTCTGTTGTGGTTTATGTTCTTAACTTTTAAATAAGACTTAAGGAGCTCATGGGTTTAGCTCAAGAGAACCTAGCAGTGGCCCAATAACAAAAGAAGGTGTGGTGTAACAGGAATGCTCGAGCCTGACAGTATGATGAGGGACAGAAGGTGATGGTACTTGTTTCTGTTACACATAAGTTACAAGCAGCTTGGGAGGGACCCTTTGAGGTGGTGAGGAAAATCAATTACATGAACTAAATGGTAAATTTGATTGACACCTCTGTGGAAGAGTTCACCATATCACAACAGTTAAATCCTAATCAAATCTGGGAGATACAATCAGTTTTGCTGGAATTTGGGGATATGTTCACAGGGAAACCTGGGTGTACTGACTTGGTGCAGCACCTTGTGGACAGAGGACCCCAAAAACCTATTAAGCAGGCTCCTTATAGAGTACCTGAGAGAGTGAAGCAGACTCTGAAAGAAGAAATAAGGGAAATGATAGACCTAGGGGTAATTCAAGAGTCTAAAAGTCCTTGGGCTTCACCAGTAGTGCTAGTACCAAAGAAGGATGGTAATATGAGATTCTGTGTAGACTACCAGAAATTAAATAGTTGCACAGAGTCAGATGGATACCCCATGCTGAGAAAAGATGAAGCCCTAGAACAGCTGTGGGTAGGGCTAAGTATCTGACCACTCTTGATTTGACTAAGGGATACTGGCAGGTACCCTTGACTTCTGCTGCTAGAGAAAGGTCAGCTTTTGTAACCCCTTACAGACTGTATGAATTTACCAGGATGCCTTTTAGAATGAAAAATGCCCCAGCAACTTTCCAGGGCCTGGTAGATTGTATCTTAGTAGGAGCAGGGGAATATGCTCTAGCATACTTGGATGACATTTCTATTTACAACCATTCCTGGCAGGAAGGTCTTGGATAGATTAAACAGAGCAGGATTAACCATTAAACCCAGTTAGTGTCAAAACGGGAATGGCAGATGTCACTTACTTAGGACACAGAGTGGGAAGTGGTAAAATTAGGCCAGAAACTGTCAAGGTGGAAATTATTCAAGAGTGGCCAGTTCCTGTTACTAAGAAACAAGTGAGAGCATTTCTAGGGACAACAAGGTACTACAGGAAATTTGAGTCTGATTACAGTACTATAGCTGCACCCATTACTGACTTAACTAGGAAGAAAAAAAACAGACAAGGTAGAGTGGGCCGCAGGTTGTGAACAGGCATTCCAACAACTTAAAGAGATCTTGGGAGGATCCCTTCTGTTAACCAGCCCAGATTGCAATAAAGAATTTATTGTACAGGTAGATGTTTAAATTATGGGGTGGGGGCTGTACGTAGCCAAATTTCCACAGAAGGAGAAGAGCACCCAGCAGTATATCTGAGCTGTAGACTTCAACTGAGAGAAGAGTGTTATGCAGCCATGGAAAAAGAATGTTTGGCTATAATGTGAGCATTGCAAAAGCTGCAGCCCTATCTTTATGGGAGAAAATTTACTGTACTCACTGATCATAACCCTATAATATGGCTTAATAGGATCAGTAAGCAAAATACCAAATTAGAGAGGTAGACCCTACGATTTCAACAATGCAGTCTGGTTAATAATGCCAATGCAGATGGGTTGTCCAGAAGAGGAGTGGATTAATATTCCCAGACAGACCCATTTTTCTCAAGTGTCGGTTTTCAAAGGCCACTTGAAAATCATATTTGAGTCACAGAAGGGGAAAAAATGTGAAGAAAATGAAAACATTGTCATCTGTGTTAGCATGTCTGGCAGGAGATTTGTGTTTATTCTTAGATTAACTTGTATTGTATGCCAGAATGTTTAATTGTGAAAATATACATTTTTAAAATGTTGAAGATTTCCCTGTTCATACAAAATGTTTAAAGAATCTGTCAATGTTTTGACATTTCTAATTGCATGTGCTTGTGAGGGAGATTCTAAAGTACAAACTATCTGTGGAGAATCAGCTGATCAGTAGGTGATGTCATTAGAATGTTTCTGGTTGTTAGGTTATTATTTGAACAGATGAGTGACAGGAAAAAGAACTTTATCAAACAACTGATTTCTATTTTTAAAATAAGACAGTTGTGACTGTTAACGTGGACCATAAAATAAATAGTTGAAGTCAGTTGAAGGATAGCTAGTTAAGAGTTGCAGTCAGTTACAGTACTGTGCAGTGGATACCCAAGAAAAGGGACTCACCAAAAACTCTAAGCCTACCTTTGGCTTGCTGTTATGTTTTTAGATTACATCAGGGACAGTATTCTCTAGTTAGCTATTTAGATAGTTTTTCTAAAAGTTGTTTTTTACTTGATGTGTTGATGACTGACAGTTTCATTTTATATTTCTGGTGAATAACTCTGGTGTTTATTGAAAATTATTGATTTACATTCTGTTTAAACATTTTACTTATTATTAAATGTCTTTCATTACTTTACACTGTGGCTGGACAATCAGTTTATTCTTTAGAGATAAGAGATTGCTTATACCTGTTTCATACTCCCCAGGTCACCTCAAATGCCTGGCTGCTTCTGGTCATAGTTACCATTTATTTTGATATTTAATTTTTTAATAGTAGACCTGTCTGAATCTGGTGGCAGAATTACCATTTGTACTGGGGAGGGGACACAGATGGAAATCTGTGTCAGGCTTCCCATAAGTGTTTGTGTGTGTGAGATTTAAATTTATTTTGAGTGTGTTAGTCAGAGGTCTTAAACCTGAACACATTGCTTTGAAGTGTATAATGAATGATTACATTTGGGGTGGACAGATGTATATAGTTCATTCCCAAGAAATAGACCATGTTCCTGTTGTCTTAATAAAGAGTGGATTTCAGACAGTGGGACCCTCGGTTTGGTGCATTTTTTGTCTATGACATAAAATGTCTAAATACTAAAGTGGGCAAAAAAAGCCTCTTAAAATGAGCAAAGCATGCACATTAGTAGAACCATATTGTTATTCACAAGAATGCTTGTTGCATGTCAGTTCACCCATTCTACAAAATTAAGGCTGTTGAAGTGGGAAGCCTTTGTTCATGTGTATAACCAGGATTTTTGAAATTGTGCATACCTTTCCAGAATGTACTGTTCCTCTTGTACAAAAGGAGAGTTCCAGCATCAGACAGTGCCTGTTTCAGGACAATATACATTTTCATTATTCAAAAAAAAAAAAAAAAACTACTAAAATATCAAGCATAAATGAACAGCCCATTTAGTCAAGCTGTCAATTTAAATTTTAGCACATCAAATTGCACTAAATAAATAAATCATGTTTAAAATTTGTACACTGCATGTATAGTATATGCTTGGCTACATACATGCCTGTTGCCAGGGGATGAACCACTCAGTGTATTATATTTATCTATTTATTATTTTTAAGATTGTATTTAATATTTAAGTAGTTTATGTAATAATTTTATGTTTGTAGTATTTGTTACTGCAAGATAGATCCTCCCTTTTTAACTAATTGATTATTGTGTGGAGTTCAACCATTTTAACTGTTCTAAATTTTGGAATGAAAATTCCAAGATAGCCATTTGATGGGCCTTTCTGCCAAGCTGCTTTATGTCATTTCAAAATTCTCCCTGGGATACAATAAACTCCATGTAGGCTTTGAGCAAAACCTACACAGAGTTTACATGTGTGCGGTGGTGTGTGTTGGACAGCAGTGCACACTGCATATTCATGCCTTGCACCAAGTTTAAATGAGGTTTCATGGAACATGCTGACCAGGAACCCATGTAAGCAAACATGGATAGCAATCCTGTTTAAATCAGAGCAGTGATGGTCCATAGTTTTGCATGGAATGCCACAATGATCACCAGGGCTTCACAGATAGCTCTTAA